>NC_061112.1:78969641-79090573 GCF_002878395.1 Capsicum annuum
TTGAGAGAAACAATACATTTTGAGTGAAATATGGCTGAATCACGTGTCATTGGGTTTATATAGAGGTGAAAAATTGACCCTTTAAACCCTCAAACACGTATTTAAATTTTGTAAAAATTTCTCAATTTGGACCCATGGCACGATGCGGTGCTATTGTGTCGTGTCTCTAGAAAGTGACAAATGCAAAATTACATGTTAGCGTGATGTCGAGCTATCACATTGCCACTTTGTTGTCAACCTGGAAGTTTGGTGCGATGCGTCACTATCGCGGAGAAATACTAGAAATTGATAGTTGCCATAAGCTGGCTCCACGATGCACTGATGGCTCAATTAATACACTGTCTCAATGAAAAGGCTCTAACTCTTCACCCGAGTGTCGAATTTGGGTGAATTTGGTATTGATGGAAAGCTTATTGAGTTTCCCACATGACAAAAAGTGAAAATATTGAAAATACTATATGTATAAAAGTGGATTCATCTTTGAAACATGTATTTAACATTTTTGGGATAATTTTAATCTAGGTAGAAGTACGGGTATTACAATATCTCCCTCTTAGGAATATTCTTCCTCGAATGAGACTAATTTAAATGGGAGAAATGATAAGCTGAAGTACATATTGAACATGAACAACTAAAACATGACTACCTGACTGACATAACTAAGATTCATACTAAGCAAGCATATCTGATGCATGATTTTATGACTTAGCTGATGCATGAATGTATGATTGAAAGTACTGATAAGCTGATCACGCATATCTGATGTGTGAATATATGACTAAACTGGCTCATGAATATGTGAATGAACATATAGGTGTAAAGCCATTAAGTTTGAAGCGAAAACTAAGCATGGAGCTGAATACCACCTTTGTAACTAAAATCTAAACATAAAATTGGATAAGCTTAAGAAAAACTATTGCCTTGGGCTGAGTCTGAGTTAAACTACTTAATATGTATGAGTGGAAACATAAGAACATAACTAGGTATGGAACGTGATATATGAGCTAAATATTTTGATCTGAACTGAGTACCTTGAGTACATAGCGTACGACCACGATTGGAGCTAGAGGGTCAACTTATGGGTACTCACTACTCGAAATTAGATTTGTTACGAGAATAGAGCAGCATGTTTATGTCCTATAATTTTGGGGGAATATAGCGTATCTCCCCCTTGGGACACTAGGTCCCTTGAGAAATACTGGCTGGGCTGAGCTGCTGAGAAAAATTAAGGATATGCACAAGGCACCTAGGAATTGAGTCATAACTAATTATCTAAGATCCGAAACTAAGGCATGATACACAAACTTAACTGAGCTTGCATCTATTTGATTGGTTCATCTTAGAACGGTAATATTTTTCATGAGATTTGGGATAGAGCGCATAGTTGGGGACATGGAAACCAAACTGTATGAATTTGTCTGTCTATGAAAGCTGAATAATAAAATCATAACCTGATTAAGGTTTGGTAAGATTATTTGAGACCTATGAACATTATCTAAGATGAAGTAACTAAGCCTCATACACTGCAACAAAGGTTACTGAGAAGATTCACGTGGGTGATGAGCACAAATGCATAACCTTATTGTCTTATCCAATTAACTGAAGGAATGATAGCTGAATACTGAGTCTGCAAGGCCGGTCTGTACTTAGTCTAAATAGTTGAACCAAAATGATAGAATATTATGCATAAAAGCTAATGAATGACTGGATAACATGAGGCAACTGAGCATGAATGAGTAAAAACTATATTATTTGAGAACGCAAGACCAAGCATATATCATAATTCTGGAATAGTTTGTAAACTAAGGTATTGAAATACCGCTAAATATCGGATAACTATACACTATGGTCAAGCAAAACCTAAAACTAAATTTAGTTTCCAACTCGATTACTAGGCTAGGACTGGGACTAAGATTGTAGCTAAGACGGTAATTGAGACTATAACTATTAATTTTTGATAACTGAGGTTTAGACTGGTACTGAAGTATATGATTCTGGGACCTAATGATGATTACTGAAACTGAACACTGAAACTGTAACTGAGTTCTAATAACTACTTATGAACAATTGATATTCGCTAGGGACATATCGAATTTGACACTTAACTGAGGCCTGAGAAATAGAATACCAAAATCATGGATTTATCAAGGGCTTTAAGCTGAGGGTGTACATGACACTACTAAGTTTGGCTACTCACTAGAAGTGGAACATGAGTCATATAGGCTAAGCATACTGTAAAGCTTGACATGAGTACATGAGTCATGAGCTGCATGACCTGAGTCTGGAATTTCTGTGTTTCATGGGACATGATTTATGAAACTAAGTGAACAAGAATTCCTATACTAAGAACTAACAACACATACTATTCTATGAGAAGCATTTGGATACAAGCTCTATTCGTGGAACTGAAATGAGTAGCATGAAAAAAATATCATGATGACTATAGTACGAAACTTTGCACTAAGACAGAAAAGGGTTGGGAATCATCTTCCCTTACTGATTATCTACACATACTGGAACTATAACTAGAATCTAAAGGATTGACTTAATGACCCCAAAGTTTAACTGCTATGCAAGGTTTCAAAAAAAAAGAAACTCATGAATCTGAAGAACGGTGAACATATAAATGAGAGATCTGTAACATACCAGTGGCTGCATTAAGAGAACTTTCCTAATTTGGTCGGGACTGAAGTGCATAAAGTCTGTTTGGGCGGTGCCCACTGATAGCATTGGAATTAGTGCCCAGCTATTTTGGGCGACCAAACTGAGCTGAAGAACGACCGTGCTAACTTCGAGAACTGGGTTTAGGACAATCTCAGACTTTGTGACCTACTTTACAAAATCCAATACATATATTACTGCCAGCTCTACACCCCTCCTTATGATTCTTACTATACTTTTTGCAAAGAGGATGAGTAAGAATCCTGCTCTCACTACCCTGGGCCTTGTAGCCTGATGCCCCATCCTATGGTCATTTCTGAACTTTGGTACTGGTGCCCTAGCTGTAGGGTGAACTGGGGATGAATATTTCTGACACAACCGAACACAATTAGCACCCTTCTACCCTAACTGAGCAAAACTATAACTACCTATTTTGGCCCTCTTATTTTCTCTGTGCTTCTTCTTAAGTTTCTGCTCGTTAATCTGTTAAGCATGGACCATAAGCCTAGATATGTACATCTTCTTAATCAACATCACATTTCTGCACTCCTTAACTACTCTACCTGATATCCTAGACACAAAGTTATTCATTCTGGATCTACTGTCTACTACTACATAGGGAGCGTACCTAGCCAACTGAGTGAACTTAAGGGAGTATTATTTTATGCTCATGCTACCTTTGCTAAGACTGATGAACTCTAACACTTTAGCCTCCTTCTGTTCTATGGGAATGAACCTATCTAAGAATATTGTAGCAAACTCTTCCCAATCTATGGGATCCTCATCTATACCCCTGTCTACCTTTCACTGTTTGAACCACGTATGGGGTACATCTTGTAGTTGATAGATGGATAACTCAACACTATCGCTGGAAGTCATGCCTATGATATTTTTTACTTTCCAAACTTGATCGAGAAACTCTTGTAGATCCTCTCCTAACTTAAAACCAGAGAATAAGGGAGGATTCATTCAGGCGAAGTGCTGAATCCTAGCTGCAGCATAATTTACCACTGGGTTGGCTGGAACAACAGTTGGCCATTCATTCTAAGCTTCGACTGAACTGGCTAGAGTAGTAAATTTAGTCCTAAATTTTGCATGAGATATATGCTCATCCAGAGAATTTGGCTGGATGGGCTAAGGGGCTGACTGATTTTTGGTTTCCCTTCGTTCGTCCTTTTGAGAGGGATGTACTATAAATGAAAGGAAGAAATAGATTAGACTGAGAGTTTAACTTTGAGCCTATGCTCATGGGCATAAAATTAATAGTGAAATAAGGGAAACAGTTCCTAAAACATCTCATAGCCTTCTGCACATAAGTGTGGTGCACAACACACCCATGTATAAGACTCTACAAGATGTATCTTTTCAGACTACCTAGGACACTATTGAACCTTAGGCTCTGATACCAAGTTTGTAACGCTCCAAAACTAGTACTTGGAATGCTACAAAGTGCTCATGACCCCGAAGGACCACAAGCTAACCCATGACTGATATCTGTACCTGTAAACTGTATAATATACTATTTATCTATATACACTGTAAAAAAATATGAAATAGAAGTTGTAAGGCCGTCAGGTTCAAACTAAATAGCTAATAAAATACAACATAAGTATGGAGTATCAAATACCCAAACTAGCTGAAATACTGTCTGAACATACTATAGTCTGAAAGCTTCTAAACTCTCTGAAAACTGTAGAGTTGATGGGACATGTCCCCAACTAACTCCGACTACTAAAATAGCTAAGTACTGAAATAATGAAATAACAAATCATATCATCCTTGAAGGATGAGCACTCATTGTTGATTGACTGCTGATATCTAGAATCTACTGATGCTCCAGAGCTTGTTCTTCTAAACCTATGGTATAAGACACCATAGCGCAAATACGTTAGTACTTTGAATGTACTGGTATGCAAGTGATGTAGGTTGAATGCAAAAGGGTTCATATGCAAGGACAACACTAACTGACCAAATGATATGAACATGGGAATACATTCATGAATATGTAACTGTAACTGTGATCGTGATAGGACAGAATACTAAGTTTTGACTACTAAGTCTACTGATAACATTGATTTAGAGACATCTGAGTTTACTGATGCTGGGATGCTAAATACTGAG
Organism: Capsicum annuum; assembly: GCF_002878395.1. NCBI lineage: Eukaryota > Viridiplantae > Streptophyta > Magnoliopsida > Solanales > Solanaceae > Capsicum > Capsicum annuum. Next base: position 78,974,424 of record NC_061112.1, read on the forward strand.
GGACTGATACTACATTATAGATATATGAATAACTATTTTTTGACAGTTCTGATTATGAAGAACTGGTCTGGTTGACTGTATCTGACAGTCCTGAAGGTCAATACTAATAATACTTGTTTCATAGAAGTAGTATACTGATACTGAACGACTGTATCTGACATTCTAAGTTATGATAGAACTAGCTGAGTTCCATACTATCTGATTGATTGTATCTGACAATCCTAAAATCTGTAGAACTATCTGAGTTCTATTACTGAAATTGAGACTAAGAGTGAAACTGAGACGATGAGAAGTAACTATCTAACCGACATGCCCCAGAACTGAACTGGTGTGGTCCAACCTGTAACCCCAACTAGAAGGGTGTCAATACCATTCCACGGGTAAAGATAAGTTGTGTGGTAACCATCTATGATAGAAATCTCTTCCGTCAACCCTCCTATAGGAATAACCCCAGACGAGATATATTAGTAGCCCGATGCATAAGGGTACATCTCAACCTATTCTGGCTACGTTGTTTTGGAATGCAAGGATTTCTTCAAAGGATCACACCCTCCACTGAATAATAGGTGAGTCCCCATCCTTGGGTTCACTCAGTGCCGAATCCTACTCCCAACTGAATATATAATGAACTGAATAATTGAACTAAACTGATACTAGTGGTATTATTTAGCGGAGCTAAACTGAGTTCTCTGAGTTTCGTTTACTGATGGAATGCTATTGAGACATGATGACTGATTGAGATCACTAAAATTTTTGAGATTACTGAGATTACTGAATGGGACTGGACTAATACTAAGTTTATTGTGCTTTCCTAAGTCACATGACTGACTGAATTCTATTGATCACGGCTTGACTAAGAGTATTGTAAAAACATGACATGGCTCTAGGCACATAACTTAATTTTCAGGTACAAGTACCCCTAGGACTCAATAGAATGAAACTGACAAGGGTTGACATTTTTGATCACATGATCAATATCAGTAATTTGATAATTTCATAGTTGGGAATTTCTTGAAGCACATAATCATTATAATTTTGTACATGGATAGTAATGCGTATAAACATGGAATAATTTCATGCTTTTAATCTTATGAACATACTATCAAGAAACCACAATGCGTAGGTTAATCATGGGAATCATCTTAATCAAATAGGTATAGCATAAATTGAGAGGCTTGACATGATCTTGACACATGGAAACTAAGTACTTTATCATCGTTCATTCATTGGGACATATTATCAAATACCTTGCATTCACCCTTAGGGAATAAATATGATTATCAATTTAATATAACATGGTTCCACAATTTAACTCAATTGTATGAATTTCAACCCTATACTAACATAGTTTCATAAAAACATGATAAAGATGCAATCTTGGTAATCATACAACAATAACGACATGAACACAATCAATTCAAAACAAGAACATCATGGCACATAGTTTAAAATAGGGTTCTTGAGCTCCATGGATGAAAGGAGTCCATGAATCAACACTGTGCATACCTTAGTTCTTGATTCTACGAAGATTGATGGAGAGATTCTTGAATTTGATTCTTGGATTTGAATTTCTAATTGAAACCCTAGCTTGTTCTTAAGAGAAACTTGAGAGAAACAATATATTTTAGGTGAAATATGAATGAATCACGTGTTATTGGATTTATATAGGGGTGAAAAATTGACTCGTTTAATCCTTGGATGTGTATTTAAATTTTGTGAAAATTTCCTGATTTGGACCCATGGTGTGATGCGGCGCTATCGCGTCATATGTGTGGAAAGTGACAAATAAGAAATTGCATGGTGGCGCGACGCGAAGCTATCATGTTGCCACTTTCTTTGTTACCTGAAAGTTTGGCGTGACACGTCACTACCGCAGAACAATACTGGAAACTGACAATTGTCATTTAAGCTAGCTCCACGATGCGCTGATGGCTCAAGTGATACACTGTCTCACTAAAAAGGCTCTAAATCTTCGCCCGGGTGTTGGATTTGAGCGAATTTGGTATCGATGAAAAGCTTATTGACTTTACCACATGAAAAAATGTGAAAATCTTGAAAATACCATATGTATAAAAATGGATTCATCTTTGAAACAAGTCTTTAACATTTCTTGGATGATTTTAAGTTAGGTAGAAGTACGGGGTATTACAATTAGTAAGTAATGAAATACAATGGAAAATTAATCATTGATAATCAAAACTCATTAGCTTATTAAATATTGTGCTTCCTTGCACCAAATCAACCCTAAAAACCTCTGCAAACTCTATAAATAGCAATTCTAAGTCCTAATTATCAATTACTAGTTAACATGGAGGAAATCCTTAACAAAGTCAAACAAAGAAAATCTAGTGAAAATTGCCAAAAATGCCCCTCATTTGACCTAAAATAAGTTTTAGAAGAATAAAATATTTTAGAGAAATAATTTTTTAAAATTGTGATTTTGAAATAATTTATTAAAACTATGATTTTCTCTGCAATAGTGGCATGCACTACTTTATAAACTTTGCTCCAGCGGAACATGCCACTATAATGAGCTTTGATCAAGTTAGACCATCCTATAGTAGAAATTTCTCTACTATAGTGACATCCCTCTATAGATGTTTGTGTGCCGCTATAGCAGCCTCAAATGGAAACAATGCCCTATTTTGCCTAAAAGTTCTAATTTTTTTAGTACACCTCAAACCATGGACATTCCAAATGCTGCCCTTTATGCTAATATTAATTTTAGGAGTTCTACTTACCCCAATATGATTTCATAAATTTCTATGAGTTTTTTATCATCTTAGTTAACTAGAAAAAATACAAACACCACTAAACTCACCCAAATCATTTCTAAATAGCCCTAGACCATACCTTGATCCATTTTCGCTTGAATTTGGCCTAGCCTAGAATTTATAAATTCAAAATTAGGAAAATTTTTAAAATGAGATTTTCAATAGGTGGTTTATACATAACAAAAAATTTGGTCAATACAACAAAAACCAATAAGCTAATGCAAAAAAGAGGAAAAAATGAAGAGAGAGAGTATGTATCTTCAAATAATTAAGAGTACTTGTCCCATATGTCCTTCTCAATTTTCCAAGTGTCTTTGTTAACTGGATGATGCTCTTATTAAAACATAACCGAATGAATTTCCTTCATCCTCAATTTTTCACATCTTGATCTAGAATCGCTACTAGTTCCCCCTTGTAAGCCAAGTCTTTATCTAAAATAATTGAGTCCTACTTAATGATGTAGTACCTATCCCCATGGTACCTCTTGAGCATATAACATAAAATATCAAATAAACTCCTGGAAACATCATTAATAGAAATAATCTGTATGCAACTAGACTGACATGACCCAAACCAGGGCCTTGTCCTAATGGGCATCTCAAGTCCAACATGGACCGGAGGCCACCCCGATACCTAATCCAACCATCAAACACATGCCCATAGTTGGATTAATTCAATTCATATAACAAGATAGAGAAATTCAATATGTAATAACTTTGTGATAGGTCTTTAACTGAGACCAACCCAAACAAGTCAATTCAACCAGTAACAAACCAAAACCAACAATAACAAAAACCATATCTATTCTATACCCAAGTCCATAGTTGTCAACACAAAGCCTCTATACCATACCAAGGAATATCTAGTTGGGAAATACCCCCGACAATATCCTAAATCTAATGTGAAAGGAATTGTAAAGACATAAGATAAACTATAACAAGAAATGGACCTTCCGAAGATAAACTCAAGTTGTCCTTGAATGGCTAAGTCATTAACTAGGAGATGTGATAGTACGGCTGATTCCTACATCGCGTGGGGATACAATGCCCAAAGATGGGTTACCGAGTGAATGCTAGTATGTACTCAGGTTTAAGGAAAAATGTAATTCCCCAAGAGTACACCCTGGGCATCACACGGTGCTTATAATCTAGAGGGACCACAACTAATCCATGAGCTGGTACCTGCTACGAGCACTGAATAATAATATCATAATTGTGGAAGAACAACGTATATGCCATAATATTTTATTACTGAGTCAATACTAGAGTAGAATCTAGAGAACCAACAGCCTGAATCTGATAAAATACTGATAAAATAAATAGCTAACTAAAATGTCCAAAATCCTCTAAACTGACTGAATATGAACTGATGGGACACACCCCACCTAACTCTAACTAACTACAAGATTGAAAAGCATAAAACAAAATAAATTCATCCTCGAAATATGAGGACTCACCACTACTACTACTGAGGATCTGAGAAATCTATGTACGATCTAGGAACTAGGTGTTAGAACCTATGATATGATATATCATAACATAAAAAAAGGTATGCGATTAGTACTTTGAATGTACTGGTATGCTAAACGAGGTAGGCTAATATGCATTATTTCATGAGTAAAAATAATAAATGTCTGAATATATATGCAAGCATAGAGTACTGAATAGAGTGCATGAAATCTATAGATACTAAAAATATGGGGAATCTGTAAATACTGAGTATGCATGAAAGTCTGTAAATATTGAGGGTATGTGAAATCTTTAGAAATTGAGGATTCATGATCAAGCATATAACATGAACTGGATAAAATCTATAAATTGAAATACTGAAATTACTATTTTTTGTATGCTTTGGTCAAGCAACACTAAGACTGAATGTCTGAACTGATTACTGGACTTAAATAGTAACTGAAACTATGAGAGGTATCATCTTACTTACATTCCCCAATCTAAGCTAATTGGGGTCCCACCTGTAACCCCAGTTGGAAGGATGTTACGGGTACTAATGCTGGCTGTATGGATCCACTAAACTGGTATACTGTGTTGTTTCGAAGGACTAAGGGTGTCAAGCCTAATCTGATGGGTGACCTCTGCTAGATATTTAAGCCTATACTGATGGCTGACTTCTCATGTCCTACGCTGGCTACATAGTTCTAGAGTTTAGGGGATGCTACTAGCAACTCTGCCTATCTGATGGGGAAGCCACCACCTATACACTCACTCGGTGCTAAATCCTACTCCTAACTGAATAACACTATGTTATTGATTATTTTGAGTTTAACTGACTGTTATTATAATGCTCATGAGGTAATCTGAAGTTTTTCTGAATATACAAGGACAAGACTAAGTAAAACAACTACGGTTTTTGGGTATTCAATACCCCTAGGACTCAAAAGCAATAATAGTAAAATGAAACTAATGCTTGGAGGACATATCCTGAAGGCTTTTACTAAATATTCATTCTTGTAAGCATTTTATCAAACATTTGATATGGATGGTGTATAAGAGCATGGGAATTAGTTTAAAGCTTATAGTAAAGCAGAAATTCAACACCATTATCATAAATGATGAATTAAATTAGTGAACAACAATATTCAAACATGTGGTGTGTAGTAATAGACATCAATTTCGCTAATACATGGGATAGAATGAGATTCATGGAAACTTATGGTCTAATCATAATTTAAAATCAATGTAACTTGAAAAGATTAAAATTTTGCAATCTAAATCGGATACTTGGACTCCATGGATGAATAGGACCCATGAATGAAAATTTAACATACCTTAACTGATGAGTTTCTTGAAGTTCTTGGTGAATTCTTGAGGATTGTTCGTTATCGCTTGAAGCTAGGATTTTCTTGATTAGGAGAGAATCTTCTTTGATTTGGGGGAAAAGCTATTAACAAATAAGCTTAAGATGTTTTTAGGGATTAAATACCATATCTGGATCGATTAAAATAATGGGAAAAGACTATTTTGACCCTAGATGAAACTTTGGATTTCCGTCGAAAAGTTTTGAAAAACACCCCTGGAGCGATGCGGCGCTATCGCACCATATCACTAGAAATTGACAACTAGAAAACTGGACGATCGCGTGATGCTGTGAGATTGCAGTCCCTCACTGGAATTAGGCAATTGGGACCTAGAAATTCTCCACGATGTGGTAAAATTGTGGAGTCATACTGGAAACTAACAAACGTCATTTTGGCCACCTCCGCGATGTGCCATTATTGCGGAGGCTCATTGGAAATTGACAATTATGATTTTACGCTTCTCCACGGTGCGATATGGGCCCAAGTCACTATATTTTACAATTAAAACTAAAAATTTCCATGACTTCTTACTCAGTTATCAAAATAAGGCGATTCATATATCGTTTGAAAGCTAATTGAATTTCCTATTCAATGGAAGTCTCTAAACTGAAAAATAATGGGTATTTAGAAAATTTTATATATGAATACTTATGTATTGGGACATAAACTATGCGAAGAAAATATGAGGTATTACAATATCTCCCCCTTGGTATCATTCTTCCTCGAATAAGATTGGTTAAGCTGAGAAAATAGGTGGACTAAGCTCACACACTAAATATGCATATTTGATACATGGAAAACATGACTGTACTGATTCATGAATGCATGACTGACAAGAACATGATGTACAATTGAAAATGAGCATAATAGAGAGAAATATTAAGAAGATTAGTACCTTAAACAAAATCTGAATTCATGGAGAAAAAATGAGGGTACTTGGTCCGTATATTTGCTTTTGCTTCACAAGTGGATCCCTCAACGGACTAATTCTGCCAAAGAACTTTGACTAGCAGAAATTCTTTGTTCCTTAGTCTACGAACTTAATGATCAAGAATTTTGATTAGAACTTACTCATAGGAAAGACTGTTCTGAACATCTACGCTTTCTAGGGGAACAACCATGGCTGGATCACCAAAACACTTCTTCAACAATGAGACATGGAACACTGGGAGTACTGACACTAGATCTAAAGGAAACTCAAGCTCATAAGCTACCCTTCTGAAATGACTGAGTATTCTATAGGGGCCGATATATCGGAGACTGAGTTTCCTCTTCTTGCCGAACCTCTTTAGCCCCTTCATGGGAGAGGTTTTTAAGTACACAAAATCATCAACCTCAAAATCGAGATCCTTTTTCCTCATATCTGCATATGATTTATATTGGCTTTGGGCTTCTCCAAGCCTTTCTCTAATAAACTGATCCTTCTTTAGGGCATCAAACACTGAGTCAGAGCCTACTACTGCGGCCTCACCCACTTCAAACCAACCAATCATAGATCTACATCTCATACCATAGAGAGCTTCAAACGGCGCTATCTGAATACTGGAATGATAGCTATTATTATATGCGAATTCAATCAAAGACAAGTGGTCATCCCAACTACCCTTAAAATTAACAACGCATAATCTCAACATATCTTTAAAAGACTGAATGGTCCTTTCTTCCTGACTATTTTTCTAAGGGTGGAAGGACGTAATGAGGTTTACTTAGGTGCCATGACCCTTTTGGAACACTTTCCAGAAATGAGAGGTAAAATGGGTACCTTTATCTAAGATGTTAGCTAAGGGAACTTTGGTGCAACCAAACCTACTCTCTGAAATAGAGTTTGGCATAGTCCTCGGCTGAATAGGAGGTATGGACTAGTAAGAAATAAGATGATTTGGTCATCCAATCTACGATAACCCAAATAGAATCATGCTGATGATGGGTACGAGGCCAACCTATCACAAAATCCATGTTTACTTTCTCCCACTTCCAAGTGGGAAAACTGAACTCCTACATGGACCCACTAGTTTTTTTATGTTCAATATTTACCTGTTGACACGTAGAGAACTTAGCTACAAACTCTGTAATATCTCTCTACATCCCAGTCCACCAATAGATCTCCCATAAATTGCAGTACATCTTAGTGGCCGTCAGATGAATAGAGTAACGCACACCATGTGCCTCTATAAGAATTCATTTCCTCAAATCATCTAATCCAGGTACACATAGCCGACCCTAACAACGCAATACACCATCTCACTCTTGGGTGAAAACCTCTACTTTCTGATCTCTAACTGATTCTTTCAACTTAACTAAACTGGGATCTCTATCCTACTTTTCCTTCACCTTGAAACTAAAGATGATTCTATGCTACTCTGTACCCATACACCTCCTTATGCTGAATCAACTAAGTGGACACTTAGTTGGGCAAGATGATGGACTTCCTGAGCTAACTTCTTCTTACCATCCTCTACATGAGCAACACTACCCATAGACAACCTACTGAGAGCTTCAACCACTACATTGGCCTTGCCTGAATGATATAGAACACTCATGTCAAAATTTTTAAATAAATCTAACCATCTTCTCTGACGCAGATTCAAATCTTTCTAAGAAAAGACATACTACAAGCTTTTGCAATTTGTGAACACATCTACATGCACCCCATGTAAATAATATCTCCATATATTTAAGGCAAACACAACAGTTGCTAAATCAAGATAATGAGTCAGATAACTCTTCTCATGAGGCTTAAGATGCCTAGAGGAATACGCTATAACCTTACCTCTCTGCATAAGGATGCAACCCAAACCTACTTTGTATGAATCAAAGTACACAACAAACATAGCTTAACCATCTGGCAAAGTAAGAACTGGGGATAAGGTGAGTCAAGTCTTTAACTCCTGAAAACTCTTCTTCCAGGAATCTGACCACCAGAACTTAACTTTCTTCTAAGTCAATATTTACATGGGGGATGCAATAGAAGAAAATCCTTCAACAAACCAATGGTAATAGCCAGCCAAACTCAAGAAACTCCTGATGTCTGATGGAGAAATGGGTCTGGGATAGTTTCTCACTACCTCGATCTTTTGAGGATCCACTCTAATTCCATCACCAGAAATAATATGGCCAAGGAAATCTATTGATCTTAGCCAGAATTCACACTCACTGAATTTAGTAAACAATTGATGGGCTTTAAGAGTCTGTAATACTATTATGAGATGGTCTGCATAATCATTTTAACTACAAAAGTAGACAAGAATATCATCGATGAAGACTATAATGAACATGTCCAAGTAATACTTAAACAATCTTTTCATTAACTCTATGAAGGCCACTGGGGCGTTTATAAGATCAAAGGACATGACTAGAAATTCAAAGTAACCATACTGGGTTTTAAAAGTTTTTTTTGGAATGTGATATTCCCTGAATCTGAGATGATGGTATCCTGATCTGAGGTCTATCATAGAAAAATAACTAGCACCGTGAAGTTGGTCAAACAAGTCATCAATTTTGAGAAGTGGATATTTATTCTTGACTGTGACTCTGTTCAACTGATGGTAGTTAATATATATTCTGAGAGAACTATACTTCTTACACACGAATAGAAATGGTGTGCCTTATGGGGAGACGCTGGGTTTGATGAATCCCTTATCTAGGAGATCCTTCAATTGTTCTTTCAATACTTTGAGTTTAACTGGACCCATTCTATTTGGTGGAATAGATATAGGCTTAGTATCTGGAAGAGGGTCTATTTTGAAGGCAATTTCACTTTCGGGAGGAACTACGGGAAGATCTTCAAGGAACACATTTGGAAATTCCCTGGCTACTAAAATTGACTCAAAAGTTGGCATTTCTGAGCTAGATTCTTTGACTCGCATAAGATGATAGACACATCCCTTGGATATCATTTTAATTGCTCTGAGGTATGAAATCAACTGACCCTTAAGCACTGTAGTACTACCCCTCCATTCAAGGACTAGTTCATTTAGGAACTGAAAAATGAACTATTCAGTTTCTACAATCAACTGAGGCATAGCATGAATGGAGTTAATCTATGATGAGAGTAATGTCAAAATCCGTTATCTCTAACTCCATAAGATCAACTGAAGTAACTTTCTAAGATATTGTGACCGGTCAATTCTTTTATACCTGCCTTGCTACAATGGAAACACCTACTGGAGTTGACACTGAAAAGAGCTTTGCTAGAGTTTCGGTACTGACTCTAAAATTGATAGCTATATATGGAGTTACAAAAGAAAGATTAGCTCCAAGGTCTAGTAAAGCATAAACATGTAAGTGAAAGACCTATAATGTACCAGCAACTACATTAGGAGAATTTTTCTGATCTTGGCAAGATTGAAGAGCTTATAACCTATTTGGATGCTGACCACTGGTAGCACTGGAACCGGCACCTTATTGAGTTGGGCAACCGGCTGGGACTGACGACTAATGGGACAGGCCCTATTGGCGTAACTCCCTACCTTTCTGAGCAACTACTTGACACTCCCAAATTTAATTGCCTGGCTTGCCACACCCAAAATACTCATCACTGCTAGCTTTATACTCACCCTGATGGGGTCTACCATATTTTTGACATATTGGTACGAGCATTGTTAACACTGCCTTGGGACTTAGATCCTGGTGCTCTATCCTTATTATCGTTTTTCAATTTGGGCACTGGGGCACTGGTTGAAGATGGTGCTGGGGATGAAGACCTCTGATGAAATTTGGGATGATTAGCAACTCCTGACCTTGTCTGACTGAAATTAAAACTACCCATTATAGCCTTCTTGTTCCCTCTCTCTCCTTAATCTTTTGCTTCTCTATCTTTTGAGCATGGACCATCAGCCTAGACAAGTCCATCTCCCTAATTAGTATTGTAGTCCTACACTCTTTCACCATACTATCAGATACGCCAGTCATAAACTTACTCATCTTGGACCTGCTATCAGCTACTAGTTGAGGGTCATACCTAGCTAACTAAGTAAACTTGAGGAATACTCCTTCACGTTCATACTACCCCAATAAATTCTAACACCTTAGCCTCTCTCAACTCCAATGGGAAGAATCTATCTAAGAAAGCTATGGCAAACTCTCCCATTCTACAGGCCCTGCATCAATATCCCTATAAACTTTTCACTGCTTAAACCAAGTATGGGTTATAGCATGCAACTGATTTACAGCCAACTCAGCACTCTTACTGGATGTCATCCCCATAGAATCCATTACCTTTTGGACAATATGTAAGAATTCATGTAGATCCTCTTCAAACATGGATCCCATGAAGGAAGGAGGATTCATCCGGGTGAAGTCCCTAATCCTGGTTGTAGCAGTACAAGCCACTGGGTTGGCCTGAACAACAGCTGGCCATTGTAGTTTGCTAAAGTGGTGAAGGCAACCGTGAATTCTGTGTAAGAGACATGCTTATCCAGAGGATCTGCCTAGATGGGTGGTGGTGCTGGTTGGTTTCCTTTTCTTTTTTCCATTCTTCTTAGGAGGCATGTTTTATAAACAAAAGGAAGAAATGGATTAAAATAAGAGTTTAACTTGAGCTTATACTTACTCACATGACATGATTACAAAAAGAAGGGAAAATTTTCCTAAATGCCTTGAAGCCTCTCATCCATAAGTGTGGCACACTACACACCCATGCATAAAACTCTGCATGATGTGAATTTCAAACTTCCTAGGAAATTTTAAAATCTCAGTCTCTGATGACAATTTTGTAACACCCCGAGAGTACACCCTGGATATCACACAGTGCTTACAGTCCCAAGGGACCACAAACTAACCCATGAGTTGGTACCTGTTGTGAGCACTGAATAATAATATCATAATTGTGAAAGAACAACTGATATGCCATAAGGTTTTATTACTGAGTGAATACTAGAATATGAATCTAGAGAAACAACTATTTGAATTTGATAAAATACTGATAAACGGAATAGCTAACCTACATGCCTGAAAGCCTCTAAACTGACTGAATATGAGTTGATGGGACAGGCCCCACCTAACTCCAACTAACTACTAGAATGAAAAGCATAAAACAAAATAAATCCATCCTTGAAATATGAGGACTCACCACTACTACTGCTAAGGATCAACTAGGTCTTTTTGGGTTGTAATGAAGGCTAGGGGATGAGTAGGTACAATTTAGGAAATAGTGACTATCACACCAAATTGCTTTAATACAACAATTGTCAATTAATTATCCAACACCCAATTTACATAAATATTATCTCCACATTATTTTATTTTTCACCCCATTTTTTATTAAGCTTATTCACACAGACCCTGGTGGAAGTATTCAACTTTTCTTCAAAAATATTTTCCTTTTTGCATCCATTTTACGCTACGAACCCCTATTATAGTCACCCTCAACTTAAACAACTTGTCTGTGTTAAGGTGCATACTGCCCAAAATGGACCAGGGCCAAAACAGGTTCATTTAACATTTTAGGGTCAAATTAGAAACTTTAAAAGCACAATTCATACTTTACTAACTCCCAACCATATTATGAATTTTCAAAATCAATAACTACTACTTTGGGGCTCAAATTTCACCTTTTCCTTCTCATTTTTTAAACTGCTAACTCCTCTTTATTTTACCCTAAAGTGCTTAGGGGTTTATTTGGATTAAATTATGGTCTATCAAAGAAAGGATTTGGCTATATATAAATCTACCAAAGAATAGGCTAAAGGCTCAATGGTGCTGACAAGGATTATGAACAAAGGTAGGTATATTAAGGATAAAAATGTGACTATTAAAGAAATGCCTACATCACTTCCTACAACCAACACCCTTTATTTTGCTTTATAAACATACCAGGCAAGTTTTAGACATTACTATACATGTAGAATATAAGGAAATCCTCACACTCATAGTGCATGTACGAAATCAAGTCAAATCCTTAAGGTTCCCAATCTTATACTTTATTGAATTAAAGATTAAGCCAACAAATCAGATTTCACATATCGAGATTAAACCATTTACACAAAAATCCCTATCAAAATTACGACATTCTTTTATTTTGTAAAACCCTATTTAGTCTAAATTACTACAAAGATGGCCCCACAATGCACTCCTCAAAATCGTGATTAAGTTCTTATTTATTCTTCATTTCTTATGACCCACTCCCCTTAAGACGGACGTCATCCATCTATAATAGGGGAGGTCAACTAACTATGACTCTTTATTTCGAATTGCCAAGGATGCATTAATAAATACTTGATACTGAAATTTGCTAATGAAGGCAAAAATAATGAGAGAAAACACTTTTAACTTAAAGTAATATGTAATAAATGCCAAAGAGGGAAAATTGAAATCCAACAAAGTTACTAACTATTACAGACCAATGCTCTGAATAGCTAGAACTTGCAAAAACCAACAAAGCGAAAAATAAAAATTGTTCAGCCAAAATAAAAAGAAATAGGATAAACAAGAAAAAGACAAACCAACCATCTTACACTTAAATAAAGAACTATCCCAGTGCTTTCAAATAAGCATATGGTAGGCTGGCAGCATACTCCCTGGTCACTCAAATGGCACTATGGTGGTTATGTGATCAATGGCCCCATCCACGTCATCAGTATCATCATCAGCTCCATCATCAGACAAATCCTCCTTATCTTACTCCATATCCATGTCCCTATAATGTATCTCCTTATTAGTCAAAATGTCACCATCAATAGGATTCAAAAAGTCCAAGCCGATCTACAGCAAGGTCCTAGCATGATGCCCGAGGTGGTAATATAACTCTAAAATATGAAGCTCTTCAGGTGTGTCTGGTCTACCCCCAATATTCAGATGCAATATCTACAGGCCATACATCCTAGCAAAATCTCATCATCTCGAGTTTCACGCTCAACCATAGTCAAGATTGGGCCATTTTCCCAGATGCGCTCCTAGTAGTAGTAATATACAGAGGGCGAGTCAAAACATCGGGCTTATAATCTAACTCCTATTTATCTACCCTGTGCCTTCGCAGAAATTGGGTTGCCAATCCTCCAAAACCAAAATTGCTCCCCGCCTGGGTACGCACTTTCTTTATAGAAGGAAAAATTACCTGCCCACATTAACATCAAAATCATCACACATCAACGCATAAATCAAACATACCTGATCTAGAGTAATCTTCGTCATATGCTTTCCCTGAATAAAGCAAAGATACATAATTCAACCCCACATCCTGGACTCTTCATTCATCTGAGAATAAGGAAAAGAAGAGTGTAGGCTAATGACACGATGCCTAGTCCAATGAGTTGAGGAGCGCATCCCGCACAATAGATGCCTGATGTGAGCGTATGGGGGAGTGGTAATGAACTGCCTTAAAAGTTTGGGTTTTCTTTTGGTATGCCCAACAACTCATTAATATGTATAACAGTGAAATGAACTACCTTCCCATGAATCTTAAAACGATGATCGGGGTCACTGGGATCCCAGTTAGCATAAAACTCATGTAATAAGTGCAATTTACACTCAGTAGGCTATGAAAGATAAAATTCCTATTCAGCTACTCAATTCATCATACCATGGTTGGGCATTCCCTCATTAAGCTTGCTCAATCAATGAACACCTCGGGGATGTATTTTGCATCAGTATGCTTCGAGTACCACTGCTTGCTCACTTTGTTCACAACCTTATTCCCAAACTTTCTGATTTGCCCAAGTTAAAGTGGTGGAGCTCTGGGTACCCTAGTGAGTTGGCTCTCAAACGGCCTTCTTTGTTTGCAGAGGTACTGGCCTTGGACTTTCATTTGATTGGTTGGGGCTCCATGATACCTGTGTCATATAGCAGATGCAACAAATAGACAAATAAGTATATGAAACATAGGATGGCTAGCCTAAACTGAGTGTGAATAGGTGATACCACCCCATACTTAGTTCCTAGATGAGGCGTGTACAACAAAGAATGGGGTACTTAGAATTCCCCTTGTTTGAAACAAAATATTTGCACACATACATAGGTTAAACAACCAACCCATAACAATTTACATCTTATATTTCTGTACATAAGATTGGTAAAATATATCGTATTACTAGTGCATCATCAATACTACCTCAGTCATTCCAAACTAAAAATGTATTCAATCCTACACTCCACTTCAGATTCTCACACAATTAAGATAGCCATAATGAATATAAGATCAATTCAATTCAAATATCCCTCAAAACGTTGAAACTACTATATGTCAAGAAAAATAATTCATTTCTGACTAATTTATTCCCATAGCATTTCGTCATTACCCCACAAGGTACTCATACTTTCCATTGCAGAACAAGACAAATTCCAATAGTTTAACACCATATATCAATATATACAAGAAGGAAAATGCCAAACATCATCCCACATGATATCAACCCCCCTCATATGTAAGTAAACTAAAACACCCCTTCATGAGTTGAAGCACATAGTTACATGGATAACTTAAGAAGTATATGCCCTACCCTACTCATTGATGTGAATCACATATCCTCAAATTAGTTAAAATCCTATAATAACACAGTGAAATTTACCCCATAATTAGAAAAATCAGATAGTGTGAGCAATTAACAAAATTAAGGGTGTAGTCGACAAGAACTCATCATAAGTGCTCTAAATCAACATACCCCAATACATATTTCTCATGGATTCACACATATATAACTAAACCTATATTATACTACACACATTTACATCAATCAATAACCCCCTCATCAATCCGAGCACCCATCAGCAACAAATATTCTGCCACACACATTTTACCATGTATCATATCATTATAGCATACTTATTTAATAGGGAAATACAAAATCATGAATTAAATTACTAACACGAATTGCAAGATAAAACATGGCATAAGGTAGTGTAATCACTTGAATTATTCAAACATCAAACTAATTTAGCCAATAATCATGAGATCTCAATAAGAAAAATAAAATTGAACAATTTTTGAAGTTACCTTTTGCATTGATTTGCCAAAGTTAGCCTTAGAAGAGATGTGAGAAAGATCTGTAGTGAGAGAATTGAGAGGCAGTGCATAAAAGGGGAGAGAGTAAGAGGGTTTATGGTTTAATAGGATATATATATAAAGGGAAGGGGCAAAACAGGGTTGGATCAGGTTGACTTAAAACATTTTGTTCAGTTTTACCATCCACCGTGACGCGGTGGTATCGCGCCAGGCCAGTAGAATTACACAATTGTCAATTTTCCCAATGGCGCGATGCATGGGTATTGCACCAGGTTACTGGAATTTGACAATTGTCAAATTTCCCAACGGCACGATGCGTTACCACCTCATTTCACATTCCTTGTGCATTTTTTAATCATTTACTTGATTTTCGCACCTAATTTTCACACATTAACTTTTTGCAAACCTAATTGATTCATTGGATATGTTGTTCTCCTTGGTTCTAATTTTCTCATCCCTACAAATCAAACAAAAACAAGAAAATGTTATAAGAAAAGTGGGTTGCCTCCCACTCAGCGCCTTAGTTTTGGTTGTGGCATAATTCAATTTTTTGTATTTTTCTCTTTATCTTTAACACCTATAAATTAAACTACCTATTACATTACATTTGTCGGTTTGCTCTCACATAGCACCTTATTTTACATTGTGGCATGACTTAGCTTAGTCTCACTCATCAGCAAAAGTGATGGACACATTGTGCTTATCTGGATGATCAGCCGAATAATGCTTTACATGTTGTCCATTCACCAGAAACTTCTTTGTCTTATCTTTTTTCTACAACTCCATAACACCATGAGGTTTCATTCTCACCACCTCAAAAGGTCCCAACCATTTAGAATGCAATTTACCCGGAAATAACTTAAGCCATGAATTGAAAAACAAAACAAGTTGTTCGGGTTCAAACACTCTCTCTTGAATTTGTTTGTTATGAAATATTTTGGTCTTATCCTTATATATCTTGCAATTTCATAGGCATGGATCTAAAACTTGTCCAGCTCAATCAGTTGCAACAAACATTTCTCCCCCGCAGCTTTCATCTCAAAATTCAACTTTTTCATGGTTAAATATGCTTAATGTTCCATAGGCAGATTGGATGACTTACCATAAACCAAGTGACATGGAGACATCCCAATGGGCGTCTTGTAAGCCCAAAGTGCATCATCTAACTTCTCAGCCCAATCTTTTCACTGCCTATTCACAGTTTTCTATACTATCTGCTTAATCTCCCGGTTGGACACCTCAACTTGTCCACTCATTTGGAGATGGTACATAGTGGGCACCTTAAACCTAACACCATATTTAGCTAGAAAATTCTTAAACCAAGTGTTAATAAAGTGCGTACCTCCATCACTAATTATCGCTATTGGCATACCAAACTGGGAAAATATGTGCTTTTTGACAAACTTCAACACTACTCTTGCATCATTAGTTGGACAAGCTGCAGCTTCCACCCATTTGGTGATGTAATAAACTGCCACAAGGATGTAGAAATTGTCATTTAAAGGTGGGAATAGACCCATGAAATCTATCCCCCAAATGTCAAATAGTTAAACTTTGAGAATATTGTTGAGGGACATCTCATGATGCCTCAATATGGTACCCAACCTTTGACATTGATCATAATTATTCACGAAAGCAACTGCAT
The DNA here is from genome assembly GCF_002878395.1 of Capsicum annuum. Taxonomy (NCBI): domain Eukaryota; kingdom Viridiplantae; phylum Streptophyta; class Magnoliopsida; order Solanales; family Solanaceae; genus Capsicum; species Capsicum annuum. The sequence continues at coordinate 78,991,592 of NC_061112.1, forward strand.
CCCTAAACAATTTAGGCTACATAAAACTAGATTGCATCAATTTTCTAGCAGTTCTCACACTCCCATGAAGTCCACCATAAGGAGATGAATGGCAATCTTATAGCACTTGTGAGAATTCAGCCTCTGGAATACATCTAAAGATAAATCCATCTGGACTATACTTGAAAAGATACTGTTAGTCCCAAATGTAGGTGCTAGAATCAAGAAGCAATTTCTTTATTGGTTGCGTAGTGGCCTCAAGAGGGTACACTTCACAAGCTATCAAGTTCACGATATCAGCATACCATGGGATCTATAATACATCTAGAGACAACAATTGTTCATCAGGAAACTCTTCCTTAATGAAAAGAGAGTTATCACCAATATGGTTCCGAGTTTCCAACCGTGATAAGTGGTCAACAACTTGATTTTCAGCTTCTTTCTGATCTCAAACCTTAAGTTCAAATTCTTACAGAAGTAGAATCCACCTAATCAGTCAAGGCTTCACATCTTTCATTGTTGAAAAGATACTTAATAGCATCATGGTCAGTATGAATAATGACCTTAGTGAAAATTAAATAAGATCTAAACTTGTGAAATGTGTACACCAATGCCAACATCTCTTTCTCCATGACTGTGTAATTAACTTGAGCATCATTCAACACTTTACTAGCATAGTAGATCGAGTAAAATACCTTGTGTCTTTTCTGACCTAAAACCACTCCCACAGCAATGTCACTGATATCACACATAAGCTCAAACCATAACTCCCAATCTGGTTAAAATAGAATAGGTGCTTAAATCAAATTCTTCTTTAGTTTTTCAAAGGCTTCTTGACAGTCAACCCCGAACACGAAATTGGCCTCTTTCTCTAATAATTTTCACATGGGCCTAGAAATCTTTGAGAAATCTTGAATGAATCGTCTGTAGAAACCTGCATGTATAAAAAACCTCCGCACTTCTTTGATTGTGACTGGATATGGTGACTTTTCAATCACTTCCACCTTTTCCCTATCTACTTTAATTTCTATACAATATACTTTATGGCCAAGGAAAATTCCTTCCTTAACCAGTAAGTGCCACTTTTCCCAATTTAGCACCAAGTTCATCTCTGCGCAACAAGATATGACTCTATCAAGATTCTACAAAATATTATTGAAAGAATTAATGTATGCAGAGAAATCATCCATGAATACCTCCACAAAGTCTTTAACTGTGTAGGAGAATATTATCATCATACATCTCTGAAATGTACTAGGTGCATTTCAGAGGCTGAAGGGCATGCGTCTGAATGTGTATGTGTCATATGGATAAGAAAAAATGGTCTTTACCTGGTCTTCAGTGCTATGATCATCTGATTGTAGCTAGAGTACCCATCTAGAAAACAATAATACTCTTGCCCCACCAATCTATACTGTATTTGCTCAATGAATAGAATCGGATAATAATCTTTTCTTATTGCTTCATTTAACATTTGATAGTCAATACAAATCCTCCAATTGGTTGCCAAGCACATCTGGATCAACTCATTATCATCATTGGTTACCACGGTCATCCCACCTTTATTTCGTACATTGTGCACCGGGCTCACCCATTTCCTATCAGAAATTAGGTAGACAATACCACGATCTAGATACTTAATCACTTTTTTTCTAATAACCTCCTTCAATATATGATTCAACCTTTTTTGTTGCTGCCCTCTCAGTCTGTAACCCTCTTCCATGTAAATATTTTGCATGCAAAATGCTAGATTTATTCCTGTAATGTCAGATATTTGCCAACCAATAGCTTTTCTTCTTCTCTTCAAAACTGCTATGGGTTTCTTTACCTGTACAACTGATAACCCTGTAGACAAGATATCAATAAAAGTATCTTGATCACCAAGAAAAACATATTGTAAATGCGGAGGGAGACCTTAAGCTCTATTTTAGGATTTGCTTCAATTAAGGCCTTAGGCGATGGACCGATTGGTCTATTTAGTGGCTTAAACACAAGCTTTCTTGTTTTTAACAACTGTCAAATCCATGACTTGAGCAAATTCCATCGCCTCTATATATCCATGAAGATCGTGACCCACCATAGCCCAGTCTAAAGGGTCATCTGACAATAACTGCCTGAGGTTGGACTCAAATTCTATAACTGAAATAGTAGACAATTCTTCATATATGGCTGGGAATTTTAGAGCTCTGTACGCATCAAAAACCTCTACTTTATCATGTTCTCTTATCATTATTTTTCCAGCAGCTACATCAATTAATGACTGCCCAGTTGATAAGAATGGGCGCCCCAAAATAAATGGGACCACCGGGTCAACTTCGAAGTCTAGAATAATAAAATCCATAAGAAAGATCAAAGATCCCACTTTCACTAAAACAACTTCAAGTATACCATCAGGCCTAGAAAGAGACCTATCTGCCAACAGTAATATAATGGTTGTGGGTTTTGGACGTCTAAAACCTATCTTCCTAAGCCAAGAGGTGGGCATAAGGTTGATGCTTGCACCTAAATCTCACAACCCATGAGAACTTATAACCTATCCAATTGTGATCTACAAGGTAAAACTACCTAGATTTTTCAGCTTTATCAGCAGTTTATTCTGTATCTTTGATGTGCACTCTTGAGTAAGTGCAATTGTCACATATTTTGTCAACCGATTTTTATTTGCCACTATATCTTTCAAATAATTTTCATATTTTGGCACAGTTTGTAGAATGTCAACAAGAGGAAGATTTACTTGAACCTATTTTAAGAGTTCCAAAAATATCTTGTAGCTTGCTTTCTCTAAGTGCCTTCGTTGAATTTGAGGAAATGGTAAAGTCTTTTTCTCCCCTAGCATTTCCTCACGAGCACCCTTATCCTTGACTGTGGTCTCCTCTTTCTTGTTTGATTAATCATCAACAACTATGGAACTATCCTTTGTAGGCTTTACCTCCTTCAACTACAACCCACTCCTTATTGTAACAGCATTCACCTACTTTGGATTTACCTCTGTATTACTAGGAAAACCTCTTCGAGGTCTTACATTAAGTGCTCCCACAATTAGACCAATTTATAGCTCTAAATTCTTTGTGATCAACTGCTGATTCTTCAAATATGCTGCAAATTATACCTGATTCGCAAGAAGCTGCTTCATCATCTCCTCTACAATTGGAGTGGTTGTGTGATTTTGTTGCACTTGTTGCTGATTTTTTTGCACTGGGGGCTTATGCTGGTTGTTGCCTTGAGCCTGATTTCCACCCCTTTAAAAATTAGGGTGGCTCCTCCAATTTGGATTGTACATGTTACCATAATTCTACATTCCTTTCCTATTTGCATTTACAATGTAATTGAAAGAATTTGGATTAACTGTACATGCTTCTGTTGTACGCTCACAGCTCCCGCAAACTTTACACTAAGAATTTGCCTGTTGGACTACATTAGATGTGACAGCTACTTGTGGAATCCCCAACTTTATGTTATTCAGCTGAATAATCATATGATTTTGCATTACTATGATCTGTGCTTGTAATGCAGTAAATTGGTCTACCTCCTATACCCCTGCAGCCTTCCTAGGAGCATTTCTTGAACCAGCATGCCAATCAAGATTCCCTTGAGAAATCTAATTCAACAGTGTGTATAATTCTTTAGAAGTCTTTTCGAGATCTAGCCCACCTACTGCTGAATCCAAAAGAATCTTTGTTTTTGCATCTAATCCCTCAATGAAAGTATGAACAAGAACATCGTTGGACTGATGATGGTGAGGACAATTTTTGAACATACCCTTAAATCTCTCCCAAGATTGGTAGAGATTCTCTCTTTTTTTGTCTAAAACTTAAGATCTCACTTCTCAAACATGCAGTCTTCCCTGATAAAAAGAATCAAACAAGGAACTTCTTAGCTAGATCTTCCCATAAAGTAATGGAGAGTGGTGGTTTAGCATGTAACCACGTTTTTTCTTCCCCCATTAGATAAAAAAAAAGAGTATCAATCTGACATAATTAGTATTCACCCCTTCCGAAATGTAAGTATCGCTTATTTCCAGGAAGGTCTGTATGTGCTGCAGCGGATCTTCATGTGAAATGCCATGGAATCGCCCCACTGAATTCAACAATTGCACCATATTCAGCTTCAATTAAAATCAACCACCTGGTTTGGGTTTTCGAATACTGTTTATCACATGGTTCATAAGTAGGATTGCCACCTCGCGAATAGGTCTAGTATCTAGTTGAGCAGGAACAACTGGGATAATCGGAGGTGGGATATTTCCAGCATTTGGATCGATAGGGTCATTTGGATCAACTACATGAGCCATTTTAGCATGTTGATTGGGATATTGAGCTCTTCGCCTCTATTGAATTATAAGTTCTAGTTCTGCAAAAGGCTCTACCAATTCTTTATCTCTCGCCAGTCCTGTACTCCGCTAATCCTGCAAAAATTTAACTGCTAAGATCAAGTTCTTAACAGTAAAACTTATTATTAATAACCAGAAATTTAGCAATTTACTAATTATGTTACTCCCCGGCAACAACACCAAAAACATGTTACAACTCAAGTGCACACGCAAGTGCACGTGATCGTACAAGTAATATAGTGACTTATACAGTAAAATATCATTCCCACGAGTACTAAGAAACTAGAAATTTACCCAACTTTTAGTTTTAGACAATGAGGTACTAAGTGTTGTAAATTATCAAGATGATTGTGAATTTAAGAATAAGAATGTAAATTAATAAATAAGAAATAAAAGTTTATGAATAGAGCAAAGCAAGCAACGGTTGTAATCAATAATGATTAGAATTCTGGGGTTGAGGCTATTCGAACTATCACACAAGTCTTTATTCTTATTGCTATCTATTTGGTTATCGAGTTGTTGATTCACAAGGTTTATGCTACAATCTTGGTCTCCCAAACTCAAATCTTCTATCTATTGAATATTACAACTACCATTCCAACAGAGATACAACAATTTTTCTAGATGTATAAAGTTGTCTTCTTCCAATTGAACCAAACAAGACTTCTAGGTATTTCTCTATCCTAGATGCTAATTCAAAACCCTTATTTAATAAAGGAATAAGAACCTTTCTCCTTAATTTCTTCGTTCTATCCTATGATTCTCCTCCCGGATTCAGATAGAAATGTAGTTTTATTCTAATGATGCCCAGTCATAAAAATAGTAAACTTAAGAAATTCAGAACAACCCAGATGATAATCCCAAAACAAATTATGATAAAGAATTTCAAAGAGTAATCATGTTCTTGGCCTCAACCCCAGAACAAGGGTATTTATCCACTCATGTTTGAATTCAACATAAAAATAAGTAATTTATCATACCCAAAATTAATCTTGAAGTAAAGAAGTTGAAAAGAATGCCTAAGAACCCTAAAAGAGAGAACTTTATGCTTTTCTGCCGCTGCTATGCTTGCCAAAAGTCCCCCAAGTTGTCTTGGATTTTTCTTTTTATAGGTGGGAAAAAATACTAAAAATCTTCCCAATTTTTCCATACTGCGCGTCGCACCATGCCATCGAATGACATATTCTGTCAAACTTTGTATAATTGCAAATATTCATTATTCAGAAAAATTGTGAAAGTTACACTCACCGCGATGTGCCATAATTGAGGTGAGCCACTGGTTTTTTGAAAATTGTAAAATCTCCTTCCTCCACAATGCGCTAAACTTCCAGGTCACAAAAATTGGCAACTAGGCTTGTACCAAGATGCGGTGAAATTGCGCCAAGTCACTAGTAAGTGACTACTATGATTTCCTTGTTCACCGTGATGCAGTACAATTGCGGACCAACCCTGGATTTTTCCAAATGGGAATTTGAGCCTCTCCGTGACGCGCAATAATCATGCTACTCCACTGGAATTCTACCAATGCCATTTTGTCAATCGTTGCGACACGGTGACTTTATAAACATGAAGTTCTGCCTTCCATCTTGTCTTCTGAGCTATGTTCCTATGAATTTTATTCCTTATACCATGATTTACCATCAATGTATCCAATTGCATCCAATTCATCAAGATTTGAGCCCTGAAAACACTAATCATATCCATTAGGTACAGATGTACTCAAAAAATCATATTAAATTTCTCAAAACAAGTCCAAATTTGGGTGCATATTGGTGCCTTGAACATATAAATGTGCCCAAGATCATGTGACAAAATCTTTCTCCTATGCATTTTATCAAACATATTAAGGGCATAAGATTTCTAAAACCAAAACCAAGTATCAATTGACCATTCCCATTCAACCACATGTTAAAACTACTATTATAACATGACAAACCATAAATAAAACATAGGAAAACAATATCCAATCGTTTGAAACCAAAACCCCCAACATATAATTCAAAATCCAAAACCATTTCACCATTACACCCTTAATTCAAAATCCAAAACCATTTCACCATTACACCCTGAAAACCGTTCATAAATAGTTGAACTAACAATAAGAGAAGAGTAATATGTCTTATTTATGAAGATTCACGGAGAGATATTGATACTTAAGCCTATAGATGATAACTTGAAGATAACCTTAGCCCAATCTTCTTAAGAGAGTTTAGAGAGAGCTTTAGAAGTGTTTTTTATTTCTCAAAGTGAGTTATGAGAGGCCCTAAAGTTTTATAAGATGTGGGGTCTTAATAGTTTTGAGGTGGGAAATGTCCGAAATACCCTCATCTTAAGAGCTGAAAATATGATCGAAGAAGGGTACGACCAACCACTTAAACCGTACCCCAATATATGTGTGCTACCCACCACTCGTACCCTAGGACTAAACTTGGACTCTAATATTATCAAACACACGAGTTCCTAAAACAACTCGTATCCAAATCATACAATTCGTACCCCTAAAACTGTGCCGTTGGTAGAGTCCTCTAGGGTAGATATTGGACATCATACGATTTATAACCATACCCTTTGTACCCTAGCTTACGACTAGTAAGATGTCCACTAGTACCTTGGATAGAACGAAACCTAAACCACATTGATCATCATACAAATTGAGGACCCTAAACAATACCCACATCATACAACAAATACCCATAAGTCTCATAATGTCTAGTCAGATCAAATGTCAAAACTAGGGTGTTTCAATTCTCCCCTACTTAGATCATTCGTCCTCGAATGATGGGTAAAGGTAAGCACAAGCACAAGTTAACACATTATTACCCATCAAACCTCCCCTTAACCAAATAAAAAAACAAGATATTATGAAGAACAATACCTTACAAACAAATTTCCAGAGCCGAGGGTAAATGCAAATACTTGGACTTTATGTCCCTTTCACATCTTAAGTAGCTCCTTTCTCCACTACCCATACATCTAATATCCCTTAAATACAGACACATTCTCCACCGAGCTTTCAACATGAAGACAATATTTCTCTATCTTAACCTTCCAACTCCCCTTATGAATACATAACTAGAGGGCTTAAGTATAACCGCATATCCATTCTATGTTAAAGACTAATTGGAAGTTAAAGGTGCTAATGAAAGCCATGGGACCCTGTACTTTACATCATTCCAATAATACCACCCCATCTATCACTATAATCAAGAAACCTCAGGTTCAAATCAAGGAACTTTAGCCGCATAACACAATTATTGGGTAGCTATCAACCCTCTCCCGACATTTAAGCCTGCCTCTCTTCTTCCGCGTTACGAATCTCCCAGATAAAAGTTAGAGACTTCAATCATCATCACAAAGGTTTTTATTGCACCTCTCCTCCTTAACTACTTCAAAGGACAAAGTTCATATTATTGTTCCATCTACGCTTATAACCTTACATCTAACAATCACCCCCAATATTTCACCTCAAAAGACATCTACTCTCCTAGTCCAAAACACCACTACACCTCCACATCCACTACCAACTTAACATAAGAAGGGTCATTGAGGATCTAAAGTATAAGGATCAAGAAGGAAGGGGGGTTACGTCCCAATTACGACTCCTATCTGCCATACTACCTAAAGCGAGACCTGAAAAATCAGATACGACACTATAGGCATGAGGTTCTCCAAAGCAACAACCCAAGTTATAAATGAAGGATTACTCCGACATAAACACACCATAATACGAGTCCTTAGAACAGGGCACCGGAAGAAACACGACTACATACATCATAGGTAGTGTAGCATAAAGCCGAGATTTATATTCATGGAACAAAGTGAGGATTTCCAGCTTAAAACTATAATTCTTGGAACCAGGCATGATGTAAGACATGAATATACGAATCATGAGTATCATGGCATAGAGCTTGAACACCTAGAATCTTGGATTTCTGTGGAAAACTATTGCCTTTGATACAGGGGCTAGAGTATATACATATGCGACACATCGAATGAGAATCTTGGCATAAGCACTGTTAGAATGCATGTATCACTAGTAGAGTGTCCTCATAATCAAAATAGGAGGGAATTGCTAGAATAGGAGCATATTCACCCCAACTTTCCCTTAAAGTCCACCGCTAGCAAAAAATTTAAGTTTTCCCTACGATCTCTATCTTACTACACCTATAAGCACAACACTCTGCTCTAAGGGGTATTACTACTGACATGTACTAGGGACATTTGGCTCATTTATACATAAAACTTCATCTATCCAGATTCTACTTGGGATCCAGCATAACCTCACAACCCCCATGCCCTAAATCATTTAATGACTTAGCCCTAATCCATTAGCTCAACCTGGACCTTCGGCCCTTATATTACAACTTTCCGACTCCTATATTCCCTAAGTCATTAACCTTATTTTTTCTTCCTACCTTACTAGGCCTACCAATCTACCCCTATAAATTCACATTGCTATCCTTAGGCTAACAAATTCCTTTTAACAAACATCCGCATTTAAGGTTCAAACTTAGTGTCTATCAACCATCATGCACTACAAATCGAGTACCCCATGCAAAATGTAAATATATAGTCCACCCCACGAGGAGGTCACCTTAAATTCATTATCCACCCACCAATAACCTATACATACCCAAAGAAAACCACCCCCTCATACAAAAAAAGACGAAAGTGCCCCACGGAGAAATGCTAAGGCAGAAAAATGCTTACCATGAGGATACTTCAAATGTCCCTTAAGATCCTTCACACAACTGGGGCCATTCTATATTGTAAAATAGAGATAGGATGACTGGCCAGAACAAAATCAATTCTAAACTCAATCTCCCTATCGGGGGGGAGGGGGTGACACCAAGAAGGTCATCAGGTAAGACCTCAGGAAATTCATTCACCAATGGGCCAAAATGCAAAAAAGTAGCATTAGAGTTAGAATATTTAACCCAAACTAGATGATAGATACACCCATTAGAGATCAATCTTTGAGCTCTAACATATGATATGAACCTCCCCTTAGGAACTAGGGAACCATCCTTCCACTCAATAACCGGCTTGCTATGAAATCAAAAGATAACCTTATAGGTCCTACACTCTAGAGATGCATAGCATGAGTGCAACCATTCCATCCCAATATGACATCAAAATTAAGTATATCGAATTCAAATAGATCCACCACAGTTTCTTTACTACCAAAAAATACCACATCCCCCTATAGACTCTCCTAGAAATCACAGAGTCACCTACCAAGGTAGAAATAAAGAAAAGGGTCCGAAACACAGTCCAGACCAAACCTAAAATTCATAGCCACAAATGGGCTCATATAAGAAAAAGTGGACCCCAGATCAAGTAAATTATATATATCACGAGAAAAAAGCTTTATTATACCATTAACAACATCAATAGATACCTCAAACTCCTGATGGATAGTAAGATCATCAGGATGATCTTGGCTAGTGCCGAGACACGAAGTAGCTTTCCTTGGTGCAGGAGCTAGAGAAGTGGCAACTGGTATTCTATTTTCCTAGTGGCAGCCCTTGTGGGACACTCCCACTACATATGACCCAACTAACCACAACTAAAATATCTATTCCTCCCTTTATAATAATAACTGTGATACAACGTACCAAAAAAATTGACAGATAGGATAGGGTGTGGCTAACTAGGCTCCACCAACCTAAAATTGATAATTACCAAAAAACTGAGGATAAGGGACAATAACACCCACCTAGGGACTTCCTGGATTCCCTTTCTCAGACCACTGTCCACCACTTTTACCCCTATTTCTCTGACCCTTACCCGATCTAAATATTAGGACTTCTTACTCTGGCTATTTCTCGACCCTTCCTTATTATTCCTCATACTAATAGGACCAGACTATTGTGATAAAAATGTTAATATCTAGGTCAACAATTGAATCAAATGTTGAAACTCAATATTGGTAACTTTTCCTTGGGTCCACTGAGCATGAATGTCACCCTTTACAGTTGGGTCAATGGAGATTGATGGAACTCTATGGGGAAAATAAAAAATAGCAACCCCTGACTGGGTCTGTACCTCATGAGTTAGATGAGATCCATCCACATCGTCCTTGACTGGGACAGGCGAGTTTCCATAAAGCTTCAAATCATCGAAAGGGAATGATCTAAAAAGTGAACAAAAGAATATTTATTGGAGAGTTCAAGACCCTAGACTCTGTAGCCCGAAAATAGAACAACAAGAAAGTGAAACATTCCTTGATGCCTTGTATCCTCTCCCTTATAAGTGTGGCACGCTACACACCCATAAAAGAAACTCTACTCGACAAAGCTTTGTAGACACCCCATGACACCGAACCTAAGCTCTAATACCAACCAACACATGCCCTGAGTCGAATGAATTCTGATCGTATATCAGGATGGATTAATTAAATATTTAATGACTTTGTGATAGGTCTATAACCGAGAACAACCTAAAATAGTCAATTCAACCAATATAAAACCAAACCCAACAATTACCAAATCAATATCCATTCCATACCTAAGTCCATAATTTTCCGTATAAGGACTCTACACTATTCCAAGGAATATACAATCGGGACATGCGCCCGACCATAGCTAAAATCTAATTTTAGGGGAATAGAAAAGACACAAGATAAACTATAACATGAAGTGGGCCTTCCAAAGAATGGAAGCTTACCAATTTATTTTGACTCAAGTTATCCCTGAATCACTAAGTCACTGAGTAGGAGGTGTGATAGTATGGATGGTTCCTGCATCTTGTGGACATATAGAGCCCAAAGATAGGATAGAGGGTTAACTCTAGCATGTACTAAGGAAAAAGGATAAATTAATGTCATTATTCAAATCCAAAGTAATTAACAATATTCAATCACATACATATATAGATATATACCATGTAGGGAAAGGGAACCGAGTTTAGCATGCATTAAAAATCCTTAACCTAGGTTGTAATGCTTTATTCTCATAATCTACCCATGGGCTATATAGGTCCAGTTTGACCCCCTGGATGGGACCTAGTGTGTGTAGTCGCAAGAAATGGAGATATCATAGGTGGCCAGGGATTCCCTTCTACCCTTCGCTTTCTATGATACATATATACGTGTATATACTTGGGGGATTCCCTTGTACACCACAAGTACGCGGTCTTCAAGATCAATACTTATTTCGGCAAATATGAGTTTCGAGTGTTAACCTTTCGGACTCACACCTTTATGGCTAGCTATCAAACCCGCCATGATTGTCCAATTAAAACAATTAACAAACCACCAAACCACAAATTTTAATAGTTAATTAATAAGGCATTAATTAATGGTATTGTCATACCAACAATAGCTTGCAAGCATGTCCTTAGCCAATCACTTAGGATATTTCTATGTACCCCATAGACTCCTTTATTAAAATTATTTGGGGCATTCCTATGTACCCTGCAAGGTTTTCATTGTAAAACCCCTTGGGGGATTCTCATGTACCCCACAAGGTTTTTAAAACCACCCTTAACCAATAAACCATTTATTCTATGCATTAGTTTCAAGAAATAAACCAAACCAATTAGTAATGCATAATCTAAAATTAATTATGCAAGTGGGTTGAGTTTATTACCAACTTCTATTCCAAAACAATCAATTTAGGGATTCCACTATATACCTATTTCCATCCTTTTAAAACCAACCATACCAGTTTAGGTTCCATTACTATATTATGCAATGCAAAGTTTTCAATGAAAGTTATATCAAGTGAAAAATCATTCTCCTAGGCATTTTATCAAACATATTGAGGGCATAAGATTATCAAAACTAAAACCAAGTATCAATTGACCATTTCCATGCAACCACGTGTTCAAAGCACCATTAATATATGAAAAACATAAATAAAATATGGGAAAACAATATCCAACCATTTACAACCAAAACCAATAATATATAATTCAAAACCCGAAACTATATTACCCTTATGCCATCAAAACCATTCATAAACATGACTTTAGTTGAACTAATAATGAGAGACTATTAACATGCCTTATTTATGAAGATTTATGAAGAGATCTTGATCCTTAATCCTCTAGATGATTACTTGAATAAAACCTTAGCCTAATCTTCTTAAGAGTGTTTAGAGAGAGGTTTAGAAGTGTTTTTGATCTTTCAAAGAGAGTTATGAGAGGCCTCAAAGTGTTATAAGACATGGGGTATTAAGTATTTTAATGTAGTAAATGTCTGAAATACCCTCAACTTAAAACTTAAAATATGATCACAGGCGGGTACGACCAACCACCCAAACCATACCCTAATATATTAGTGCTACCCACAACTTGTACCTTAGGTATCAACTTAGACTCTAATACTGTCCAACATATAGGTTCCTAGACCAACTTGTATCCAAATTATATGATTGGTACCCCCTAAGTCGTACCCTAGGCAGAATCCTCTAGGTTAGACATAGTACATCAAATGATTTAGTACCATACCCCTCGTACCCTAGATTATGACTAGTAAGATGTCTACTCATACTTTAGATAGAATATAACCACAACCACACTAATCATCATACGAGTTGAGGACCCTAACCATATCCACATTATAAGATAAGTACCCACAAGTAGTATAATGTCCAGTGAGATCAAAATTAAGAATTTAATAAGGGTCAAAACTAGGGTGTTTCATAGACCCACCTCCTCGAGAACCTCAAAATGACAAATATACTGAGGGATAAGCTTTTTCCTCTTGTCAAACCTCAATACTCCCTTTATGTTATACACCTTGAGTAAATCATATTCACCAATCTTGAAGTCTATGTCTCTTACCTTGCAGTAGGCATACTCCATTAACCTTGCTTTGACTATCCAAAAACTTGGTTTGAATAAACCTTACTTTCTCTTCAGCCTCCTTTACCAAGCTAGTGCCCAAATATTTGACATTGCCAACGTCAAACCACGAATATGTAGCCTATATTTTCTTTTATTAAGTGCCTCGAATGGTACTATGTCAATGTTGAAGTGAGAGTTTTTTTGTATGAAAACTCACAAAATGGATTAAACTGGTTCCAATAACCACCAAAATCAATCACGTAGGCCCTTAACATGTTATTTAGCACCTGAATCGTCCTCTCCAACTGTCTATCAACTTGAGGATAAAAAGTCATTCTAAATGTGAGCTTAGTGCCTAACTTCTAACACAACCTATCCTAAAATATAGAAGTGTCCTTTTTATCTCTTTCAAAAATGATAGTAAGTGGCCCCCCATGAGGTCTCACAATCTCCTTGACCTAGATTATAGATAACTTTTGACAGTTGTAGCCTACCCAAACTGATAAGAAGTGAGCTAATTTTGTCATCCTATCCACTATCACCTAGATGAAGTCATACTTTTCCAAAGTCCTAGGACCACAAATCTATAGAAATATTCTCTTTTTTTCACATAGGTATAAGTATCCCCTATATCAACCCCATGGGCCTCTGTTTTTCATACTTCACCTGCTGATAATTATGGCACTTACACATAATTCTCTATGTCATTCTTCATCTTAAGCCACCAAAAAGCTACCTCAAATCACAATACCTATTGGTCATACCTGAATGAATAGAATAATTCAAACCATGGGCATCTAAAAGTAAATCACGAATCAAATAACCAATTTTAGGAACACATATCACTTATCTAAACAACAACACCCACTTGCATCTAGGGTGGTGTCCACTACCTTCCTATATACCATATTATTCAAAAGTTTATTCAACTTTTTTCCTTAAATTTTTTAGCCTTAATCTGCTCCATAAATATTAAATTTACCTCCGTACTAGCCAATACCCCACCCCTACCTGAGACCTTAATCTGCATGATTAGCGATGCTAGATTTTAAAACTATCTAGCACTACCCATACTTATAGTTTTCTTATACTTTATGTGTCTACCACTATATGGTCCTTACCTTGAGGGGGACAAATTAACACATCATAATCCTTCTATAATTTAATCCATCTCCATTACCTTTGATTATAATCCCCTTGAGTAAATACGGGTTGTAGGCTGCGGTGGTATGTGAAAACCTCATATTTTACACCATAAAGATAAGGTATCCAAATTTTTAATGCAAATCCACCACTTCCAACTCTAATTCATTTATCGAGAAGTTCTTTTCATCAGGCTTAAACTACCATAAATCATAAGCCATGATATTCCTATCGTACATTAACCCAACACCCAAGACCAAAAAATGAAACTTCATAAAACACTATAAAGTCCTTACCTTCAATCAATAGTTAAAGGATATATGATATAGTCAAGAGCATTTTAAGCTTTTGGAAGCTCTCCTCACATTGATCCAACTAAACAAATTTCACTTCCTTCTAAGTCAACCTTGTCAAGTACATTTCAATGGATGCAAAATTCTTTAAAAACCTTTGGTAATAATTGGAAAGACCCCCAAATCTCTTTACCTTAGTTGATAAACCGGAATGAGTCTAATATTTAACTATCTCAATCTTTTGGGGATCCACCATCACCCCTTTTAAGAAACCTCGTGTCCATATAAGGCCACTGAAGACAACCAAAACTCATACTTTAAAAACTCAGCAAATAACTACTTTTCCCTTTGAATCCCCAAAACTATGGAAAAGTGACCTGCATGTTCCTTTTACTCTTGTAGTAGAATAGAATAACATCAATAAACACAATTACAAAAGAATTCAAGAATGATTTAAAAATACCATTCATCAAGCTCATAAAGGTTGTAGGTGCATTAGTTAGCCCAAAAGACATCAAGATGAACTCATAATGGCCATAAAAGTCTTAACAGTTGTCTTTCATATGTCATTTGATCTTATTTTAATGGATGATACAAATCAATCTTTGGAAATACCAATGCACCGTATAACTAGTCAAATAACTCATATATGCATGGCAGAGAATATTTATTTCTGATTGTAATCTTATTCAACTTTTTTAATCAATGCATATCCTCAAACTACCATCCCCTTCTTAACAAAAAAAACAAGAGAATCACAAGTTAAAACACTTGGATTGATAAAATTCTTGTCAATCAGTTCTTGTAATTGAGTTTTGAGCTCTCTCAATTATGATAAAGTAATTAAAAAAGGAGGAATTGGTATAGGATGAATGCTTTCTGTGGAGGCATCCTAGTGTCCCTATCCATGCACCAACATAACTTATATCCCTGTTATGTGAGCTGAGATGGTAGATTACCTCTTAAAAAATATTCCTTTGAAGGTTGGTCAATTTTTGCTCTCCAAAATCAAGCATTACAAGAACAGAGGGAACCTAATTCTCCTATTTCTAACCATGATAACCCAATTATATAAGAGGGCTGAGGTTGAGGAGTACCTGGGGAAAATTGGATATCCTTGAAGAGATTAATTTAACCATTGAATATATGTGGATAGGGTGATCCTTTAAAGAGCAAAAAGATGAAGATCAACTTGGGTAAGTCAGCGCATAATGATATTGACTCTTGAAGGCCATCCACAGTAGGCCATTTGATATTCTCTTGAGTGATATGAGAAAAATTTGGGAACTTATGTCTGGGTTTCCCATGAGGCTGGGAGAACCTTCTACCACTTGCCACTCCTATGTTTCCCAGACTGACTATGAGAGATTTCATAAGGATCAGAGGGAGAAGAGAGATAGAATCTCCAGACCTGAGTATGCCTAGTCTTCCTTGGAATGGTCACATCAGGTGTTGTGGGGTTCTCATGACAAAATAAAGTAAAGGGATAAGAAAAGAGATAGATTTTTCACCTGCATATAGAAAAAGGTGAAGGGCTTTTTGAAAGTTTTGAAGCCCAGAGACAAACTTCATCCCAAGAATAGATTCGGATGATGAGGACCCAAGTGAGTGGTCAAATAATAATAATAATGCTAAGAATAATGCTGAGATAGAGAGTGATGACATTACTTAAGGCAATTTTAGGGAGCCGCTTAACCTTTTTATATATATAGTGAGGACACTACAAACTTTTTAGTTAGGGGTGACATTTTCATATTTATTTCACATTTGATTCTTGGGTCTGTATATTTAGATGCTTATTTGGATATTTCATGTCTTATTTGGATGATTTTCTTTTGATTTATTTAGACTGTTGGATTTGGGTTTTAATATTGGGCATTCTGAGGATGCCCATAATTTGTGGATTATTCGTTTTTGTTTTTCATTTCTCGTTTTGTTTCTCTTTGTGGATATTAATGTTGGAGAATTCATTCCCTATGATAGACTAAGTGATGATATTCTTAAGGGAAAATTATCGTGTCTGGGGTTTCGAGCTATAAATACAGGGGAAGCTGATGTGTGAGAAGATGCTAATATATTTGAGGCTTTTAACTGAGAATAATTACAAAGTCTTAAGCAACTTTTGTCATTTTTGATTGTTTTATCTTTGATTTTTTAGTGGAAGTTAATATAAAAGAGACCTAATAATTATGGAAGTAAAAGTGTTGAAGTCTAAAGCAAATAGAAGAGAAGTGTGGCTGACGATATTCTTGATAAGTCATCAGCAATTTGATAAGTTATCCACTTCATCATCACCCTTAAACAGGGAATGGGATTCATTTAGAAGAAGTGATGATGACGTGTGATATGCCATCAGAGTTATGATATTTTGTCAAGATTGTCGTTAGCCTAAGGCATAACATGAGAGCTAAAGTAAATCATCGATGACATCTGTGATAAGTCATCAAAGAACTTATAAGCCGCCACTCTTCATCATCATCCTAAGGTAGCGAATGTCAAAAGCAAAGAGGAGCTAACAACATCTATGATAAGTCATCCGACTCCTGATAAGGCATCATAAAATGTCGTCACATGTCCAAGAAATTACTGAACTCTGTGATTTTGTTTCCATAATTAGGGTGAACTATTTAAAGTACTGTTTAGAATTTTATTGGGGGCTGGTACTCAACATTTTGGACTTTAACTTCACGTGTTTGCTTACTAGTTTTTGATACAAGTTTACAGTCAGCTTTGGAGAGATTATTATATTATTTTTTAGGATTTTTCTACTGAAATTTAATCTGAGATACAACTGTTGCTATTCACTTTTGCTGTAAGTTTTATTTCATAGCTTTATGAATTCAATAAGTTGTATTTCTCTTTACAGTATGAGTAGCTAAACCCCTTAACCCGAGTTATGGTATCTATGGGTTTGGGTTTTTAATGCAACAAAGCGTTCAGGATTATAATGGTGGTAGTAACTTCTTGGTAATCCCTCTGCTTTACACTTTATCTATTGGTTGAAAACAATAGGTCTTGTTTACTAGTGATTTTCTTAAACTAAGAAATGAACCTTAGTAAGAAGCGAATTATCAACAGGGACTTGGAAGATACAAACCTTCCATTTAATAATTAATGTTGTAGCAAGATTAATTAACCTGAGATAACATCCTTTTATGAAATATAAAGTCCCTAAGTTTGACAGAATTAGGTAGTTGAATGCTTAAGTAGGTCGAGAGACATTTAGGCATAAATTAGATAAGGATAATCTGTTGTTTGTTCCTACCACAAGAATCTTGAATCGTTACTAGTGTCTGTCAAATCCCAACACCCATAGTGAACATAAATATGTTTTTCCATAAACTCTTGATTACAAACACTGAAACTAAAGTGACCAACAATTATTTTCTAATCTCAAAAACCCTCATTTTATCTTTTTGTATCATTTGTTTGAATTCAACTTATAGCTATAGTTTCAAATTAGTTTAATCACCACTCATATTATTCCCTGTGGATTAGACCCCAACTCCAAAGTTTGGTAAATATATTGACGATGACTGCCTTGCACAAAATTAACATGTAAGTTGAGCGTTATCAAAAATAGCGTCATTGTCGGGGAACAATTTAGCATATTGAGTTGGTTTGGAATTGTAGCCTACTTGCTTGAATTCAAACTTGTAAATATTTATTTTTAGTTTTCTTTTATTTCTTGTGTTAGGTAGATTTTTATTTTAGTTTACTTATTACTATGGCATCGTGGAATGAACATGATCTTGGTAGTTGGAAATCTTATCTTGATGTTCCATGTCCATATTGTGATGGACCTTACTTTAGGAAAGATTGTAGATATGCTCTCCAGAGAGAGATGTGAGTACCATCTCTATCCTACTGGGAGTATGATTGTTCTCTATGTGGTGGTCAAGATGGACATTGGAGTAATTGACCAAATGCCCCCTCCCCTATTGTGCTAACCTAAATTCTAGTTCTTCTTATGAGTTTGATAGGTCTTATGGTCAAGAAAAGAAAGAACAAAGAACCGGGAAGAGTGGAATTAAAGCTATGTTTCAACAAATGTTGGATCTCTAGAAAGAAACGTATGATATCGTATGTGATATGTGTTAATACATGAAGCCAATCATTCACAAGAAGATGGATATAGAGGTCAATCATTGAAAGCATTCTTCTATATTATGTTTAGATGATATCTTGTCTGTGGAATCATTTAAAATAATGGAAGAGTGTGAAGATGAGGAGCAAGAACCCTATATTGATGTTGAGCTTAATGTTGAGCAACCCTTCATGATTTCCAAACCAACCGAACCAACCATGAGAGATGATGCCAAGATTAAGGTCATGGTGCTAGAGGCAAAAGAAGAAACAAAGAAATCTCTAATAAAAACTCTAACCCAATTCAAAGTGAAGATGTCGAGAAGGTGAATAAAAGTTAATGTGTAGTAGATAGTGTAAATTTTGAAGTAGGATTGATTGGACCTCATTCAAAGAACTTTTCTACATTATGTTTAGATGATATCTTGTCTGTGGAATCATTTAAAATAGTAGAAGAGTGTGAAGATGAGGAACAAGAATGCTATATTCTTGATTTTACATTAGACAAGCAACATAAAAATATACCTTACTTTAAGGCTGAGTGGTTTACCATTCTTAATCCATTACTCTACTTCTTAATTTTTGTACTACCCCCCGTGAGCGAGGCAAGAAGATAGACTCTAAGTTGGGGGTGAAATTTATATACTCAAGGTGGAGGAAAAAGCTGAGTTAGGTCATGCTGTGATACTAAATTAGGTGCTTCTTGGGAGGCAACACAAGGTATTTTGTTGTTTGTATTTGTATTATATGATTGACATCAGATCTTCGCACCCATGGTGCCACAGGTATGTTTCTAACTCTCTTGTTTTAGTTTAATGCATTGGGGACATTGCATGATTTTAAGTTAAGGGTGGGGCTACTTGTGGGTGTTGATGTCCTCTTAGGGTTTTGGTTTTCATTTCTCTTTTCCCCAGAGTATTTTTCCTAGTAGAGCCAGTAGGTTTAGACGTATTGTGATTTGTTGTAAAATATTATAGTTGACTAGGAGAAATACAAGTACCTTAGGCAGTTAACATGTTTTTTGTTGATTTTTGAACACCTCTCCAGTGGTCTATTTTATAACTGTGTGATATGTATTCATGTATGACCACTGTGCATCTTGTTATGGCATTAGTGCTAGTGACATGATAACCATTGCTAAACAATTGCATTAACCGAATGGGTAGTAGTTTGTCATGTACCTTTGTGCCATGTGTGTGTGAGATACTACTTTGTTCCTATTGTCTGTTAAATCTAGAACTTGCTCGGTTGGTCTTTCCTTAGTTGTAGGATAGCGGTTAGGAAAGAATTATAGGCCGTTCTTGACATTAGTCCACTTTTAGCCTAAATGACCTTCCATATGTAAATAATATCCCTTAATCCTGATTTTGAGCCTGAATGCCTATTCTTTTGATTATACCCATCACCTTCCTATTTGTATCATAATGAACTTGATTTAGCCCTAGTCCTCCTTGGACATTGCGCACTTTGACTTAGGCAAATAGCCTAAGTTGAGGGTGGATACCATAGGGGTGCATGATGTAAAATGAGTATAAAGAAAGGTAAAATAAAATAAAATAATAAAAAGCTGGGTGCGGTGGAAAAAGAATAAGAAAAGAAAAGTGGTGAAAAAGAATAAATGATTGTCAAAAAGACCCTACCCATCCTGTATATATGTGATCGAGGAAAGAGAAGAATATAAAAAGGTTAATAAGTGAGACCCTAGAAAATAGTGTAGTGCCAAGGAGGGTTAGTCACTTTAAATGCCATCGAGTATCATACCAGCCTATAGCCTACATTACAGCCGAAGAAAAAGACCTATAGTGATCCTAGCTTACCTGTCTGAAAACCTTGGTAATGAAAATAAGGGCAGGCTTATGGTATTTGGCATACATTGACTGGAAATTCTTTCTGAGAGTGAGTATCTCTTAACCGTCCCCACATTGACATGCTTGAGTTCACATATGAGTGAGGAGGGACCTCTTTGTTGTAAAAGCACACTGGTTATGTTGGTTGTTGCTAACTTGTTTGGATAGTGTAATCTTGGTACATGCATGGTTGTTGTTGCTGAATTGATGCCATATCTTGATTCCTGTGTATCCCATTGTTGTTCTTCAGTAGCATACACAGTTGATTTAGAATTAATTGACCTTGGAGAAGGTAAAGCTAGTTTTGAGATAATATAGATGATTGACTGCCAAATGTACTTTGTATCCTCTTGGCTGTGTTTTAGCTGCTTAAGGACAAGCAATTGTTTTAAGTTGAGGGTGTTGATGTGCGAGCAGATTCTAACATATCTGAGGCTTTTAACTGAGAATAATTGCAAAGTATTAAGCAACTTTTATCATTTTTTATTGTTTTATCTTTGATTTTGCAGTGGAAGTCAAGATGCAAAAGAACTAACAAAGATGGAAGTAAAAGAGTTGAAATCTGAAGCAAATAGAAGAGAAGTGTGGCTGATGACATTCCTGATAAGTCGTCAGCACTCTGATAGCTTATAAACTTCATCGTGAGCCTTAAACAGAGAATGAGATTCAGCTGGAAGAAGTGATGACGATATATGATAAGCCATCAGAGTTGTGATAAGCCGTCAAGATCGTCGTTAGCCTAAGGTAGAATATGAGAGCTGAAGTAAATCATCGACGACATCTGCGATAAGTCATTAAAGATGTATGTTAAAAGCGTAGAGGAGCTGACGACATCTGTGATAAGTCGTCAGACTCCTGATAAGGCATCACAAAATGACATCACCTGTCCGTGAAATTACTGAACTATGTGATTTTGTGTCCATAATTAGGGTGAACAATTTAATGAATTGTTTAGGGTTTTCTTGGGGGCTGTTACTCAACATTCTGGAGTTGAACTTCACGTATTTGCTCTCTAGTTTTTGATAAAAGCTTACAGTTAGCTTTGGACAGATTATCATATTATTTTTTAGGATTTTTCTACTGAAATTTAATCTGAGATACAACTGTTGCTATTCACTTCTGCTGTAAGTATTATTCCATAGCATTATAAATTCAACAAGCTATATTTCTCTTTACAGTATAAGTAGCTAAACCCCTTAACCCGAGTTATGGGATCTATGGATTGGGGTTTGTAACACAACTAAGTGTTTAGGATTCTAATGGTGGTAGTAACTTTTTGGTAATCCCTCTGCTTTACACTTTATCTATTCGTTGCAAACAGTAGGTCCTGCTTACTAGTGATTTGCTTGGACTAAGAAATCAACCCTAGTAAGAAGAAAATTATCAACAGGGACTTGGAAGCAACCAACCTTTCATTTAATAATTAATGTTGTAGCAAGATTAATTAACCTGAGATAACATCCTTTTATGAAATATAAAATCCGTAAGTTTGAGAGAATTAGGTAGTTAAATGCTTAAGTAGGTCGAGAGACATCTAGGCATAAATTCGACAAGGATAATCTATTGTTCCTACCTACCACAAGAATATTGAATCATTACTAGCGTCTGTGAAATCTCAACACCCATAGTGAACATAACTCTGGTTTTCCATAAACTCTTGATTACAAACACTGAAACTAAAGTGACCAACAATTATTTGCTAATCTCAAACCCCCCCACCATTTTACCTTTTCGTATTATTTGTTTAAATTCAACTTATAGCTATAGTTTCAAATTAGTTTAATCGAAACACACATTGTTCCCCGTAGATTAGACCCCGACTCCAAAGTTGGGTAAATATATTGACGATAACCGCCTTACACTAAATTGATGTGTTAGTTAAGCATTATTAGAAGTCTGAGTACCTGTGGCATTATAGATTTGGGATTGCCAGTATTCCTATGGTGAAGTTTGAGTAGCTAGATAGTTTACCCGTGTGAGATCCCAAATGTAAGATGACGGATTGATTTGGTGCCAATTATAGCTAATCTTGCATGGTTAATGCAAAGCAAACACCCCCTTCATTAAATTTTTTTTGTGAATATCAAGGGCATGGACGTGAATGATTTTGTAACAACATTGTACTTCTTTTTATGACTCCAAATTCTTTAGTTTGTAGTGTGTGGTAAATAATTTCTTTCGTATCTAGTAGGAAATACAAATAATCGTCCTAGAAAGGATTTCATTCCATGTGTGGTGAGCTTAGTTGATTGAGTCTTATGTTTAAGCTAACCTTGATCATGCATTGTTGGAGGAATGATCTTAGTTCTTCTTTGTCATCTTGTAAAATCACTTTAGCCTAAAAAGCCCATCCATGCATGAATGGAATCCTTAGTCACCCCATTTGAGCCTTCGAGCCTTTCTTTTAAAACCACATTACAAACTTTAAACCATTTGAAACTTTTGCCTCTTTTGAACCCTACCCTTTTTGAACTTGAAAGTATAACTTGAGGCTACTAGTCTAAGTTAGGGGTGGTGAATCTTCGAAGAGGTGATCTGAGGACCCAGTATTCTAAATGAGTTCCTGAAAGATAAGCAATGAGGATAAGTGGATGAGATAAAATAAAGAGATCATAAAAGAAATAAAAGCATAACATTGCACAATGGAAAGAAATGAAAAATAAATGCTTTCAAAAGATGGGGGAGCTAATGTTGTAAAAGTTGGCACATATGTGAATTAGGAATGAATGAAGTGGCCCATGACCCAAAGTTTGATCTAATAGTGTTGTAGGTAGAGTTCAAGGAGGGTGTAGTCACTTATATCCCAAAGGTTTATCCTACCCTTTCCCGAGCTATCATTACAAGCTTGAAAAAGTCATTTGAGATCTCCAACCAAGCGTCTTTGAGTTAGTTGTGATGAAAATAAGGCAAGCATATGGTATGATCACTACGAAAAATGGGTCAAATTGTGGTGATTTTATAGTTTGCAAGGGTTTTAAACCCCCGCAAATTTCAATTTTGGGGGTTCCCAAAACCTCCATTATATGAGCCGTCACAATCAATTTGCTGGAGTTTTTTCTGACCGCCATAACTAATTTGCTGTGGTTGTTTTGCGGCGGTCGAACCCCGTTACTTTAAATTTAATTCTTGTTATAGTACATTTTATTTAAAAATTGCAGGCTTTTAAATCTTCCACAAATTTTGTTTCTTTTTTTTTCTATTTAGTGGGGCCTGCCCATCAATTTTCAATAACTAATTATAGATTCTAATTTTAGCTAAAATTTAATCATTCCTTTAGGCATAACCTACAATCCAATCTTTGTTCAATTCATATATCATTAGCAAAACATGACTAATTAAACATGGTAATTGACAAGCATATGAAAAATATATTGAACATTAAACTTCAAAATTAATTTTTAACATTAACGTCTTCAAACTCCAAATTTTCAACGTTAACTAGTACCTTCAAACTCTAAAATTAAATTTAAACATAAAACCTTCAATATTCTAAGATTCTCTCCAGCCACACAGTTACATCATAATTGAATATCCAAGACAATTTGCAATAAAATGAACAACTGCCATTAAGATCACTATCATCACGTAATCTCCTTGCATCCATGAGCGAAATGGATCCACTAGATGCATCATTTGGCTACATAAAAATCCAAAGTATAAAAATCAGTAAGATAAACTTTCAGTCCTTATTTTAAAACATTTATATGTGTGTACAACTAAAAATATCATCGATATGTTTCATTTCTTTCCTTCTATTGCCACATTATTTCAAAATAAGAAAATATTTTAGTTTGAGATAAAAGAAAAATATGTTATGTAAGTTTAGATAGAGGGAGTAGATATTAAAAAGAGAACACTAGGTAGTCCTGAGTAAGAAAGCCTCCATCTTTAGCTGCCCTTAGTACTTTTATTGAGTGTAATGATGCCAATCGGGGTGCATATATTTGTTATACAACATTGTGCAGTTCTATTCCCTTACTAATGACGTGACAAGAATTGCATTACTAGAATTATAGTGGAACTTAAGAACATAAAATCTAGATATATTTATTTCTTCTATTTTATGTACTAGCATCTTTGGAATTAAAACTAAAAACTCAAAGTGTTCCATTGTTGACATGTTAACTAGCTCTTTCAATAGAGTGGCTTATGATATTGTGGGTTTCAATCAATGAACTATTCAAGGTTATACTCCACTCTAGATTTTATGTATTGGTAATAACAAATTTGAATAGATTCTTCAATAAGAAAGGAGATACGTGAACATACACAAATTGCATGGAGAAAGTATAATAATAAACAAGAGCATCCAGGATAAAAGAAGGGCAATGAAGAAAGTGGTAATTAAGACATTATTATGTACCGATGCAATGCTTTATCAAAAATCTGAAAGAGCTTCTCATTTATCAATCAAATAGACAATAGAACAAAATCCATTGCAAAAGACAGAATGATCACAATATTAGATGAAAGCTAGTGATTTTCAGTGCCAAACTACCAATTACTTGTCCACTATAAAGTTGCAGGTTTTGGTTCTATTTTCTAACCAAATTCAAATAATGAACAGAAAGGTTTACTTATCAAACATTGTCAAAACAAATCTACAAAATGACCAAGAGAAAATTGAATAGTAGAATATATTTCCTGTAACACTCTTCCTTCAGACTATTAGATACTGATGTTGTTGTAGTGAAGCTAACCAATTAATCCACCAACTACACTTCAAACCAGGTTGTTTGGATCAGTTATATGAGTAAACTACTTACTCTATTCATGACCATTTCATTCCATTACTAAATTATTTCCCTTTAAAAATAAAATAGAAGATTTCTAAATATCATGCTCATCCCTATGTGGATAAGTTATCTAATCTCATCTATTTGATGTCGTCTATGTATAAGCATTACTTCAACTGTGTACTCCTTTTCCTTCATGGTGTGCTAAATCTAATTATGCGATGAATAAATTGAAACTTATTGTATCATTATTTAGCTAGTTTCACAAAGAGAATTTTACTTAGTATTGTTGGAGAAACCATTAAAGGAGAGTCATAGGAGATGGATGGGATGCTGAGTAAACCGGTCGAGATGGTTGAAGTGCATGCTAAGTTAGTGGAACCAGATTTGTTTTGGCTAGAAATGATATGGTCAGATTATTTGGTAGGCATCGTGCTGACTGAAGAAAAAAAGGTGTTGATTCAGTACCTTGTGATATAGATATTGATGGATCTAATATTTTCTTTTTATAAAGTACTTAAACCTTGGCATATCTACAATATACTAGTGAGGTGGTAAAAGGCATAAGCTGGCACCTCTTCTCAAGAAAACTCTGTCTGAAATATCCTCTAGTTGTTTTTAATCCTATGGATTATAAAATAAAGGTTATTGTGAGATGTAATTATACTTTAATTGAGAAACAAAGAAAAACTCAAATGCAGGATATGAATGATAACAAAAAAGAAAATATGAGCATCATCAACAAGCTCTCAACAAACAACAAGGTCAATCTCATAACTGGGATGCAGAAAACACTTAGGAGCATGACCAATGATAAACTAAAAAAAGAAAGACCAGGAAATATAACCAACAACAACAACAGGTACAGTAGTAGCAACAACAATAATAACAAGTTTAACACCAACAATAGCAGGTTCAACAACAACATCAGCATGTAAAACTTTGAGATTGTATATTCAGGTTATTTCTATGTAGTTTCGTCATGCTACTCCCCTCGATTATTGTTCGTTGCATTGGGTTGTCAAGATCCTGTAGATTATGAATTCTTGTGTTATATTTTCTTAGAATTTCCTAGTTGCTTCAGCAAATATGGTCTTTAGATACTTCCATGTTCTTTCAAGTTTGGATTTAACTTATAAGCCTTGTAGACCTTACTATATAGACTAGTAATGTATGATCATGTATATTCAATCTATAAAGAAGCAATGACTTTTCATGAACTTTTAGATCAATTGCTATCAACTTCATTTTAGTTATTTGATTAGCAGATCTCTTGCTAATCAGTTATTGCATGTCACCAAGTCCACTAATGAAATAGTTAAAATTAAGTGTACATAAATAGATCTGGCAATGGGAAGTATGAAGCATATATTACATGGTTCCTAATCAGTGTTAAACTTGAGTCATGCGAAAAAACTTGGTGAAGTATTAGTATACTTTTGGAAATTATAACAGACACTGACACCAATCTCAATTTGATGTTTGGTATGTACAACTGTAGCGAATTAGAAATGATGAGGTGGCTGAAGTTGCTATGACTAAAAGTTTGTTACAGAAATTGTTCCCTCTAGCTTATTCTTTGACAAATTGACTTGAAACAAAGATGAAATAGACCAAAATATAAGATGTACTAGAATCCAATTACATATATTTTCACTTGACGTCTAAGAACAACAAGATCACACAATTCAAGGTTTAAGTTAACTATATAAATATACAAATTTTACATTCAGAGGAAAGAAACTTAATCAACACAAAAATAATAAGTTACTATGCTTAAGTTCATCACAACTAGAAGGCAAACAAGGTGGGAGGGGGACCAGAGAACCTAAAACACAAATGGTGAGCTGCGAAACTCTTTCTCCGTGGCATGAAGCTACTATAAGTCACTTGATCCTTTAGAGTACTATTACAAGTCACCATCACCTGTAAAGTACTATAAGTCACCATCTCCTTCAAAGTACTACTACAAGTCACCAAGTCCTTCAATGTACTACTATAACTCGCCAACTCCTAAATACTGCAACTCATCGCCACCAACAAAATATTACAAGGCACCAGTTTACTACAATCTCTACCAAATAGAATTGCATAGAGTAACCAAATCCGGCTTAAAATGCATATTTTTTTTAACCGATTAACTTATGCTCTACACTTCTCCTTTAAGCTCTTTCCTTCGGTGAAGTCCAAAATTAGTTATTATTGAAGTCATAGGTGACCAAAAAGCTAGAGGAGGAGGTAATTTCTTATTTGTTTATTCATTCAAAAATTAGAGAGATATCAATAATTAATTCTCAAACATGAATTTCACGAGAATCCTGTCAACAAAAAGTTAATATTGCACTATCTGTCGCACTTGAAGTAAAATAAGACTGACTATTGAATCTAATGATAGAGGTTTTTGAAACCAAAGATAAAATTGTTGTTTGACGTCAAAAGGAATAACTACATTTTCTATTGCCAAGATAATGATCTCAAATGTGACCTTAAGTTTTATCCTTGCTATTAGGATGGAAAACCATGTCTCTAAAGTTACAATGAGGCATTGTGGGCTTCAGCTAACATTTAATTATGAAAAAAAAATACTATTTATTTTGGAAACATATAAATAAAAATAACTTTACACCAAGAGAACTATAGGACATTCTAAGAATATCTTCGGATCATGTGCCCCTTATCATAATTCTTATTTTGGCAAAATGAGAAGTGATTGGCACAGTGGACCCCACCGTAAAGGCTAAATATTAGATCAGTGCTTAACAACTTCTATAGAAAGTAATTGGATTAGAGTTGGATAGAAGAGGAACTAATGCCTAACGCTATTGTACTAAATAAGCTCTTCGCATCAAGAAAAATTGATATTATCGCAGAGTAGAAATGCACTATTACAAGTCGCCAGTAAAATATTACAAATTGCGCTCACCATTAAAATATTACAAGGCACCAACTCCTTTAAATCGCTACTAAAAGTCACCAATTGAAAAAAAAGTATTAAAAGACACCTACTCCTTCAAATGCATCACAACATGAACAAAATATCACAGATAGAAAGTAATTGCATGGAGCTTCAAAATGACAATTATTCCCAATCTCACCAGAATACAAATATATAGTTAGTATATTGAAATAAACCCTAAAATAGCATAAGTTAAGCTTGAAAAAATTAAATTTGATGAAAAAATTTCCTTATCTATTGGTTATCAATAGCTAAAGCTAAAACAAAAAATAGTGTGACTTAATGGTCAACCAGAGTAGCAATGGCCGGCCGGAGTGTCAATCGCTAAAACTATTAATTTTTTTGATGAAGAATTGCTAAAGCTGTTGATTTGGGAGGTTTTAGGGAAAATGAAAGAGAGGGTCGATTTGGGGGGTTTGGGGAAAATTATAGGCTAATTAAAAAGAAAAAGAGGGAAAATATTTTTTATGACATTACTTATCGTTATTTTTTCGATGGATAGCGGGGTTTAAAATCCCCATAAATTTATAAATTTAAATGACAAATTTTAAACCCTGAATTTTATAGAATTTTACAGAGGTTAAAATAACCCCCACAAATAACCCTCGCAATTAGACCCATTTGTTATAATGGATACTTGTTTGCTTTAGTAGATACTTTATGAGTCTGAGTGTTTGCATATTTGTCCCTTGTTGCATGATTGTAATTTGGTGTGTTGGGATTTTTCTTCATGAGGAGGCATGTAAACAAATTGAGTTTGGTGAGGTTATCATGTTCCAAAAAAGAGGGGAAGTAGTAGAGTTAAGTCACTATTGATAGAGAGTCACCTCTTGAGAGTTAGTTGTTATTACTTGATTGATCTTATAAATTTCTTGAATCCTGGAAAAATATGATTGATTTTGAAGTGTGGTTCATGAGTAGTACTTTTCATGCTTTGTCTAATTGTTGGTGCTAATCAAGTTTGAAGTCATGGTGATCATTTGGTTTTACTAGTGGGCTTATTAGAGAAGTAGTCTCATTGAGTATGTAGTAGTGTTACTTGATGACAAGAAAAGTTTTATGTTGGGGGTGTTGATGAGTAACAAATTTGTCACTCATTTATATCCAAACACACTACAATGATTTAATTGTATAAATGAAACTAATTCTCCATTTAAATGCATTAACTTCCAGTTTTTGCGATCTTGTAGGAAATATGATGAATATGAACTGAGATCAAGCTTGAAGGGAAGGAAAGTGGGCAAGAGGAGAAAAAGCTTAAGATGAGACGACCCTCAGGTGCCGCGATCACACTTTGAGGGTCTCGATCGTGGTCAAAAGTCAAGTCAAACAATGGCAATTGAAATATGACCACCGAGATTATGGGAGTCACAAACCCAATCAAGAGATGGCAATTGCAGTAGAGCAGAAAAGTTACAAGGGTAGAAATGGAATTTCATGGAGCTGAATCCCAAAGAACAAATAACAAAACCTTTTCACAATTAGGGATATTTACATTTAATTTTCAATTTTAGGAGCAGAAGAAACACTTTATTTTTGAGTTGATAACAACAAGTTAAGTTGATTACAAGAAGTTTTAGTTGTAAATTGAGATTGAAGTTTGGGTTTACTCTTATTTGGGTTATTATGGATCAAGTGCCTACAAATTTGTGTATAATTCCTCTTTAATTTCATGAGTAACTAATTTTACATCTTGGGGTCTTGTTTTATAAGGTAATGAATTATGTGTGGGTGTTGATTGTTATTATGAATAGTTGGTTAATTGTTGTGGGTTTTGATCTAAATCTATAGTTGAATTGAGAATTTTAGGTGAAAACCCCAATTCCCCTATATCCCATATCATCCTTGAAAGAGGGATGTGGGTGAAGAGTGATTGAAAAAAACACCTTGAAGTAGCTTGTTTGTTAGCACTATCTTAAAAATAAGGGTGTTAAGTGAATTGGCTATTTTTATAAGTATCATCTTAGCAATAAGGATGCTAAGTTGAATTTACGGATTGGTAAGCTTGTCAGGTGAATAATTGTTTAAAGGAATATATGAGTGAGATATTGTATTTTATCGAAAGGTGAACACTAAGACCCTAAATATAGCCTACCCAAAACACTTAGCCAAACATGGACTTACTCTTGATTTCCCATGCATGAACACTACTGACGAGAACATAATCCCAAGATCTCTCTCAATTTGATAAATTTATAAATTGCATCGATCTATAATTAGTGTAATATGGTAATTGTGTTAAACAAAATTTAACGTTCAAACACCCCAATTTACTTTCATGTTGTATTAGTCTTGTATTATAGGGTAACACATAGTTAGGTCTCAACACACATAGGGTTGAAAGCTAACTTACACTCATCGAGGATTCGACCCTGAGTCATGTTGGTTATATATTGATAACGACCACCTTACATCGAAATAATGGTTTAAGTTGAGCATTATCAGCTGTATCAGTGTGGTACTCGATGCAACTAATGAATTATATCAACCAATACTATGAAGCACCTCAGAATTTGGTCCTTGATTTTTTTTTGAGTTTTAAACTCACGACACAGACTAAGATTCTCTTAAAGAGTCATAACGTATTATTATGGGTTTTAAGATCCCAATCATAGTCTGGATAGTATATTGGCCTAGAGTTTCTATTTTGACTACAACAAGGGGTTATGAGTCATTAAGACTCAAAATGAGTTGTTTTGTTTGCTATTGCAGTTTTGATGATGAAAAGATGTGTAATATGCCATACATTCCAAGCTCCTCTCAAACCTTAGTATGTACCTATAGTACTTAGAACCTAAAAATAAAGCTAAGTATTGAAGGATTTAGTAATTTTGACTCCCTTTAAACTTCGAGGATTTTAAGTTGACCTTTCGGGCCTCAAGATGATGATTTTAGAGTTGAATTATATTCAGAGGTGTAAGTAGCATGTCTCGGTTATGTTTTGGATTTTTTGGACTAGGTTTGGATGGTGTTTGGTTTGAAATTCCAGCAGCTCGCCGCGATTGCCATGTGTCGCGGTGAGTATGGTATCAAGAGGTCCACCGCATTGCTTAGGAGTATAAAAAGGAAAATTTTAAAATCCAGAGTTTCACCGTGATTGCATCGTGTCGCGGTAGGTATCGCGATGATCCACTCACCGCATCACGGTGATGCCTAAATCGCCAGTGGTCCCAATCTAGTAACTCACCACGATTGGACCAAGTCGTGGTGAGTATCGCGATGATCATGCCACCATGCCGCGGTGAAGACTTAATTGATATTTCCAGTTACGAACTTTAAAATCCAAGGGCAATTTAGTATTTTTCCAAGCTCTTATATTGGGAAAAACAAGATATTAAATGTATTCTAAGTATCCTATACCCATGATTCACCAAAATTCTATCTAAGAAAACCGTAGGCTTTAACATTCAACTTCAAGAAACCTCAAAATTCACCATTCCTTTTCTAAGATAATTCAAAATTCAAGGTTTCCAATTCAAGATCTTTAAGAGGCAATTTTCAAGAGCACAAATAGAAATTCAAAGTCAAGTGTCTTCGTCCATTTAATCTATTAAGGTATGTGGGGTCATGAACAAGGATATTGCTTTCATCCTTGTACCCAAAACTAGTCTTTAATTATGAATTTACCTGGATTAACCTGAATTTCAATTTATGGTTCATACTCAATGATTATTATTTAAAGATTATGATATTACAAGTGACTTAAATGATGAATTGCATCTCTATTTTTACATGTCCATACATTTGACTTGTTTTACATATATTGAGGATGGAATTACATTTTCTTGACTAGAACTTTTAAAGGAATTTCAAGATCTTTATCATCAAGCATGGACCTTCTAATGATTTGACATGGGTTAAAGCATAGGTCTTAGCCCCTAGTTTGAATATTTATATTCCAATGAGATTATGCTTTTAAGCATCGTATGTTTTGTTTATAGTCAGCTTTTGAATCAAGATTTGATATTTTGATCCTCGGCTAAGATATGAAATCCACTTTTTAGTTTTATGACAGTTTTGATTTCAGATAGTTCTGAATACAATTTTAAAAAGATAGATGCATAACTAGTTTTCATTTTAAACCCTTATGTTAGTTTTAAAGAGGATTTCCTACAGAATGAGCGTACAGATTAAAAGGGAGTAGTATTTAGCACCGAGTGGAAAGTGTGGGTTTAGCGCATCCTACTTCCCAGGAACTATGAGCAACAATAGGTAAAGATTAAGATTATTCCCATTTATATGAATGACAGATACAGATTGTGATCACTCAGCTTAGGTTATACTCCTTAGCAAAAGTATGACACCTCTTACTAACGTGAGGTTTCCTCTTTAAGGGGACTAGATGTTGGATACTATGATAGCTAACATAGTGTATGTCGGTTATAAGAACCATCTTACACCCTAAATCCTAATATAAAAGATTTTAAAAAGAATTCCCTAATAGTAAAGACTTACAAAAAAGCTTAAAATCTATGTGTGAAGGCATACTGTTTCATTCAGATGTGGTTTTACAGTAGATATTAGACATCAGATTTTTGCTTTCAAATTTTCGATATAAAAGGGAGTCCCTTCTACACTTAGCATGCATGATTTAAAAGATATAATAAAAGTACAAATTTTAGAACTAAATGCGATGGCTCACAAAATTTATAAAATTTTCTTTATGATTTATGATTTTTGATTTCAACCTTCAGTTATTCACGACAATGTGAGTTATTACACTCAGTATGTAATCTTTCATTAACTTTTATGAACATTGAGATATTATTTTACATGTTCATTCACCCCAACATGCTTAGTACATTCCAAATGTACTGATCCACATATATGTCTATGTGCTACATTATTTTATAATGTAGGTTCAGGTGCCCAGTTTCAGCAGCGTGAGTGATTTCTAGCATCTCTATCTATAAAAAATAATTGGTAATTCCCTATAGTTTTGGAACACAGTTATTCTATTTTCTAGTTTATTCAAGTAGGTTAATTAAACATTTTAAGTCAATTCGAGTAAGCTGAGGGTTTGCCCCAGTGACTTTCTAGCTAATATGTTAGAGGCTTATCCGACTATCAGATATGTTAAGTTTTACAGTGTGGTTTGTTTAGATTTCCTAACTAAGTATTTTCAGATGTTGTGTTTATTTAAACTCAGTATATATTAGACAGTGTTTCAATGCTATCAGTATTTCGCATGCTTATATTTTTATTACCTTGAGTTTCAAAGTTAGTAACAGGATTGCAGGGTTAGATCAGGACTACTTGTAGTTCAGAGCACCATGTGATACCTTGGGACCCATTTCCAGGGCATTACAAACTTGGTATTAGAGCCTAATATTTAAAGAGTCCTTGAAAGTCAAACAAAATACGTTACGTAGATTCTTGATCATGGGTGTGAAGTGCGCTATATTTATGAGAAAGAGGCTATAGGACATTTTAAGAAATCATACATTTTATTTCATGATCCATCGTGCCTATAGCTGTATCTATATTCTTATAACTAGTGCTCTTACATGATAGAATATACCTTCCCGCAAAGCTAATGAACGCAGAAATGATATCCAACCACCCTAGTCTGCTGATTCTTTTAGTGAGAATATGTCTCATGCTGAATTTCGAGCAGTCTTTCAAGCATTGGCTCAAGCTGTGACTGCCAATGTTCAGGGAAACCATAAGGCTACAGTCCCCCATCAGTAGAAAGGTGATTTAGCTACAACCAGATTGTGAATTTATGAGGATGAATCCTCCTGAATTCTTTGGGTTAAATCTAGGTAAGGACCAACAGCTATACCTTGATGACGTGAAAAAGATCATCGGTGTTATGTATTTTACTGAAGAGGAGTGTGTAGAATTAGTATCTTACAGGCTGAAGGACATTGCTTATGATTGGTGGTTATGTAGAAGAATGGTAGAGGTGAACATGTAGCTCCGTTGAGTTGGCAGGTATTTTAGGATGCATTTTTATACAGGTTTTTTCCATGTGAGTTACGAGAAGAAAAGATTGAGGAGTCCATGAATCTAAGGTAGGGCTTGATGACAGTTAAAGAGTACTACGTTAAGTTCAATCAGTTGTCTAAGTATGCTTCTGATTTGATAGCTGAACCTATATCGAGTATGATTAAGTTTGTTACTGGAGTTTTTGGTTTGAAAGTCAAGGAGTGTAGGACTTCCATGATTATTGGGGAGATAGATCTTGCTAGATTGATGACTCATGTTTAGTAGATTGAGGCATAAAAATTAAAAAGGAGAGATAAAGGAAATAAGAAGGCTAGAAATGGACAATTTGACTATGGCCAACAAAGATTTGTAGAGGAAAGTTATTCATAGTTTTAGGGTCACCCATCTTTGCTGGTGACATCTTTATTTAGTGTTCCCGTACCCAGAGCTAAGCAAGAGTAGTGGGGCAAGATTTTTAGTCCAGGTCTCAGAATAGTATGGGTGGAAATCCCAGTTATCTTGCATTTGATAAATAAGGTAAGAATCATCTCGGTGAGTATTTTTTGGGACAAAAGGGTTGTTATGGATGAGTTAAGTTGGGTCACGAAATCAAAAAGTGCCCATATACTAGGTAAGGAAACAGGGATATTCATCTCCAGACTCAGGCTACTAGTGTACCTTCTCCACTAGGTTACCTAGCCCCTCCTCAGTATGCATTATCCAGTATTGGTGGTGGTCAGCTCCATAATTGGTTCTATGCTTTACCATCCTATCATAAGAAGGAGAGTTCACTAGATGTTGTTACTGGTATGCTTTGTGTCTTTCCTCTTGATCTTTATGTGTTGTTAGAACCAGGGTCAAATATTTCTTATGTTACTCCGTTAGTTGCAGTAAATTTTGGAGTAGGTCCTGAAAAGATTTCTAAGCCCTTCTTAGTTTCTACCCTAGTGGGTAAGTCAGTTGTTTCCAAATGGATATATAGAAAGTGTCCTATCACTTTCCTTTATATGATCATGTTTGTAGAATTAATAGAGTTAGATATGGTCAAGTTTGACCTTATTCTGAGCATGGATTGGCTTTATTCCTGTTATGCATCTATAGATTATCGCACCCTAATGGTGAAGTTTTAGTTTCCAGATAAGCCAGTCTTTGAGTGGGAATGTAATTTAATGTCTCCCAAAAGTCATTTCATATCAAATCTTAAGGCCAAAAAGTTGATATCAAAAGGGTGCATTTATCATCTAGTTTGATTCAAGGACACCAAGTGGGTCCAACAGTTCAGTCAGTCCGTGCAGTCAATGAGTTTCCTGAAGTCTTTCTGGATGATTTGCCATGGTACCTCCAAATAGAGAAATAAAATTCGGTATTGACCTTCTTCCAGATACTCAGCCCATCTCCATTCCTCCTTATCGTATGGCTCCAAATGAGCTTAAAAAATTAAAAGAGAAGCTTAAATACCTCTTAGATAAAGGTTTTATAAGACCTTGTGTTTCTCCATGGGGCACTCCTATCCTATTCATGTAAAAGAAAGATGGTTCTCTGCGAATGTGCACTACCGCTAGCTATCTAAAGTCATAGTTAAAAACAAATATTACTTATTGACTTCCAAAATAATTAATATTTGTTTCATATAGAATTTTCTAGATTTCATTGATACTAAATTCTCCCAAATCCAGCACTCGGTGAAGAAGCTAGAGCATTTCTAAGTTCACAGTATGCCAACTGGGCAGTCACCGCATCACGGTGAAGGACAATTTTATAATTTTCACTTTTTAATGGAGCTCTGCAGTATTGGCACATTACGGAGAGGTCCATTTTCCTAATTGTCGAATTTGAGTAGCCCAACGCGATAGTGGCGCATCGTGTCAAAGGCTATAATGGCATTTCTATAGGGCACGACGATGGTGGCACATCTCGTTGAAGTTCCAAGTCCCAATTGCCAAAATGCAGTGGTACAATGTGATAGCTCTGCATTGCAGAGGACCCCAATTTCCTATTCATCACTTTCCAATAATACACCACGATAGTGGTATGTTGTGGTGGCCCATTAAATCGGGACCCCAGTTCATTTTTTTCAGTTTCGTTTAGAAGTTAAAAAGGGTATGTTGGACTTTTCCCAGCCCCCAATTGCGTTCAAACACAAGATTTAAGGCTATTACAAGCATCTTATGAGATTTTTCTCAAGATTTCTATCAACTTAAAACCCTAAGCTTCAACAATCAATCTCAAGAATAACAAGATTCCACCATCCTTTTTCCAAATAAATTTAAGATTTAAGATTCCCACCACAAGAATTCTAAGAACCATTATTCAAGAACACAAATAGAGTGTCAAAAGCAAGGTTGTTCATCTAGTTCTTCATACAAGGTATGTGGGGTTTGAATGAGGATAAATCTTTCATCCTTGTCCCCAAAACATGATTTTATTTTAAATTTATTGAATATATTCTATGATTTCCCATGAAATTGAAGTTAGGGTTGATACCTAAATCCTCATTATTTTAGTTTATGAAATTGGTATGATATTTAAGGCAACAATTGCTACAAATTTATATATATATTCACATTTGAAATTATAAGATTCATATTATGAGTTATATACCATTATCTTGATTGAGATTTTTGAAAGTTTTAAAAATAATTATTGATGCATTAAAGCTTCATACTTTGAGTTCTAAGTACTATTGATGATTTTATAAGGATATTATGGTCTCAAGTCCTATTGACAAGTTTTGATTAGTTCTTTTAAATGCAAAGAATGATATTTTGATCCTAAGGTAAGATAGGAATCCACATTATTCATACGGTTTATAAATAAAAACAAAAAAAAGAATAATTGGTTTTAATTACGAACCCTTATGCTATTCTAAGGTAGATTTCCTAAAAGTTTTGAGCAATAAGTATGGGAGTGGTATTTAGCACCGAGCTAGGTATAATTCAAAGGTCTCATGCCCTTGAACTACATGCCACTGAAGTTTTTTGATTTTCCCATAGTGGGCTAAGATAGTGAGCTCTTAAGTTAAGTTTCTATTCTGATGGCAAGGGTAGAACAGCTCTCCCCAACGTGGGAAAGACGTTGGACTCCATGTCAGCTCACATGGTATATGTCGGTTAGAAGAAACTTCCTAAATCCCAAAGTTCCAAGATTTCCAAAGCTCCCAAAGCTTCTAAGTTTCAAAAGAAAAGAATGATAAAAAAGCTTTTATAAGACTAAGTGTTATGACTCACTAGATTTACAAGTATGATTTGTTATACATAGTTTTATAATTTGATATTTTAGATAATCAAGATTATGTGAGTCATATATATCCAACATGCCTTTACTTTCTTATTATGATGATGTCTTACTTATGCATTACACCCCTATATACTCAGGACATCCTCAAAGTGTTGATTTACATACATGTCTATGTGCTATATTATCTGATAATATAGGTTCAGGTGCTCTGTATCTGCAGCATGAGTAGTTCAAGCATCTCTATCTATACTCCCACAGTTGGTGAGTAC
Organism: Capsicum annuum; assembly: GCF_002878395.1. NCBI lineage: Eukaryota > Viridiplantae > Streptophyta > Magnoliopsida > Solanales > Solanaceae > Capsicum > Capsicum annuum. Next base: position 79,029,192 of record NC_061112.1, read on the forward strand.
TTATGATTCGAGGGCCTACTTCTTTAGATTTCAATCTTTCATAGTAATTGAGTTATCATTTTTAGTTTAGTCTGAGTTAGTTGGGGGTTTTTCCCAATGGCTCTCTAGTTCATTAGTAGTAGAGGCTTGTCAAACTATTAGTTGATTTATAGACTTCCATTATTTGTTATTCAAACAGTGTTTACAGTTTATTCAGCTTACTTTTGGTATCATACAACATCATTTCTTGATTAAATCATCTTAAAGTAAGGTTCAGACCTAGTAATAGGCTCAAAGGGTTAGCTTAGGGATACTTATAGCCTTGAGCACCATGTGACATCTCGGGATCAAATTTTAGGGTGTTACAAAAGTTAAGTTTCAGTGGCTAGATTTTTGTGAGAAGAGTTTTCAAGAGTTGAAGGTTCTACTCACTTCAGCCCCAGTCTTAGCATAACCTGATGGTACAGATAGATTCGTTGTTTATTGTGATACTTCTAGAGTTGGTCTAGTTTGTGTTTTGATGTAGAGAGGTAAGGTCATAGCCTATGCCTCTTGACATCTTAAGCCTTACAAAAAGAACTATCCTACTCGTGATCTTGAATTAGTTGTTGTTATGTTTGCTTTGAAAATATAGAGGTACTATTTTTATAGGGTGTATGTTGATATGTTTATGTACCACAAAATTTTGTATTATGTATTTAAGTAGAGAGTTAAATCTTTATCAGATAAGGTGGTTATAATTGTTGAAAGATTATGACATGAGTGTTTTGTATTATTCAGGCAAGGACAACATTGTGGTAGATGTTATTAGTAGACTGTCGATGGGTAGTGTTGCTCATATAGATGGTGATAAGAAAGAGTTGGTTTGAGAAGTCCATTAGTTTGCTAGACTAGGTATCCAGTTAGTTGATTCGGCTGACAGAAATATTTGGGTCTAGAGTAGTGTAGGATTTTCTTTAGTTTCTGAGGTAATGGAGAAATAAGATAAAGATCCCAATCTAGTTAAATTGAAAGAATCAGTTAGAGAGAAGAAGGTAGAGGTTTTCTCCCAAGGGGGAGATGGTGTGTTGAGATACCAACATAGATTATGTGTGCTATGCATTGATGGTTTGAGGCTGCAGGTCATGGCTTAAGTGCGTGGTGCACGTTACTCCATTCACCCAGGCGCTACTAAAATGTATCGATATTTGTGGGAAGTCTATTGGTGGAGTGATAAAAATAAAGATATTGCTGAGTTTGTGGCTAAGTGTTCTTTTTGTCAACAGGTTAAGGTGGAGCTCCAAAGACCCGGTGGCACCTTATAGGAGTTTAGTATTCCCAGCTGTAAGTGGGAAGAGGTAAACATAGATTTTATAATAGGGTTACCACATTCGCGTGACTAGCATGATTCAATTTGTGTTGATGTAGATAGATTGACCAAATCAATCCTTTTCCTACCATTTCATACATCCTACGCAGCCGAAGACTATTCTAAGTTGTATATTAGAGAATTGGTCAGATTGCACGGAGTTTCTTTGTCCATCATTTCTGATAGGGGTACTTTGTTCAACTCTCACATTTGGAAAGCCTTTTAGAAGTGTCTCGGTACCCAAGTTCACCTCAGTTCAACTTTTCATCCTCATAAAGATGGTTAGGCAAAGAGGACAATTCAGAAACTAAAGGATATGTTGAGAAAATATGTTCTTCACTTCAAGGTAGCTGGGATGTAAACTTATCATTAATCGAGTTTGCCTATAATAACAGGTACCATTCGAGTATTAAGATGGCCCCATTTGAGGCTCTCTATGGGAGAAGGTGTAATCACCGATCTGTTGGTTCAAAGTTGGTGAGGCTGCTTTTATAGGGCCATATGTGGTGTTTGAAGCTTGGATAAAGTCTAGTTGATTCGATAGAGGTTGAAAATAGCTCAGAGTCATCAAAAATCTTATATAGATATGAGGAGAAGGGATTTTGAGTTTGAAGTTTATGACTTAGTTTATTTGAAAGTTTTGCCCATGAAGAGGGTGAATAGATTTGGCAAAAAGGGGAAGCTTAGTCCCCGATATATTGGACCTCATAGAATATTGAGTCAAGTTGGGAAAGTAGCATATAAGCTTGAGTTGCTTGCAGAATTGTCATCCGTCCACCCTGTGTTCCATGTATCATTATTAAAGAAGAGTGTTGGTGATCCTGCTATTGTAGTACCCTTAGAAAGAGCAGATATTCATGATAGTCTAGATATTCATGATAGTCTTTCTTATGAAGAGATTCTAGTTGAGATTCTTGATCACCATATTTTTAGGCTAAGGAAAAAAGAAGTTCCCTTAGTCAAAGTTCTTTGGCGGAGTCAATCCATCGATAGCGCTAGTTGGGAAGTAAAAGTAGATATACGAACCAAGTACCCTCATCTTTTCCCAACAAGTTTAGATTCAGCACAAGGTAACAAGTTTCCTCAGAATCATCTCTTTTCATTCTAAGTTTCAGCTTTATATAGTCACTCTCTTGATAATGAAAGAATTTGCAAATCAGTTTAGTCATGCTTTAGTTGTGCATGCTAGATTTCATCTCTTTTTCTCAATATCCTCAGCTTAATTAGTCTTACTTGAGGATGAATGTTTCAAAGGGGAAGATATTGAAATACCCCGTACGTTCCTAGCTCGGCTTAGCCCTTAGTATGTCCCAATAGCACTTAGAACTTGAAAATAAAGCTAAGTGTTGAAAGGTTTAGTCATTTTGAATCCCTTTAAACTTAGAGGATTTTAAGTTGACCTTTTACGCCCCGAGACAATTATTTTTTAGTTGAATTATATTAAGGGGTGTAAGTAGTATATCTTGAGTAAGTTTTGGATTTTTTGGACTAGGTTTGGATGGTGTTTTGTTTGAAATTCCATCAGCTCACTGCGATTCCATCGTGTTGTGGTGAGTATTGCATAAACATGCCCACCGCATCGTGGTGGAGTGTAAAAATGCAATTGTCAAAATCCAGAGGGTCACTTTGACTGCACCACATCGCGATGGATATCGTATTGACTCACTTACCTCATCACAGTGACGCCTAAATCGCCAATGGTCCCAATCCAGTAACTCACCGCGATTGCACCACATCACGGTGAGTATCGCGATGAGCATGCCGCTGCATCGCGGTGAAGCCTCAATTCGCATTTCAGTTATGAACATTAAAATCCAAGGGCAGTTTAGTTTTTTTCCAAGCCCTCAAACCGGGAAAAATAAAAGATAAAACCTATTCTAAGAGTCCTATACCCACGATTTACCAAAATTCTCTCTAAGAAAAACCCTAGTCTTCAACATTCAACTCTAAGAAACCCCAAAATTCACCATTCCTTTTCCAAAATAATTCAAAATTCAAGGTTTCCAATTCAAGACCTTCAAGAAACAATCTTCAAAAGCACAAATAGTAATTCAAAGTCAAGTGTCTTCATCAATGTAATCTAATAAGGTATGTGGGGTAATGAACAAGGATAATTTTTTCATCGTTGTGCCCAAAACTAGTCTTTAATTACGAATTTACATGGATTTACATGAATTTCAATTTAGGGTTCAGAATCGATGATTATTATTTAAAGATTATGATATTACAAGTGACTTGAATGATGAATTGCATCTCTATTTTTATATGTCCATACGTTTGACTTGATTTACATATATTGAGGATTGAATTACATTGTATTGACTAGAACTTTTAAAGGAATTTCAAGATCTTTATCATCAATCATGAACCTTGTGATGATTTGACATGGGTTAAAGTATGGGTCTTAGGCCCCTGGTTTGAATATTGATATTCCAATGAGATTATGCTTTTAAGCATCATATGTTTTGTTTATAATCATCTTTCGAATCAAGATTTGATATTTTGATCCTCGGCTAAGATATGGAATCCATTTTACAGTTTTGATGATAGTTTTGATTTTAGATAGTTCTGAATATAATTTTAAACTGATAGATGTATAGCTGGTTTTCATTTTAAACCTTTATGCTAGTTTTAAAGTGGATTTCCTACAGAATGAGCATACAGATTAAAGAGAGTAGTATTTAGCACCTAGTGGGAAGTATGGGTTTAGTGCATCCTACTTCCCAAGAACTACAAGCCAACATAGGTAAAGATTCAGATTATTCCTATTTATATGGATGGCAGTTACAGATTGTGATCAGTCAACTCAAGTTATACTCCTTGGAAAAAGTATGACACCTTTCACTAATGTGAGGTTTTCTCTTTAAGGGAACTAGATATTGGATACTATGATAGCTAACATAGTGTATGCTGGTTAGAATAACCTTCCTACAGCCGAAAGCCTAATAGAACAGATTTTAAAAGAATTCTCTATTAGTAAAGACTGGAAAAAAAGATTAAAATCTATGTGTGAAGGCACACCGTTTCATTCAGATATGGTTTTACAGTAGATATTAGTCATGAGATATTAGCTTTCAGATTTTAGATATAAAAGTGAGTCCCTTCTACCCTTAGCATGCATGATTTAAAAGATAGAATGTAAGTAAAACTTTTGGAACTAAATTTGATGGCTCACAAGATTTATAAAATATGCTTTAGGATTTATGATTTTTGATTTCAACCTTCAGTTATTCTAGCCAATGTGAGTCATTACACTCAGCATGCATTCTTTCATGAACTTTTATGAGCATTGAGATATTGTTTTACATATGCTTTCAACCCAACATACTCAGTACATTCCAAAAGTACTAATCCATACATATGTCTATGTGCTACATTATTTAATAATGTAGGTTCAGGTGCTCAGTTTTAGCCGCGTGAGTGATTTCTTGCATCAATATCTACATTTGATAGTTGGTTAGTCCCCATAGTTTTGGGACCTAGTTATTCTGTTTTCCAATTTATTAAAGTAGTTTAATTTAATATTTTAAGTCAGTTCGAGTAAGCTGGGGGTTTGTCCCAATGACTCTTTAGCTAATAGTGTTAGAGGCTTGTCCAACTATCAGATATTTTTTATTTTACAGTGTGGATTGTTCAGATTTCCTTACTAAATTTTTAGATGTTGTGTTCATTTAAACTCAGTATAGATTAGACATTATTTCAGTGCTATCAATATCTTGCATGCTTATATTTCCATTACCTTAAGTTTCAGAGTTAGTAACAGGCTTACAGGGTTAGATCAAAACTACTTGGAGTTCAGAGAATTGTGTGACTTTTTGGGACCTGTTTCTGGGGAGTTACAAACTTCTTATCAAAGCCTAAGGTTTAAACAGTCCTAGGGAGTCAGACAAGACACGTTACATAAAGTCTTGATCATCGGTTTGAAGCGCACAGTATTTACGAGCAAGAGGCTATAGGACATTTTAAGATATCATCTATTTTATTTTATGATCCATCTGCTTATAGTTGTATCTATCTGCTTAAAACTAGTGCTCTTACATAAAAGAATATGTCTCCCCACAAAGCTAATGCCCGTAGAAATAATATCCAGCCACCTCAGCCTGCTGATTCTTTGAATGAGAATATGTCTTGTATGGAATTTTGAGCAGTCTTTCAGGTATTGCAAGATATGATTGCCAATGTTCAGGGCAACCATAAGGCTGTAGTCCCCCATCAGTAAAAAGGTGATTTAGCTGCAGCTAAACTTTGTGACTTTATGAGGATGAATCCTCCTGAATTCTTTGGGTCAAAGGTAGGTAAGGACCAACAGTTGTACCTTGATGACGTGAAAAAGATCACCCAATTTATGTATTTTACTTAAGAGGAAAGTGTAGAATTGACATCCTACAGGCTAAAGGACGTTGCTTATGATTGGGTGGTTATATGGAAGAATGGTAGAGGTGAAAATATAGCTCCTTGAGTTGGTAGGTATTTTAGAATGTATTTCCAAATAGGTTTGTTCTCTGTGATTTATGAGAAGCAAAGAGTGAGGAGTTCATGAACCTAAGACAGGGCTCGATGACAATTTAAGAGTATTTCCTTAAGTTCAATCAGTTGTCTAAGTATGCTCTTGATTTGATATCTTACTCTAGATCGAGTATGAGAAAGTTTGTTATTGAAGTGTCTGGTTTGGTAGTCAAGGAGTGTAGGACTGCCATTCTTATTGGGGATATGGATCTTTCTAGATTGATGAATCATGCTCAGCAGATTAAGGTAGAAAAATTGAAAGAGAGAGGTAGAGGAAATATGAAGACTAGAACTAGACAATTTGAGTATGGCAACCATGATTTGTAGAGAGAAGTCATTCACAGTTTCAGGGTCACCCTTCTTTTCCGGCGCCATTTTCATCCAGTGCTCTCACACCAGGAGCTAAGTAGGAGTAGTTGGGTAAGATTTCTATGTCCAGGTTTCATAATAGTATGGGTAGAAATCCAAGTTATCCTGCATAAGATAAATATGGTAAGAATCATCTCAGGTGAGTGTTTGTTTGGACGAAAAGGTTGTTATGGATGAGTTAAGTTGGGTCAAAGAATCAAAAAGTGCTTATATACTAGGCAAGTAAATTGGGATATTTGTCACCAGACTCAGGCTACTAGTGCACCTGCTCTACTAGGTCGCCCAGCCTCTCCTCACTGTCATCATCCAGTACCGGTGGTTGTCAACTCTAGGCTCAGTTCTATGTTTTACCATCCTTCCATGAGCAGGAGAGTTCACTAAATGTTGTTACTAGTATGCTTTGTGTCTTTCATCTTGTTTTTTGTGTTGTTAGACCCAAGGTCAAATCACTCTAATGTGACTCTGTTGTTTACGGTAAATTTTTGAGTAGGTCCTGAAAAGCTTTCTACGTCCTTCTTAGTTTCTACCCCAGTGGGTGAGTTAGTTGTTTCCAAACAGATCTATAGAAAGTTTCCTATAACTGTCCTTTATAAAATCATGTTTAACAGAGTTAGATATGGTCGAGTTTAACCTTATTCTTAGCATGGATTGGCTGCATTCCTATTATGCATCTATAGATTGTCTCACCCGAGTGGTAAAGTTTTATTTTCTAGATGAGCCAGTGTTTGAGTGGGAAGGTAATTCAGTGTCTCCCCAAAGTCATTTCATATCAAATCCTATGGCAAAAAATTGATATCAAAAGGATGCATTTATCATTTAGTTTGATTCAAGGACACCAAGTCTGAGGGTACAACAGTTCAGTTAGTCCGTGTAGTCAATTAGTTTCCTAAAGTCTTTCTGGATGATTTGCCAGGGGTACCTTCCGATAGAAAAATAAAATTTGGTATTGACCTTCTTTCTAATACTCATCCTATCCTCATTCCTACTTATCTTATGGCTCCAACTGAGATTAAAGAGTTAAAAGAGATGCTTAAATACCTCTTAGATAGAGGTTTCATAAGGCCCAATGTTTCTCCATGGGGCACTCCTATCCTATTCATGCGAAAAAAATGTTTCTCTGCGAATGTGCGTTGACTACCGTCACCTAAATAAAGTCATAGTTAAAATAGATATCCTCTTTGCAGAATTGATGACTTATTTGATCAACTCCAAGGTGCAAGTTACTTGTCTAAGATAGACCTTAGATATGGCTATCACCAGCTTAGAGTGGAAAATTGGACAGAACCCATATCTCCATTAGATATCAAAAGTTTATTGTGTTAAGATGGCTATTATAGATGGTTTGTTGAGGGTTTTTCATCTATTAGATCACCCATGTCAATATTAACTCAGAAGAAAGTTGTAATACCCCAAACTTTTTTCTAACTTAAATTCGTTCCTAGAATATTAAGGGATGTCTTAAAAAATAAGTAATATTTGTTTTCAACTATTCATTATGTGGGAAATTAAATATGCTTAACATCGATACCAAATTCGCCCAAATCCGACACTCGGTGAAGAAGTTAGAGTATTTTTAAGTTGACAGTATGCCAACAAGGCAGTCACCACATTGCGGTGAAGGACAATCTCATATTTGTCACTTTCCATTCGACCTCTGTGATATGGGCACATCGCGAAGAGGTCCATTTTCCCAGTTGTTGAATTCTAGTATCCCAACACAATAATGGCGCATCACGCCGAAGGCCAAAATGACATTTCTCTAGGACACCGCAATTATGGCAAATCGCGTTGAAGTTCCAGGTCCCAAGTGTTAAAATCTAATGGGATAATACGATAGCTCTGCATTGCTGAGGACCCCAATTTCCCATTCATTAGTTTCCAATGATGCACCGTGATAGTGGCGTATCGTGGTGGTCCATTAATTCGGGACCCCAGTTCATTTTTTTCAGTTTCGTTTAGAAGTTAAAAGGGGTATTTTAGACTTTTCCCAGACCCCAATTCCTTCCAAACACATAATTTAAGGCTTTTACAAGCATTTAATGAGATTTCTCTCAACTAAAAACCCTAACTTCAACAATCAACCTCAAGAATCCCAAGATTCCACCATCCTTTTTCCAAATTAATTCAAGATTCAAGATTCCCAACACAAGAATTCTGAGACCCATCATTCAAGAGCACAAATAGAGTCTCAAAACCAAGGTTGTTGATCTAGTTCATCATCCAAGGTATGTGGAGTTTGAATAAGATTAAATCTTTCATCCTTGTGCAAAAAACTTCATTTTATTTCAAATTTAACAAAGGTATTCTATGATTTCCAATGAAATTGAAGTTAGGGTTGATACCCAAATCCTCATTATTTTAGTTTATGAAATTGGTATGATATTTAGGGCTCCAACTGCTAGAAATTTATAGAGATATATATATATATATATAATCAAATTTGAAATTATAAGATTCATATTATGAGTTATATACCATTATCTTGACTAAGATTGTTAAAAGTTTTAAGAATGATTATAGTTTTAAGAATGATTATTGATGCATTAAAGCTTCATACGTTGAGTTCTAAGTACTATTGATAATTTTATAAGGAGATTATGGTCTGGAGTCCTATTGAAAAGTTTTGATTAGTGCTTTTAAAACCAAAGAATGATATTTTGATCCTAAGCTAAGATAGGAATCCACATTATTTATACGGTTTATGATTTAAAACAAAAAGAAGCATAATTGATTTTAATTATGAACCCTTGTGCTATTCTAAGGTGGATTTCTTAAAAGTTCTGAGCAATAAGTATGGGAGTGGTATTCAGCACCAAGCTGGGTATGATGCCAAGGTCTCATGCCCAGAACAATGTGCCACCGTAGGTTTCTGATTTGCCCATAGTGGGCTAAGATAGTGATCACTTAATTTCAGGTTCTATTTTGATAGTAATGGTAGAAAAACTCTCCCCAATGTGGACAAGACGTTGGACTCCATTTCATCTCACATGGTTTATGTCAGTTAGAAGAACTCCCTAAGTCCCAAAGTTCTAAGATTTCTAAAGCTCCCAAAGCTTCTAAGTTTCAAAAGCAAAGAATGATAGAACAACCTTTATAAGACTAAGTGTTATGACTAACTAGATTTACAAGTATGATTTTTTATACATGATTTTATATTTTGATATTTTAGATAATCAAGCTTATGTGAGTTATATACATCCAGCATGCCTTTATTTTCTAATTATGATGATCTCTTACTTATGTATTACACCCTCATATACTCAGTACATCCTCAGAGTGCTGATCCACATACATGTCTATGTGTTAAATTGTCTTATAAGATAGGTTCAGGTGCTCAATATCAGCAGCATGAGTAGTTCGAGCATCTCTATCTATGCTCCCATAGTTGGTGAGTCCTCATGATTCGAGGGACTAGTTATTTAGATTTCCATCTTTCATAGTAATTTAGTTATCATTTTTAGTTTAGTCCGAGTCAGTTGGGGGTCTATCCCAATGGCTCTCTATTTCATTAGTAGTAGAGAATTATCGGACTATTAGTTGATTTACAGACTTTCAATATTTGTTATTCAAATAGTTTTTACAGTTTATTCAGTTCATTTTTGGTATCATAAACATCATTTCTTGACTAGATCATCTTAAAGTAAGGTTCAAACCTAGTAATAGGCTCAAAGGGTTATCTTAGGGCTACCCATATCCTTGAGCACCGTGTGATGTCCCGAGATCAAATTTCAGGGCGTTACAAACATGGTATCAGATACTAAGGATTAACGAGTCCTAGGGAGTCAGTAAGCCGTGTTATGTAGAGTATTAATCATGGTAGTGAAGGAAACGACATCTATGAGCAAGAAGATATAGAGCATTTTAGGAAAATCCTCTCTTTCTTTCATAATCCATCATGTTTATATCTATCTCTATCTATTATTAACTTATTCTTTTTCATGATAGAATATGCCTTCTCGCAGAGAAAATGCCCATAGGAATGATAACCAGCCACCCCAGCTGTTGATCCCCTGAATGAGAATGTGTTGCATGCCAAATTTTGAGTTGTCTTTTAGGCGTTAGCCCAACCTATGACCACTAATGTTCAAGCCAAAAATAAGGCTACAGTTCTGCACCAACAAGGGGGTGATTTTGCTATAGCCAAACTTTATGACTTTATGAGGATGAATCCACATAAATTTTTTGGTTCATAAGTATGTGAGGAACTCCAATTGTATTTAGATAAGGTGAAAAAGATTACCCAAGTTATTCATATCACTAAAGAAGAGAGTGTAGTATTTTCTTTATATAGGTTGAAAGATGTTGATTATGATTGGGTTGTCATGTGGAAGAAAGGTAGGGGTGAGAGTGCAGCTCCCATGAGTTGATAGGTATTCCAAGATGCTTTTCTAGATAGGTTATTTCCGAAGGAGTTGCGGGAAGCCAAGTTTGAGGAGTTCATGAACCTTAGGTAGGGTTCAATGACTGTGAAGGAGTACTGCCTTATGTTCAACCAATTATCTAAGTATGCTCCCAAGTTGATAGCTGACACCAAATCTAGTATGAGTAAGTTCATAACTGGAGTATTGGGATTGGTAGTCAAGGAGTGTATGAATGCCATGCTTATCAGAGATACGGATCTTGCTAGGTTGATAACTAATGCCCAGCAGATCGAGGCAGAGAAGTTGAAGGAAAGAGAGAGAGAAAGTAAGAAGGCTAGAATATAACAGTTTGAGTATGGTCAGTCAAGGTCTACAGGGGCAAATCGCTCACAGTTTTAGAGTCGTCAGCCATTGGCAGCACCATCTTCAACTAGTGCTCACGCTCCCACAGGTAAGAAGGAGCAGTGGGGTAAGTCATCTATGTCCAGGTCCCAGAATTGTGTGAGTGGTAAGCCCAATTATCTTCCTATGTTAAGTGTGATAGAACTCATCTTAGTGAGTGCTTGGCTAGACAAACGGGTTGTTTGGTTATGGAAAATTAGGTCATGGAATTAGAGAGTACCCGTATACCAAGTAGGGAAATAGAGATGTTCATCCTTAGAAAGGGCTACCAATGCACCAGCTCCTGCCGGTCACCCAATTTCTTCTTAGGGCGCATCATCCAATACCGATGGCAGTCAGTGCCAAAATAGGTTCTATGCTTTACCATCCCATCAGGAGCAGGAAAACTCACCTAATTTTGTGACTGGTATGCTTCGTGTCTTCCATTTTGATGTTTATGTGTTGTTAGACCCTAGGTCAGGTTTCTATTATGTGACCCCGTTGGTTGCTGTGAATTTTGAAATAAGTTTTCCAAAGATCCCTAAGCCTTTCTTGGTTTCTACACCAGTAGGGGTATTAGTTGTTGCCAAAATGATTTATACAAAGTGTCCCATTACTGTCCTTGATAAGTTCATGTTAGCAGATTTAATAGAATTAGACATGGTTTACTTCAACCTTATTCTTGGTATGGATTTGCTCCATTCTTGTTATGCATCCATAAATTGTCGAACTGGAGTGGTGAAGTTTCAGTTTCCTGATGAGCCAGCCTTTGGGTGGTCATGTAATTTAGTGTCTCCCAAAAGTCATTTCATATCCTATCTTAAAGCCAGAAAGTTGATCTCTAAAGGGTGCATCTATCATTTAGTTCGAGTCAAAGACATTAAGTCTGAGACTCCAACAGTTTAGTCGGTCAGTATAGTCGGACATTAAGTCCTGATGTCTTTCTCAAAGATTTGCCAAAAATACATCCCTATAAGGAAATATAATTTGGAATTGATCTTCTTCCTGATACTCAGCCTATTTCCATTTCTCTATATCGTACGGCTCCTACTGAGCTTAAGGATTTTAAAGAGTAACTTAAAGATCTTCTATACAAAGACTTCATAATACCTAGTGTTTCTCCTTGGGGCACTCCCGTCCTATTCGTCCAAAAGAAAGATGGTTCTTTACATTTGTGCATTGACTATTGTCAGTTGAATATAGTCACAGTCAAGAACAAATATCCTCTTCCTAGAATTGATGACTTATTTGACACATTCCAATGTGCAAGTTATTTCTCAAAGAAAAACCTTAGATCCGGCTATCATCAACTCAATGTAAAGGAATACGATATTCCGAAGATAGCCTTTAGGACCCTCTATGGTCATTTTGAGTTTCTAGTCATGTCCTTCAAGCTAACCAATGCCCCAATAGCTTTCATGGACTTGTTGAACTGAGTATTCAAATAGTATCTGGACATGTTTGCTATAGTCTTTATCAATGATATTTTTATCTACTCTCGTAGTGAGGATGATCATTCAGACCACCTCCGAATTGTGTTGAAAACTCTTAGAGATCACCAGTTTTTTGCCAAATTTAGAAAATGTGAATTTTTGCTAACGTCGGTTACTTTTCTCAGTCATATTATTTCTAGTGAGGATATTAGAGTTGATCCCTAAAAAATAGAAGTCGTAAAAAACTGGCCTAGACCTGTTTTTCCATCAGACATTACGAGTTTCTTAGGTTTAGCTGGCTATTACAGACGTTTTGTTGAGGGGTTTTCATCCATTGCATCTCATATGAACCGGTTGACTCAGAAGAAGGTTAAGTTTCAGTGGTCAGTTTCTTGCGAGAAGAGTTTTTAGGAGTTGTAGACTCGACTCACTTCATCCCCAGTCTTATCTTTATCTGATGGTACAGATGGTTTTACTGTGTATTGTGATACCTCTAGAGTTGGTTTGGGTTGTGTTTTGATGTAGAGAGGTAAGGTCATAGCCTATACCTCTAGGCAGCTTAAGACTCATGAAAAAAATTACCCAACCCATGATCTTGAATTAGTTGTTGTAGTTTTTGCTTTGAAAATCTTGGGACACTACCTGTATGGTGTCCATGTTTATGTGTTAACAGACTATAAAAGCTTGCAATATGTGTTTACGCAGAGGGAGTTAAATCTTCGTCAGAGAAGGTGGTTAGAACTGTTAAAAGATTATGACATAAGTGTGTTGTATCATTCGGGCAAGGACAATGTAGTGGCAAACGCCCTTAGTAGACTGTCCATGGGCAGTGTTGCTCATGTGGAGAATGATAAGAAAGAGTTAGCTTTGGAAGTGCAATGTTTGGCTAGGTTGGGTGTTAGATTGGTTGATTCAACTGAGGGTAGCGTTTGGGTGTAAGGTAGTATTGAATCTTTCTTAGTTTTTAAGGTGAAAGAGAAATAATATCAGGATCCTATCTATGTTAAGTTGAAAGAGTGGATTAAAGACCAAAAGGTAGAAGTTTTCTCCCAAGGGGGAGATAGTATGCCCAGATACTAAGGTAGACTATGTGTACCATGTGTAGATGGGTTGAGACAGTAGATTATGGATGAGGCACAAGGTGTGCGTTACTCAATTCATCTTGGTGCTACTAAGATGTACCTAGATTTGTGGGAAATCTATTGGTGGAGTGGTATGAAAAAAGATATTGCAGAGTTTGTTGCTAAATCTTCAGTTTGTCAACAGGTTAAGGTAGAGCACCAAATATCTGGTAGTGTTTTGCTAGATTTTAGTATTCCTACTTGGTAGTGGGATGAGGTGAACATGGATTTTATAATAGGGTTACCTCGATTGCGACATCAGCATAATTCAATTTGGGTTATTTTGGATAGATTTACTAAGTCAGGGCATTTCTTGCCAGTTTACACATCCTATACAGCTGAGGATTATGCTAAGTTGGATATCCTAGAGTTAGTCCGACTACATAGAGTTCCCTTGTCTATCATCTCAATTAATTGTACTTAGTTTACCTCTCAATTTTAGAAAGCTTTTTTAGAAGGGTCTTGGTACCCAAGTTTATCTTTGTTCCCATTTTCAACCTCAAACAGTTGGTAAAGTAGAGAGGACCATTAAGACTCTAGAAGATATATTGAGGGCATGTGTGATCGATTGTAATGGTAGCTGGGATGAGCATTTGCCGTTGATTAAGTTGCCTGCAACAACAGTTATCATGCTAGCATTCAGATGGCTCCGTTCGAGACATATTATGGGAGGCGATGTAGATTACCTGTTGGGTGGTTTGCAGTGTCTGAGGCTGTGTTGTTAGGGCCAGATATGATATTAGAAGTTATGGGAAATGTATAGTTGATTCGAGAGAGGTTGAAAATAGCCCAGAGTCGTCAAAAATCATATTCGAATGTAAGAAAAAGAGATGTTAAGTTTGAAATTGATGATTTTGTCTATTTAAAAGTTTCACCCATGTAGGGAGTAAAGAGATTTAGCAAGAAAGGGAAACTTATTCCCCGTTATATTGGTCCCTTCTGAATTTTGAGCCGTGTTGGGAAGGTTGCATATGAGCTTGAGTTGCCTACAGATTTATCCTCCGTACATCCTGTGTTCCATGTGTCCTTGTTAAAGAAGTGTATTAGTGATCCAGCGGTTGTAGTACCCTTAGAAAGTACAGAGGTTTATGATAGCCTCTCTAATGAAAAAATTCCATTTGAGATCCTTGACCATCATACTCGTAGACGAAGGAACAAAGAAGTCCCCCTAGTTAAGGTTCTTTGGCGACATCAATCTATTGAGAGAGCCACTTGGGAAGCAGAAGTAGATATGAGAACCAAGTACCCTCATCTTTTCGGTGCAGATTCAAATTCAGTTTAAAGTAACAAGTTTCCTCAAATCATCTCTTTTAAGTCTAAGTTTCATCTATATATAGCCATTCATTCGATATTTCATGCATTTGCAATCAATTGAATCATTCTTTCAGTTGTATATGCCATTTATGGCCTCAGTTTTCAGTATCTCAACTTCGTTAGCCATATTCGAGGATGAATGTTCCCAAGGGGGAGATATTATCATACCCAAACTTTTTTCTAGCTTAAATTCATTCCTATAATATTAAGGGATGTCTTCCAAAATGAGTAATATTTGTTTCAAATAGAATTTTCTAGTTTCCGATTTTTCATAATGTGGGAAATTAAATAAGCTTTCCATCGATACCAAATTTGCCTAATATAACACTCGGTGAAGAAGTTAGAGTATTTCTAAGGTGACAGTGTGCCAATTGGGCAGTCAATGCATCGCGGTGAAGGACAATTTCATAATTGTCACATTCCAGTGGACCTCCACAATATTGGCACATCATGGAGAGGTCCATATTCCTAATTTTTGAATTCCAGTAGCCAAACGCGATTGTGGCACATCGCGCCGAAGTCCAAAATGGCATTTCTATAGGGCACCGCTATGGTGGTGAGTCGCGTGGAAGTTCCATGTCCAAAGTGTCAAAATCCACTGGGACAACACGAAAGCTCAGCGTCACAGAGAACCACTATTTCTCATTTGTCAGTTTCCAGTGAGGTAGCACGATAGCGGCGAGTCGCGGTGGCCCATTAAATCGGGACCCCAATTTATTTTTTTTAGTTTTGTTTAGAAGTTAAAAGGGGTATTTTGGACTTTTCCTATCCCTCAATTCCATCCAAACAAATGATTTAAGGCTATTACAAGCATCTTATGATATTTTTCTTAAGATTTCTCTCAACCAAAAACCCTAAACTTCAACAATCAACCTCAATATTCCCAATATTCCATCATCCTTTTTCCAAATTAATTCAATATTTAAGATTCCCAACACAAGAATTCCAAGAACCATCATTCAAGAGCTCAAATAGAGTCTCAAAAGAAAGGTTGTTCATCTAGTTCATCATCCAAGGTATCTGGGGTTTGAATAAGATTAAATCTTTCATCCTTGTGCAAAAAACTTCATTTTATTTCAAATTAACTAAATATACTCTATAATTTCCCATGAAATTGAAGTTAGGGTTGATACCCAAATCCTCATTATTTTAGTTTATGAAATTGGTATGATATTTAAGGCTCCAATTGCCAAAAATTTATATATATATATATATATATATATTCACATTTGAAATTATAAGATTCATATTATGAGTTATATACCATTATCTTAACTAAGATTGTTGAAAGTTCTAAGAATTATTATTGATGCATTAAAGCTTCATACTTTGAGTTCTAAGTACTATTGATGATTTTATGAGGATATTATGGTCTCAAGTTCTATTGACAAGTTTTGATTGGTGTTTTTAAAAGCAAAGAATGATACTTTGATCCTAATCTAAGATATGAATCCACAATATTCATACGGTTTATGATTTAAAAAAAAGAAAAGTATAATTGGTTTTAATTATGAACCCTTGTGCTATTTTAAGGTGGATTTCCTAAAAGTTCTGAGCAATAAGAATAAGAGTGATATTTAGCACCGAGCTGGGTATGATTCCAAGGTCTCATACGCTAGAACTACGTTCCATCGTAGGTTTCTGATTTGCCCATAGTGGGCTAAGATAGTGGTCGCTTAAGTTAAGGTTCTATTCTGATGTCAAAGGTAAAACATGCTTTTCCTAATGTGGGCAAGACGTTGGATTCCATGTAAGCTCACATGGTTTATGTCGGTTTGACGAAACTTCATAAGTCCCAAAGTTTCAAGATTTCCAAAGCTCCCAAAGCTTCTAAGTTTCAAAAGAAAAGAATGATAGAAAAGCTTTTATAAGACTAAGTGTTATGACTCACTAAATTTACAAGTATGATTTTTTATACATAATTTTATATTTCGATATTTTAGATAATCAAGTTTATGAGAGTCATATACATCCATCATGCATTTACTTTCTAATTATGATGATGTCTTACTTATGAATTACACCCTCATATACTCAGTACATCCTCAAAGTGCTGCACCACATACATGTGTATGTGCTACATTGTCTTATAATATAGGTTTAGGTGCTCAGTATCAGCAACGAGCGTAGTTCGAGCATCTCAATATACGCTCCCACAGTTGGTGAGTCCTCATGATTCCAGGGCCTACTTCTTCAGATTTCCAGATTTCATAGTAATTGAGTTATCATTTTTATTTTAGTCCAAGCCAGTTAGCGGTCTGTCCCAATGGCTCTCTCGTTCATTATTAGTTGTGGCTTTTTGGACTATTAGTTAATTTAAAGACGTTCAGTATTTGTTATTCAGACAGTGTTTATATTTTATTCAGTTCAGTTTTGGTATAATACAACATCATTTCTTGACAAGATCATCTTAAAGTAAGGTTAAGACCTAGTAATAGGCTCATTGGGTTATCATAGGGATACTCATAGCGTTGAGCACCGTGTGACGTCTAGGGATCAGATTTTAGGGTATTACAAAAGTTAAGTTTTAGTGGTCAGATTCTTATGAGAAGAGTTTTTAGGAGTTGAAGGCTGGACTCACTTCAGCCCCAGTCTTAGCATTACCTAATGGTACAGAGGGATTCGCTGTTTAGTGTAATGATTCTAGAGTTGGCCTGGGTCGTGTTTTGACGCAGAGAGGTAAGTTCATAGCCTACGCCTCTTGACAACTTAGGCCTCATGAAAATAACTATCTTATTCATGATCTTGAATTAGTTGTTGTTGTGTTTGCCTTGAAAATATAGAGGTACTATTTTTATGGGGTGAATGTTGATATGTTTACGGACCACAAAAATTTACTGTATGTTTTTAATTAAAGAGAGTTAAATGTTCATCATAGAAGGTGGTTATAATTATTGAAATATTATGACATGAGTGTTTTGTATCATTCGGGCAAGGCCAATGTTGTGGTAGAATCCATTAGTAGACTATCGATGGGTAGTGTTGCTCATGTAGATGGTGATAAAAAAGAGTTGGTTTGAAAAGTCCATTAGTCGGCTAGACTAGATGTGCGGTTAGTTGATTAAGCTGAGGGAAATGTTTGCGTCCAGAGTAGTGTAGAATTTTTGTTAGTTTCTGAGGTAAAGCAGAAACAAGATAAGGATCCCAATCCAGTTAAATAGAAAGACACAGTCAGAGAGCAACAGGTAGAGGTTTTCTCCCATGAGGGAATTGGTATACTGAGATACCAGCATAGATTATGTGTGCCATGTATTGATGGTTTAAGGCAGCAGGTTATGGCTGAAGCGCGTGGTGCACGTTACTCCATTCACCTAGCCACTACTAAAATGTATCGATATTTGTAGGAAGTCTATTCGTGGAGTGGTATGAAGAAAGATATTGCAAAGTTTGTAGCTAAGTATTTTTTTTGTCAACAGGTGAAGATAGAGCACCAAAGGCCTGGTGGCACCTTGTAAGATTTTAGTATTCCCACCTAGAAGTGGGAAGAGGTGAACATGGATTTTTTAACAGGGTTACCCTATTCACGCTGCCAATATGATTCAATTTAGGTTATTGTAGACAGATTTACCAAATCAACCCATTTCCTGCTAGTTCATATATTTTTCTCAGTCGAAGTCTATGCTAAGTTGTATATTAGAGAGTTGGTCAGACTGCAAGGAGTTTCTTTGTCCATTATTTCTGATGGGGATACTCAATTCAACTCTCACTTTTGGAAAGCCTTTTAGAAGGGTCTCGGTACCCAAGTTCCCCTCAGTTCAATTTTTCAACCTCAGATTGATGGTCTGACAGAGAGGACCTTTCAGACTGTAAAGGATATATTGAGAAAATGTGTTCTTTACTTCAAGGGTAGCTTGAAAGAGAACTTATCGTTAATTGAGTTCGCCTGCAATAACAACTACTATTCGAGTATTTAGATGGCCCCATTTGAGGCACTTTATGTAAGAAGGTGTAAAAATCGATCAGTTGGTTTGAAGTGGTGAGGTTTCTTTAATAGGGCCATATGTGGTGTTTGAAGCCATGGAGAAATTCTAGTTGATTCGATAGAGGTTGAAAATAGCTCAGAGTCATCAGAAATCTTATGTAGATATAAGGATAAAGGATCTTGAGTTTGAAGTTTATGACTAAGTTTATTTGAAAGATTCGCCCATGAAGGAGGTGAAGAGATTTGGCAGAAAGGGGAAGCTTAGTCCCCGATATATTGGCCCTTAGAGAATATTGAGTCGTGTTGGGAAAGTATATTATAATCTTGAGTTGCCTGCAGATTTGTCATCCGTCCACTCGGTGTTCCATATATCATTATTAAAGAAGAGTGTTGGTGATCCAACTATTGCAGTAACCATAGAAAGCATAGATATTCATGATAGTCTCTCATATGAAGAGATTCTCATTGATATTTTTGATCACCATATTCGTAGGCTAAGGAAAGAGAAGTTCCCTTAGTCAAAGTTCTTTGGCGGAATCAATTCGTTGATGGCACCACTTGGGAAGCAAAAGAAGATATACGAACCAAGTACCCTCATCTTTTTGTAGTAAGTTCAGATTAAGGGCAACGTAACAAGTTTCCTTAGAATCATCTCTTTTCATTCTAAATTTTAGCATTATATAGCCACTCTCTTGATAACGCAAGAATTTGCAAATTAGTTTAGTCATTCTTCAGTTGTGCATGCCAGATATAGTATCAATTTCTCAGTATCCTTGGCTTAATTAGTGTCATTTGATGATGAATTTTTCTAAAAAGGAGATATTGAAATACCCCGAATGTTCCTAGCTCGGCTTAACCCTTAGTATGTACTTATAGCACTTAGAACCTAAAAATAAACCTAAGTATTGAATGGTTTAGTCATTTTGTCTCCCTTTAAACATAGAGGATTTTAAGTTGAACTTCTAGGCCCTGAGATGATGAATTTTGAGTTGAATTATATTAAGGGGTGTAAGTAGTATATCTCAAATAAGTTTTGGATTTTTTGGACTAGTTTTGGATGGTGTTTGGTTTGAAATTCCAGCAGCTCACTATGATTCCATAACATCGCGGTGAGTATGGCATCTACATGTCCACCGCATTGGGGTGGAGTGTAAAAATGTAATTATAAAAATCCAGAGGCTCACTGCGATTGCACCACGTCGCGGTGGGTATCGCGATAACCCACTCACCGTATCGCAGTGATGCCTAAATCGCTAATGGTCCCAATCGAGTAACTCATCACGATTCCACCACATCGTGGTGAGTGTCGCGATGAGCATGCCATCACATCGGGTTACGAACATTAAAATCCAAGGGAATTTTAGTCTTTTTATAAGCCCTCAAATTGAGAAAAACTAAAGATTAAACCTATTCTAAGCATCCTATACCCATGATTCACCAAAATTCTCTCTATGAAAACCCTAGGCTTCAGTATTCAACTTCAAGAAACCTCAAAATTCACCGTTCCTTTTCCAAGATAATTCAAAATTCAAGGTTCCCAATTTAAGATCTTCAAGAAACAATCTTCAATCGTACATATAGAAATTCAAGGTCAAGTGTCATCATCAATTTAATCTATTAAGGTATATAGGGTTATGAACAAGGATAATTCTTTCATCCTTGAGCCCAAAACTAGTCTTTAATTATGAATTTACATGAATTTATATGAATTCACATGAATTTTAATTTAGGGTTCATACCCAATGATTATTATTTGATAATTATGATATTATAAGTGACTTGAATGATGAATTGCATCTCTATTTTTTTATGTTCATATGTTTGACTTGTTTTACATATATTGAGGATTGAACTACATTGTCTGGACTAGAACTTTTAAAGGAATTTCAAGATTTTTATCATCAAGCATGAACCTAGTGATAATTTGACATGGGTTAAAGCATGGGTCTTAGGCCCCTAGTTTAAGTATTGATATTCCAATGATATTATGCTTTTAAGCATCGTATGATTTGTTTATAATCATCTTTTGAATCAATATTTGATATTTTGACACTCGTCTAAGATATAGAATCCACTTTACAGTTTTGATGATAGTTTTGATTTCAGATAGTTTTGAATACAATTTTAAATGGATAGATGCATAACTGGTTTTCATTTTAAACCCTTACGCTAGTTTTAAAGTGAATTTCCTACAAATGAGCATACAGATTAAAGGGAGTAGTTTTAATCTCTGAGCAAGAAGTATGGGTTTAGTGCATCCTACTTCACCATAATTATGAGCCAACGTAGGTATAGATTTAGATTATTTCCATTTATATGGATGACAGATACATATTGTGGTCACTCAGCTCATGTTATACTCCTTTGGAAGAGTATGTTACATCTCCCTAACGTGATGTTTTCTCCTTAAGGTAACTAGACGTTGGAAACTATGACAGCTCATGTAGTGTAAGTCTATTAGAAAAACATCTCTACAACCTAAAGCCTAATAGAAAATATTTTTAAAGAATTCCTTTAGTAAAGACTTACAGATAAGCTTAAAATCTAAGTGTGAAGGCTCACAGTTTCATTCAGATATGGTTTTACAGTAGATATTAGTCATGAGATTTCAGCTTTCAGATTTTAGATATAAAAGTGAGTCCTTTCTACACTTAGCATGCATTATTTAACAGATAAAATGCAACTAAAACTTTTAGCACTAAACTCGATGGCTCACAAGATTTATGCAGCATGCTTTACGATATACGATTTATGATATCAGCCTTCAGTTATTTAAGGCAATGTGAGTCATTACACTTAACATGCATTCTTCATGAATTTTTGTAAAATTGAGATATTTTTTACTTGTGCATTTACCCCCATATGCTCAGTACATTCCAAAAGTACTGATCTATATATATACATATGTACTAAATTGTTTAATAATGTACGTTCAGGTGCTCAGTATCAACAACGTGAGTGATTTTGAGCATCTACATCTACATCCAACAATTGGTGAGTCCTTATATTTTGGGGACCCAGTTATTCCATTTTCCAGTTTATTAAAGAAGTTTGATTTAGAATTTTTAGTCAATGCTAGTCTACTGGGGGTTTGACCTAGTGACTCTCTAGCTAATAGTGTTAGAGGCTTATCCGACTATCAGATATGTTGAGTTTTACAGTTTGGACTGTTCAGATTTCCTAACTAATTATTTTTAGACATTGTGTTCATTTAAACTCAGTATATATTAGATAGTATTTCAATGCTATCAGTATCTCGCGTGCTTAGATTTCCATTACCTTGAGTTTGAGAGTTAGTAACAGGCTTACATGGTTAACTTATGACTACTTGTACTTTGACAAAACATGTGACATCTCGGGACCCATTTCCAGTGAGTTATAGGATGACTCTAAGGGACCAAGTCCCTGGATGTTCAAGGCAAACGTACATCTGGCACGCATGTGCATAGCTTTGTCTATTTGTGTAACAAACTAGAAGGTGCTACTTGTACTAATTAGGACACCTGGCCCAATGAAATTTAAACCCTAATTATCACTCATCTATAAAAGGAAAAATATGATTCTCCATCAAATGGATTCTTGCAAATTCAATGAGTAAAAAGGGAAAGAGGCAAAAACCCAAGTTCAGCTCAAGTTGTTATTTTTGTGTGCTGAATTAGAAAATGACTTGAGTGAGTTCTGATTTTTACATGAATTAATTATTCTATAAGAGTAATGGACTTTCATTATTGATTGATAGTGCTTAGGTAGAGTTTTCCTAAGTCCAAAATTTGTTAGAGTTAACCAATGCTGAAAGAGTCTTAGTAGAGTTGCCAAGGTTAAGTTGTAGTAGAGTTACTAAAAGCAGAAGGTGCCTAGAGTTAGGATAAAATTGAGACTTTAATGTTGAGATTGATTATAGTGGATTTCTAAAGTGCTTATGAGGGCACCCCCAAGGGTATTAATAATTGGTATCAGAGTAGGTTTACTCTACAAGGTTCATACTTAGAGTTTTTCTATCATCTTGGTTGCCTTACTGAATCTAGAAATAGAAGAAAAGGTTTCTTGTGCAAAGAGATGAGAATAATCCGTGTAGTTATTCCAAATTCCTAGGAAATTAAAGCAAAGGCTTTAGAGTCTAACTAAGGTGAACAAGACACTGATGTTTCACATCTAGCAATAAGGATTGTAAGAGAAATGATAAAAGGCGGTCGGCTTAGCAAAGAAATGGTAAAATTGAAGTATGTCACCAAGGTGGTAGCAATAAATAATTCATGTGGAACTACCCAATGCAAGAGAAGGACCAAAATCTTGAAATTTCAAGAAGAAAGGATGCATATAGCTGTGTAGTAAAGAAGGTATTAGCTGCATGGGAAGACTTGTCAAATAAATCTTAGAAAGGCAAAGAGTATAGAGATATTTACATGCTGAAAAGAGATGATAAGAAAATAATATCATCTTCCTAGTGTTCTCTAATGGCAACTACTGAAGATAAAGAAGAATAAGGTAGAAAAGGTAGATTTCACCCAAAACTAGTTTATGGATAGTGGTTTTTCAAGACACATGATTACAAGGGCTGATTATTTTCTCACCCTCAAGACACTTCAAGGGGGAGGGGTGTCTTTTGTAAATGGTAAAAAAGGGTACATAAAAGTTGTTGGAAGAATTAGAAAATCACCTCACCATGAAATAGAAGACGTGTATTATGTGAAAGGTCGTAAGTACAGTATTCTAAGTGTATTTCAAATCCGTGATAAAGGAAATGAGGTAAAATTCTCATCTGATGGATGTACTGTATCAAGTATAAAATTTGGAAGAATTATTGTAAAAACCAATAGGATAAAAAAAAACATGTATGTAGCTGATCTGGAGTCAGTGGCTCATGGAAAATTGACTTGTTTATGAGCTCTAAGTGAAGATGCTAATTTATGGCACAAAAGATTGGGATATGTAAGTTCCTCTTTGTTAAACAAGTTGATTTAAAGAGGCCCGGTTTGCGGCTTGCCAAAGCTGAAATTTCCAGTCAATAAAGTTTGGATTCTTGTGTTAAAATTAAACAGACTAGATCCTCCTTCAAATTGAAAAAGCACGTAAGTACCTCAAAACCTCTTGAAATACTACACATAGATTTATATGGACCTATTAAAGTCCGAAATATAGGAGGGAAGAAATATGTGATGGTAATTATAGATGACTACTCCAAGTTCACTACGACAATGTTTTTAAGAACCGAGAATGAAACATATGGGGTTCTTGTGGCTTTTTTCCAAGAAAATCCAAGTGAATCTAAATTGCAAAATAGCTGAATTCAGGTCTAATCATGGAATTTAATTTAAGAATTCTCAAGTTGATAAATTTAATGCTGGGCATAGAATAAGTCACAACTTTTCTCCTCCTAGAAGTCCACAACAAAATGTAGATGTTGAAAGGAAAAATAGAACAATCATAGAGCTTGCTACGACTACTCTAATTGATAGTGGTCTTCGAAAGAGTTTCTGACTTAAAGCAATAAATACTGCTTGTTATTTGACTAATAGGTTTTTTATCAAATCACTTTTGAATAAGACTCCATATGAGTTTGTATTCAATATAAAGCTTAATCTAGACTATTTTAAACCATTTGGATGAAAATAATTTATTCTAAAAAATGGGAAGAAAGAACTAGGAAAAATTTATTCCAAGAGTGATAAAACAGTGTTTGGAGGAAACTCCTCAACAAACAAGGCTTACAGAATATTCAAGTAAAGAAATTGATATGTTGAATGAAGTGTTCATGTGATATTTAATGAGTTAGTAAATCAAATAATGTTAGGAGATTGTGAAATTCAGAAGTTGAAGAGCTCATTCTTATTCAAAGGGATGAAAATGCTGAACATTATAATCATGGGATAAATAATGCAGATGAGAGTGATGACAGTGATTATGATCCAGGATTTCAGTCACAAATTCCAGTTCTAGTAGAAGAACAACCAGATAAAACTTATCAAAATTCAGAAGGACCTGGCCCCCATGGTATCAATATCAAAACACAAAACTAGAGGCATAAATCCTCTTATCCCCTTGAGAGCCTGACTACACCTTTGGAAACGGAAGTTCAAACAGAGGATCAATCCAGAAATGTGATGGTATTTTCAGCCTTTTGTTACCAGTTGGACCTAAAAATGTGAAATAAGTTCTAAAAGATGTTGATTAGATCAATGTAATGCAGGAAGAACTGCAGTAATTTGAGAGAAGCAAAGTCTGGCATCTGGGCCCTAGGCCTGTTGAAAGAACAAATTAGTGGGACCAAATAGGTATACAAAAATAAGAAAGATAAAAATGGAACTATCAATAGAAGTAAGGCAAGGATGGTTGTTCAAGGTCATAAATAGGAAGTAGGGATTGACTATTATAAGACCTTTTCCCCTGATAGCAAGAATAGAGGAAATCAAAATTTTTGTTGTATTTGTTGTATACATAGGATTCAAACTGTTTCAAATGGATGTCAAAAGTGTCTTTCTAAATAGAAATCTAAAGGAAGAAGTCTATGTGAAAACAACCTCCAAGTGTTGAAGATACAAAATTTTCCTCATCATGTACTTAACTTGGATAAAGCTCTTTATGGTTTGAACCAAGCACCAAGGGCCTGCTATGAGAGTCTCTTAAAGTTTTTCTCAAAAAATAACTTTAATAGAGGTAAAATATATAATAATCTATTCTTAAAGATCATAGGTAGCAACCTATTGATTTTCCAGATATATGTTGATGAAGTAATCTATAGACCTACTTTTGAATTCCTATGTTCAGAATTTGCTAAGCTAATGGGGAGTGAATTTGAGATAAGTATGATGGGTTAATTGAGATTCTTCTTATTTCTACAGATAAACAAACTTCTCAAGGGACAATGATTTTTCAAGAGAAGTACATCAAGTAGGTATTAAAGAAGTATAACATGGGAGATGCCAAGCTAATTAATACCCCAATTGGAACCAGCTAAAAAATAGACAATGATGAACTAGGTCCTTTAGTGAATAAGACAATGTATAGAGGGATTATTGGATCCTTTCTATATCTCACTGGAACTAGGCTAGACATTTTTTTAGTGTAGGAATATGTGTCCGATTTTAAGTATTCCATAAAGAGTCTCATTTGAGAGCTGCAAAAAGAATTCTTAGGTATCTGAAGTGGATAGGGGACCTGGTCCTATACTATCCATCAGGAGACAATTTTGACTTAGTGGGCTATACTGATGATGATTATGCTGGATATTTGGTAGATACAAAAACACTTAAGGAATCACACATTTTCTTGATTCATCTTTAATTTTCTAGGGATCTAAGATGAAAAACTTAGTTGCTCTATCTACTACTGAAGCTGAATATATTGTTGTTGTGTCTTGTTGTGCACAACTTCTATGGATAAATTAGTAATTGAAAGATTTTGGTATTGTCTTAGAAACTATCCCTTTAATGTTGTACAAAACAAGTGCACTAAACATGGACAAAATCCAGTACAATACAAGAGGACTAAGCACATCAATTTGAGGCATCACTTCCTAAGAGACAATGTTATGAAAGGAGCTATCTTCATGAAGTTCTGCAAGACTAAGGACCAGATAGTAGATATCTTTACTAAGGAACTTCACAAGTAACAATTTATGAAGAATGGGTTGAAGCTAGGTCTGAACAATATGACCTGACCTACCATATGAATCAGTGGTTCTCCATAAAAATTGGCTATGATCAGGAGACAGGAATCTTGAGTAAAGTGTGTATTTGTTAGTCTGACTTAGTATTATACCTTTTCATATATACACCTAATGGAACATCTTTGGAAGAAAACAAATAAAGTATACTTAAACTTGAGAATTCACTCAAAGAAAAAGAGGGACTTGATCCTATCTCTCGGGATAGTGTCACGAATATACATATTTTTCTTCTATTAGAAATAGCCACGTTCTCTCTCTCCATGTCAAAAAAATTTTCCTATGTAAAATTGAAATTAAATTCATCTTTGTGTTAACTCTATGGAACTTGCCTAATTCAACTATTTTAATCATGAAAAGCCAAATCCTTTCTTCACTTACCTTCCTGGTGAAAATCTATCCCTGAATACATTAACTCTTAAATAGTATGCTGATGGGCGATCCTTAGGTTGCTGGTAAACCAAAAAGAAGATTGGATGGTCCCAAAAATCAAAATGATAACCTAAAAACTAAAGTCTCTAAAGTGAAATTTGGAAATCATTCTGAAAAGCACCAGACTTCTAAGGGACCTGGTCCCAAGAAGAAGATAATTATTGATGATAAACCTAGTAAGGCATATAAAAGAAGAAACACAAAAGAAAAATGCTAGAAATACATAAATTGGGTGATTACTAGTGCAAAGTCAGAAATTTTTAAAAGAAAGTACATGGGTCTTTACACAACTTAGGAGTAAGAAATGATGAACTCAATAAGAAGGTTACAACTCTATCTAATGAGATTTTAAGATTGAATATAACAACAGAACTATTACTGCTAAATACTGAGGGTATGAAAAGTTACATTGTCAAAAGATGGTTTTACTTCTCCAAACCTTCTTCCCAAATCTTTCACCTTCTTAACTCCTGAAACTTCTATGGCTTTTTCTATGGAATATGAAATATAATTCTTGAACTCTAATGATACATAATGCGTTGAATATAAATAAGTTCTTGCTTTTGTACTCTTTATCTATTTCTACCTTAAAAATGTTATTCATGTTAGCGTTGCCCTAGAGTCCATGAGTTAACTAACTTGTTTACCGATTTTACTTTTTATCGATATTGAAAGAGAAAGTATTGATCTCATAAGGAGAAGGGATCTCAAGGGAGGAACTGGACCAAGATGATATAAGAAAAAATTATGGATATGTTTGCATATTGATAGAGGTAATGAATGATGTGATGAGCCAAAATAAAAGTATGCAGTATAGTGACAGAGGGAGTATGAAAATGCACTAAATGAATTATGGTGCATAACAAAAAGGGGGAGAAATTGATGCCTGATAAGCAATTGACAACACAAGACCATGTCCCTGTGTTGCATAAGGTGGAAGAATATTGATTGAATGATGGGGGAACATTCATCTTCAGTAATAGTAAACACTTTGATTAAATATAATGAATGAATGTTGATGCTCAAAGCTTTGTGGTTGGTTTTTCATCATCAAAAAAGGGGAAATTTTTATAAGTAGTTTTGATGATGTACAGATGACTACAAGGGACCAGGTCCCTATATGTTCAAGGTAACAGTACAACTGGCACATGTTTGCACAACTTTGTCCGTTTGTGAAGAAAATTGGCATGAGCTGCTTGTACTAATTAGTACAACTGGTCCAATAATGTAATACCATGGGAGTACACCTTGGACGCCATATGGTGCTTGTACTAAAAAAATACTGAAAATAAAGATACATGTGTGAAAACAAAGTTGGATACTCCTTAAGGTTTAAATTTCTAAAACAATCTCTAAAATATGAGCCTGAAAACAACTGTCTAAAAACAATACTGTTGAGACTATTAATAATAACTGAAAACTGACTAACTTCCTGAAAATATCTAAAATCCTCTAACTGATTGACTATGGAGTTGATGGGACAAGTCCCCAACTAACTTCGATTGACTAGTGAACTGAAATGCTAAAATTAACATAATCAGCCCATGGAATATAAGGACTCACCACTGCTGCTGATGCTGGTGTGCTAAAATGTCTAAGTGCGGTGGGAACCAGAGCGTTCGAACCTATTATATAGGACAACATAGTGCAAAAAATGAGTATACAGTTAGTACTTTGAAAGTACTTGTATGCTAAACGAGGTTAGGCTAATATGCATGGGCTTATGTACATGAATATAGTTGACTGAATAAATTGCATGAAATAACTGATGCATAGTATACATAAAAGTTGTAAAATCTGATGATGCATGACTAAGCATATAACATAATACTGAAACATTCTGTAAACAAAAGTACTGAAATGCTCATACTGAGTAACTGATAACTATATGTTATGGTTGAACGAACCTAAAATTGTACTTTGTACTGAACACGTAATCGATAATGTGGGAGCTATCTATAATTGACATGACCTAATACACTATCAGGGTCCAACCTATAACCTTAATTGGAAGGGCGTCAGTATCGTACCATGGGAACTAAAAATGGTTTTGTGGATCCACTAATATAATATCCCGAAGGACTAGGGTGTCATGCCTAACTGGTAGGGGACACCTTATATCTTACATGTCTATATAGTTATGGAACATAAGGACTTTTACTAATTTCTCATGACTACTAAAGGGGGAAACAACTGCCTCATGCCTACTGAAGGGGGAGACTCCATCCCTATGTTCACTTGGTGTTAAGGTTTACTCCCAACGCAAAGACATTAGACTGTGGTCTGATCTAAGTTTAACTGGACTTGATAATTGACTAGACTGATGACGCTCATGCTTTATCAGAAACCATTCTAAAAAATACTGACACTATGTAAACAACTAAGTTTTCAGGTATTCATAACCCCCAGGCCTTTATAGCAATAAAAATAAGAACACATGAGATCATTTGAAACCATAATAAGTAAGCATTACTCTAAAATCATTACTCTGAAATTTCATCAAACTCTTAAGGGTTGTGAGTTAAAGCATGAATAGTTAAAACATATGATGGTTGTAAAAATTCAATACTAAGACCATGAATTAATGATTTAACTTTACAAATTCCATCATTCAAACGTGTAAGGTTAGTTCAATCTAAAATCACTTGTACACATCATGTATATTCAAAATTCATAAAAGTTTCATTAAGGTAATTCATGTAAACATGTGAATTCATGATTTAAAACATGAAAATAGGTTCTTGTACTCTATGGATGTAAAAGGGACCATGGATGAACATTTAACATACCTTCAAAGCTTAATCTTACAAGAGAAATAACTTTCTTGAACATTATTGGGTGGTAAAGGTTGAATTCTTGAGTTTTCTTAAAGGAATAATTATTGAACTTGATGGATGACCATGGTGGATAGGGTTTATTTTAGAGAGGAAAGTTAGGAAATTTGGCATATTATGCCTTAACTGGTGATAAATCTCGTGTTTTCATGGATAGGGGCAATGGGAAAAAACCAGACTACCTCTGTAATATTTATATGCACAACTAAAAATTATTTGGCCACCACCATGATGTTATTACCTCCTCATTGCCATACCCACCATGATGTGGTGCAATCACAGTGAGGTTCTGGATATAAAAACCAAATGTGCCTCAATCCTCATCCAAAAGATCTGAAACATCCCCAAGGTATGATACTAACACCCCTGAACATGAATTAACATATAAACCATCCTATCAGGGTCAGTAGGATCACTTTAAAATTATCTAAGTTGAGAGGCCAAAAATAAAACTAAGTCCCCGACACTTAGCTAGATTTTTAGGTGTTAAGCCTCTTATGCATGCACTATAGGCCAAATTGAGCTAAGACAAATACGGGGTATTACAAATGAAATTTCAACCCTAATCATCACTCATCAATAAAAGGAAAAATATATTTTTTCGTTAAATGCTTTTTTGCAAATTCAAAGAGTGAAAATAGAAATGGGAAAAAACCCAAGTTTAGCTCAAGTTCTTATTTTTATGTGATGAATTTGAAAGTTTATTGGGTGAGTTATAATTTGTAAATTAATTAATCAATATATATGAGTAATTAACTTTCCTTCTTGATTGAGAGTGCTTAGGTAGAATTGCCTAAGTCCAAAACTTTTAAGAGTTAACCAGTGTTAAGAAAGTCTTGGTAGAGTTGCCAAGGTTAAGCTGTAGTAGAGTTACAACAAGAAGGAGGTTCCTAGAGTTAGGCTAAAATAGATTCTATAATCAAGATATTGATTATAGTGGATTTCTAAAGTGATTCTGAGAGCAAGCCATGGTTTTTCTTCCTTAACCAAAGGCGTTTTCACATTAAAATTTTATGTTTTCACTCTTCCTACACCGCCTTTTATTCCTAGTTTCTTTACTATATTTTTGCCTGTGATTGGCTTTGAGTGACCTAGTCCCTCACTGGGTGGTGTAACCCCAAGAGTTTCACCATAGTCCCATCTGTAGCCAAACTAGTGTGATGCCCAAAGAATTTTGTCTTGACTATGACTTGGATTTAGCGAGTTGTCAGGTGGGAGTCATAGGGTTACTAGAGGAGGGAGAGTTCTCTCAGTTACTGTCTAGACTACGACTCATGGTGATGAGCCATAGTGAGTCCTTACGTGTCATATAGTTACCTGTAGTCACTGGCCACAATTTTTTAGATTTTTAATTAAGGGAATTTTGGAAATTTGCCTCTTCCCTCACTTAATACCCACGACAATAAAACACCCTTGGGATGTTATTTTCAATATTTTATCACTCAAATCACTCTCTCAAAATCTCTAAATTCTCCAAGGTTAATATAATCAGGGTTTCCAAGAAGTTGGTCATCTAAGGGCTCAATGGGTAATTTCTCTCGTTAAATCTTGATATTTCAGGCATGCTAATCTTCCCAAATTGTTGTTTTATGAAATGTATATGTGTTAAACAAGTTTAATTGTATGCATTTGAATGTGGGTTTTGATATGGTTGACGATTTTGGAATGTTTAGTCCTTGAACTATTTTTCTATTATTTTTATGAGTTATTCATGATTTGAAATTAATGTTTGAACTAATGGGGTGAATGAGTGTGGGAATTCGAATGGGGCTCGAGGTATTCCCCCAAACTAATATTTTAAAATTTGAATTAGTTTTGAATAATTGTGTTCCCTCAACCCACTTGTGTAATTGGCTTTGAATTTTGAAAATGTCACTTAGTTTGACGTAGTCACTAATGATATTGCATTACATAAATGGTTAAACAATGAACATGGATTTTGAAGGCCGTGTTGGCTATGTTTGATTTAATGAACAAAGGGGGTCGAGGCACTCCCCCAAGATAATGTGATTGTTATGGCATAGAGATAAGCTTGCGAGTGTAAGGTTATTACGATACCCATTGTGTTCCTTAAAAATTGATTCATTGGTTAGTAAATGTGTTATGTGAAAATTGTTTTAAATTGGGATTAATGGGGTTATTCATCTATGCCGTGAAGGCATGGGTCTTGGATGAATTATATTGGAACTCTTATTTGCTGAAATGAGGTTTGGTCGTATGCACAATTGACACTATTGATATATATTTGTATCTTTGATTGGTGTGGGGTTAGTGCATTTCTTAATATTCCTTAATACCTATAATTTGTGTGTCTAATATGCACTGGGACCCTTTCAATAGAGGAGTTGAACCCATATAGCCCGTGGGTCCCTATTTATGATGGTTGAGCTACATAGTCCAGGAAAATGTTTTACTTCACGCTAAGCCTTGTTCCCTTTCACTGCATGACATTTATATATATATATATATATATATATATATATATATATGATTATCTGCACTGGCTTTGAATGACTTTTAAAATATGGATCCTGGCAATAATTTTTTGCCTATCCCTGAGTTACATGCTAGTGCTTAATCCACTAACCATCTTCGAACACTGTATTCCTATGTGATGCAGGCACCAAAGATACTTCTACTTTTCCTACATAGTGTTTGGTGGATTGGCTTAGTTCATCGGTCATTTACGGTGAAGTGATAAGCTTCCATTCTCTGGAAGACTTAATTATTCCATCGATATCCATCCATAAACTAGAATTAAATAGTTCACATTATCATTATCATTGTCAGAGTCGGGGCATGTCCTAGCCTAGATTATTTTTTTGATTAGTGGAGGATTTGTGGATATTACTATGGATTAAGTATTGATGTGTTACATCCTTAAATATATTTGAGCTTATTAACTTTTCTAACTTGTTATATGTTTGGATTCCATCTATTAGTCGATGTTTTATATTCTTTTAGGTTTGGCAACAGGGGTGGTCTCCGGTCCTCGATGGACTTGAGATGCCCGTCACAGTCAGGCCTTAGTTTGGGTTATGAAAAAGTTGGTATTAGAGACTAGGTCTGGTGTCTTTGGGTGTCCACAAAGCCATATCAAGTAAAGTCTCTTTTTTGGGTGTTAGTATGCCACACTTATAAGGGAGAGGCTTTGAGGCATTTAGGAATATTTTCCTTTCTTTTGATCTACATTCAGGCTATAGAGTCTAGGATGTTGAAATCTCCTCTAATTCCCATTTGTTTTCTTTTCAGATCATGCCTTCCAAAAGATCTGATCCTCATGAAAACTCCTCTATCCCGCTTTAGGACAATGTGTTTGGAACTCGTCCTACTCATAAAGTTCAAACTCAATCTAGGGTTGCTGCTTCTGATTGCCCTTATAGAGTTCCACCGATCCTCACTGGTCCTTCTTCCGTTGGTGTAATCCTTGCTCAATTACGTCCAGGAGATATTACTAATGTTGAGTTCCACCATTCTATTCGTCTTTGGACCCATGCTAAATCTTTTTTTGATGATGATAAGCTAACAGCAAAGGACCAAGTCTCTAATTCTTCATGGAAATACATAGTTGTCCCATGGCCTACAGAATTTGGTCTTCTAGTTTAAGAAACTACGCAGGAGAGATATGTATCAGTCAGTACAACTGCCCTAATTAGATTTCTGCCCTAATCATTATTCCACTCTAAATAGAAAATAATGCTTCTCAATTCCTGAGTTTTTGCAAATTGAATATAGAAGTGGGAAATAGGCAAAAACTCAACTTTGTAATATTGCTAAAGTTCTTAATTTCTATATGCACTAATAGAGTGAGTGTTCTCGAGTCAAGTCATGGTATGTGGTTGAACTACTCGTGTTATAAGAGTAATTCTTTTCTTGTGCTCTTGAGTGTGCTTAGGTAGAGTTACCTGAGTTTGATATTAGTTAGAGTTAATCAATATAAAGTTAAGATCTTGACAGAGTTGTGAAGGAGGGTTTGTACTAGAGTTGTTACAAACTAGTAGATCTTAGATTTAGGTTCTCATGGAGTCTGTAATCATGAGTTTGATTATAGTGGATTGTTGAGTGCTTGTGATGGCAAGCCATGGTTTTTCCTCCCTTGACTAAGGAGGTTTCCATGATAAACCATTATGTTCTTTACTTTCCTGCATAGCATTAGTTTCTTGGTGCTTTACTATTTTAGTGTCAATGTCTAACTCTAAGGGACCTAGTACCTCGTAGTGTGATACAACCCCCTTACGTTTCATCGATTGGTATCAAATTTTAGAACACTCTAATAGGGTAACACCTAGAGTGATTTGGTTATCATGGATAATCCATCTAATCTGGAAGAAAGGAAATCTATAACTAGACTACTCTCTTTAATAGGCAATTCTATAGGTAGTGGAAAATAAGGATGTATGACTTTGTTATGGCTGAAAACAGTGAGCTAATGAATGTAATACTTGATGGTCGTCATGTTCCCGTTAGAGAGGTCAAAGAAGGAGATATAACTAGAATGGTTGTTAAAAGTAGGAAAGAGTATGACGACGAAGATAGAATAGAGTTGACAAGAATTACAAGGCCAAGAAACTGCTAATTTATGGTATAGAACTTGATGAATACAATAGGATTTTTTCAGTGAAAATGCTAAGGAAATCTGGGAAATCTCAAAGACTACTCATGAAGGAACCACTGATGTAAAGGATTCAAATATTGATATGCTACTTACTCAGTATGAAACCTTCACCATAAAATAAAGAGAACTATCCAAGACATACATACCAGATTCACTTCAATCTCTAATGAGTTGCTCTACTTATGAGAAGTAATTTCTTTGTACAAACAGGTGATAAAAATTTTGGGGGCTCTACCTAAATCCTATGAAAGCAAAGTGGATGTTATTACTAACTAAATGAACCTAAAAACTCTCACTACGAAGAAACTTATTGGTAATCTGAAGACATATGAACTCAAGAAACAACAAGAGTAAGAGGATAAAGAAGTAAAAAAGGAAAAATATGTGGCATTAATGGCTTCTAAGTTAGATTCAAGTGAAGAAGATGCAGATGTTGCCTATTTGGAAAAAAGAATTATAGATCAATGAAGAAAAGTGGTCAATTCAAAAGAAGAGGAAATAACAACAAAAAGGGATGCTATGTGAAGGTTTGTCACAAATATGTAAGTCCTGAGCATTTCATTAAGGATTGTCCAATGCACAAAAATGGATCATCAAGAATATCTTAAGACTGGATCTGACAAAGGAAAGAATAGGGACCAGCTCCAGAAAAATCTTGAAGAAAGGTTGTAGTTGATTATGTAGTGAAGCAGACCCTAGCAGTCTGGGAGATACCTCCAGTGAATCTGATAAAGTTGAAAAGTTTGAGATATTTCTATGGTAGATATTAAAGATAGTGAAATTATCTATGTGTAATGCCCTGAGACCACCCCCTGGATGTCACATGGCACTTAAGATCATGATGTTTGTATAACTCATGAGAAACTGAATATGTTACATAAATAAGGAAAAATCAAGAGGAAAAGATGTATTTGATAAATATGTCCCATGAAAATATATTTAAAAAGATTACAACTCTAGTTCTACAAAGCAAACTGAAAATAAATACATCAACTCTGAATGACCATCTATGAAACCTCTACTAATACTGACAATAGAAAGTCAGGAGACCCCCCCTCTAGCTATCCCTAATCAATACTACTGAATAACAAATGATACTAGAACTATATCAAACTCGAGTCCTCGAATCAAAAGAACTCATCACCTGTTGACTGGAAGCTGTAAACTGTCTGATTATGATGTATGGCTACAACTAGTACCTACATTATGAGACAATGCAACACATAGACATATATATGGGTCGGTACATCTTGAATGTAATGAATATGTGGGGTGAATACATAAGTAAAACAATAACTGAATATACACAAAAACTTTCAAATGATGCATGCTAAGTGTAAATGACTCACCTTGAGCGTGAATAAAACAAAGACTTTGAAATAATAAACATAAGCAATGAAGCATAAGAATAAACTTTGTGAGCCATAAAACTTATTTCTAAAAGCTCTACATACAATTCTTTATTTTTGGGAGAGTCTTCTAACCAACATAAACCATGTGAGCTATCACGTAGTCCAACGTCTAGCCCACGTTGGGGAGAGTTATCATATCCTTGCGATCGGAATAGAACCTTAATCTTAGTGATCATTGAACTTCATCCATATTAAGAAAAAAACATAACCTAAGTTGTCTCGTAGTTTCTAAAAATTAATGATACCCTCATCTGCATTCCCTTCTTCGTGCTAAATACTACTCCATGAATACATATATGCTCATACTTTAAGAAATCCACCTTAAATTAGCATAAGGGTTTTATAGAGTGAAAATCAGTTATGCATCTCTTTACTCTATATCATAATAAAGATAAACAAATGTGGATTTCATATCTCCTTGTAAGATCAAAAGATCAATCTTTGCTTTGAATCTTAAGAATAAAATTATAAATTGAGCTTGAGAGCATAATATTTTTGTAAATACAATACTTGTACTTAGGGTTTATAATACATATTTAAATTCTTAGAAATTCATAATGAAACTTCATGCTCAATAATCATCTTGAAATTCTTCAACAATATCCCATCAAGATAATGAAATTAAAATCACCAAATGAATGTTATAAGTCAAAACATGAATACATCCTATTCTTGATGCACTTAAAGCTTTCAATCTCATGGTAGTAACATACTTCAAGAATATAGCAATTTGGGTAACAACCCTAAATCAAATAAATGAATTAAATCTTAAAAATCATACTTTTGAGAACAAGGATGAAAGAATAACCTTGTTCATAAACCCCACATACCTAGATTGGATGAATTCCTTGAAGAATGCTTGAAATTGGAACTTAAATTCTTGAGTTCTTGAGGGAAGAAACCTAAATTTTGATTTTGGGAAGAGGGGAAGGGTTTTAAATCATGTATTAGAAGCATGGGGGTTATGAGCATGGAAATAATGTGTTGAAAGACCTCTTATTTCATTTAAGAATGATTAGGGATGGTTTAGGGGTATGAAAAGACTTCAACGCCTTTAAACTAAGTCAAAATGGAGAAATTTTGGTACTTTTTCTTTTGCTGGGCGATGCACATCCAAAGCACACCAGGTGTGTGCTACGCACACCGAAAGCACAGTACATCCAATGGCTATTGGCATTCATCATGCGACGTACAGCCTTATAATGGTCGTAACTTTTCGTTCGGGTATCGAATTAAGGTGAAATTGGTATCATTGGAAAGATAATCCATTTATCTACAATTCGCTGGGTATTGAGATGCAAAATTCCACATATGTAAAAAGTTATAAACATTTAAATTTGACCTTTATAGGATCGAACACAAAATTTTGGCCGAATCAAAGGCTCTTAGCTCAACTTTGCTCTAAGTGATTCCTATGAACATTTTTCCACCTCATAAGAACTCTTTACATTAGGATAATGATCATGACACGTGTATTCAAAAATAAATCATGGGATTAGATTGTACACTCGTAGGAATGGTGGTTTTATTTCTACCTCAAAAATGTGAGGTGTTACATTATCTCCTCCTTGGAAGCATTCATCCTCTAATAATGGGTAGGAACGTATTGAAACTCTAGAAGTATGGAATAATGTAGACATAATATATCTACTAATAAAAGATAAAGCTAAGTTAAAACATCAAAACTTCCATCATGAAACTGATTTCTGAGGTGACTTAACTCTATTAACTTTAAGGAGCTGATTCATGTTGAGAGTTTAGAACTCACTTGAAATGCTCATGATATGATCTTACATATAGAACTGGGAAGTGATAACTGATGCAAAAGAGTTCCAAAAATTACTAAGGATGGAATAAAGTACATAACTTCTCCTTAGGAAATATCCCTTAATAAAACATGTATAGGAATTAAAAGAAAAGGGCTTAATGGCATTACCGAGTACATTATGTAAGCACAAATCATGAGACGATGAAACTAAGGCTGTACAAGGGGTACTACACTGTCTGAGATGGAATACATGGGAAATTGAGATCATTCACATAACACTTATGAACTGAATCATGACTAGATATCTGAATCATAGACATGATGCATGGACTAAACTGAATTCACAATTTTCATGGACGTGAATGAATTAGCTCATGAAATAGCCATACTCATGAAACTGGGGTAGTAAGACAAATGGAAAGAAGGAAAACTATAGGATCTTTTTTATTTGATTGCTAAACTAAATTACTTGACGTACAGACTAAATCATACTAAAATTTTATACTCAATTGGAGTATTTCCTACAACACACTTTCTAAGAAGTTCTCATAACCTTAGGGAGAAAAGAATTCTTAGGAATGATCTAAGTGAGATATCTGAACAAGGAATATCAATGTGGGTATAACTTCTATAGCATGGAATATAGGCCTATAAAACATAAGTTACAATAGAATTTCTAGGCCTTAGACAATGCAATTGCTAACATTCAATCTTAGCTACACTTATCAAATACTCCCTCAACTGTACTTTTCTCTTTATTTACCATGCTCATTTGATTCAACTTATAATTCTCACATGGAAACAGATAAATATTCCCATCAAAGTCTGAGTTGATCTACATTCCCTTACCATGTTCAAGCCTACCTCGAAAAACAAGGTACTACACATAACACTATAAAATTAGTCTAAACCATGAATTTAATAGCCCATGAATTTTTCACCACTCTAGTCTCAAGATTAATACTCATTACCACTTCAACAACTAATTTTAACCTCTTACTATGAATTCACTAGGGCACAATGCATTCATCCACTTATATACCAACATGAAATTAAAGCGTATCATTATAACCACATATAAACTTTTGATCAACAAACCTACTTTGGAATTTTTACCACATTCTCTAACACCTATTTGTTAATAATAACTTCCATGCACCATCCCAAGAAGACACACATGAAATTCTCAATTAACAATGACATATACTAAAAGCTTTGCCTCAATCTGTAATACCTCATATTTCCCTAATTTAAATTAACTCTAAGTACATGATTGATATAGTATAAAAACTTTTAAATACTCAATATTTTTTAGTTTAGAGCCTGCCATTGCATAGGAAATTGAATTAACTTTCCAATGGTACAAAATTCGCCCAAATTCAATACCCGGATGAAGTGTTCTGGCTATTTTTGTAAAGCAGTTTGCCAATTGGTACTTCAGCGCATCGTGGAGATCATCCAAATGACAATGGTAATTTTCCAGTGAGCCTTCGCGATACAACCACGTCGTACCACCAGCCAATTTCCCAATTATCAAAATCCAGTATTTCTCTGTGATCATGACACGTCACGCCAAAGGTGAAATTCACATGTAGTGAAGAAACGTGTTTGTACCGTACTGCGCCAAGCTTTCAGGTCCTAATTGTTTGTTTCTAGTGACACGATGCGATAGCGCTGCATTGTGCCAGCGCCCCAAATTGAGTTTTTTAGTGATGAAAAATAAAAACTTTCAAGGGTAATAGGGTCTTTTTCCATGACTCAGATCAGCTTTAAACACAAAATTATGACCTAAATACCCTATTATATCATTATCTCCTCACTTTCTCTCAAGATTAAAAACATTCTCTCTCAAGAGGCAAAAACCCTAGTTTAAGAAATCAAGAACAAACTTAAGAAATCTTCCAAGAACATTTAAGATTAATATACCCAAGTATGTTAGGTGTTCATCTATGGGTCCCTCTCACCTATAGAGTCCACGAATCCATTTTCAAACTACAAGATTGTTGAATTATGAACTTCCATGTTTAAATTGAATTGAATTCATGTTCATGATGTTAGTTGGGTTTCAATCCACGATTTAAGTGCAAGTCGCATGAAATTGAATAGCATGTGTAATGAATATGTGATTATCTTGATAAACCCTTGAA
Source organism: Capsicum annuum (assembly GCF_002878395.1). Classification (NCBI taxonomy): domain Eukaryota; kingdom Viridiplantae; phylum Streptophyta; class Magnoliopsida; order Solanales; family Solanaceae; genus Capsicum; species Capsicum annuum. Next base: position 79,068,797 of record NC_061112.1, read on the forward strand.
ATTACAAAGTGATTAATGTGTATATGATGTTAATTTGGTATTTTCAATCAATAATTATATAAGATTCATGAAAAATAGGATAGTATTTTGGGGAAATTATATGAATTGCATGTTAAATTCATGAAATTGCAATTTTGGGCATTATAATAGCCATACTTATATGTTAACCACGATTATGTCCATAAAGTTGTGCTCCCCAAGTGTTTGATAGAATGTCCATATGAATAAAGTGATGAAATCATGACATATTAGTATATGTACAAGCTTATTCCCTACAAGTATATGATAAAATATCTCTAAAGATGAAATATGAACATGTGTACATTGTTATGCTTTGCAAGATCATGTAATGCTTTACTTTTCATGCTATCGAGTCCTGGGATATTTAATACTTGATAATTTAGATATTTGTCAAGAGCCTATGTCAATTACAGAATAGTATCAATCATGTCACAATTAGTAGTACCCTCAGTCAACTACAGAACTCAGTCTGTTACAGAACTCAGTGAAACTTAGTATCAGTCCAATCCAGTTAGTTAATATGCTTAGTAACAGTTCAGTCAAGCCTAGTATAGTCTAGAGATCAGTTCAGTGTCTTCAGTTGGGAGTAGGATTCAGCACCGAGTGAACCCAGGGATGGGGGCATTCATGTTGGTATAGGGTTTTATCCTTAGTAGCAATCCCTGAGTTATAGAACTATGTAGCCAGCGTAGGTTGGGATGAATTCCTTCCATATAAGGATTGACACATCTCTCATGAACTTTTCTAATAGTGAGGGTTGACAAAATGTCTTCCTGCTAGTAAGGGTTAACTCACAACCATTATCTTTACTTGTGGTACGATACTGACATCCTTCAAATTGGGGTTACAAATTGGACCCCAACTTAGTCATCTTATCTTATTTGGGGAATTTTGGTTAGATGATTGCCTCCTACAGTTTCAGTTTTAGTCTTCAGTATAAAACTCAGATCAGTTCTATAGAATCACATACAATTAATAAGTATCAGTTATCCACTTATTAGTAACATCAGATATCAGTTACTCAGTTATAAGAACTTAGTATTTAGCTTCAAAAAAGCTCAGTTACAATATACATTCACATATATGCAAAGTATTGCATACTCAATTTTTATAGTAGGTTCATATTATCCATGTACTCTTATGTTCAGTTACTCTATATTATTCAGTCATTTATTGTTCATGCATATGAACCCTTGTATTTATCCTTACCTCATCTAGCATAACAGTACATTCCATGTATTGACGCATACTCTTTCTTTGTGTTATGATGTTTCATATCATAGGTTCAGATGCTCAGGTTCCTGACCGTGCACTAATAAATTATGATTTAGCCAACATATCAGATTAAGTAGTGAGTCCTCATCTATCGAGGATATTCTTTTATTTCATTATTTTAGTGGACTCAATATTTCAGTAGATGGAGTTGGTTAGGGGATTGTCCCATCAACTTCACTTTCAAATATTTCAGTTAGAGGCTTTTCAGACTAGAGTTTAGACAATATTTATTTTTACAGATTGTTATTTTAGTACTATACTTTATCAATATTTTAGATTTTGAACCTTATGGCATTTCAACCTATTTTTCTGCATTATTATAGTATTATACTTTCAGTGCTCATAGCAGATATCAGTCATGGGTTAGCTTGTGGTCCTTTGGGGTCGTAAGCACTATGTAGTGTCCGGTGTACAGACTCTGGGCGTTACATAATCTTTGTTCAACCATATAGTCTTACATAAAACAAGCATGTGATAATCTTTTCATAATGTGGAACATTTACTCTCTCCCATCTAAACAATTATTCATCAGTTTTCATCAACACTATCTTTACATAAAGAGAAGTCACTAAAAGGTTAGAACATGAGATCCTGTAGCCTGAAAAAATACTATACCTAACTTTGACACTTAACTGAGGCGTGAGGAATAGAGTATCAAAGGCATGGATTCTTTAAAGGTATTAAAACAGAGGGTATACATGGCATAATTTGAATTTCGCTAGTCATTAAGAGTGCACCATGTGTTATAGAAATTGAGTATATTGTAAAGCATGAGTAAATGAGTCATAAGCTGCATGACCTGAGTTTGAAGTTCATAAATTCATGGAATATGATTTGTCCTTCTGAGTGAACTGAAACTCCTCATAGTAGGAATTAGAAGAATATATGATTTTTATGGAAAATGCATGAATATGAGCTACGATCATGGAGCTGACTTGTAAGGCATATGAAGATGTCATAATGAATGAACTACAAAATTTTCACTGAGATAAGAATTGGTCGGGTATCTTCCTCCCCTACTGTTTCTCTACAATATATAGGCATCACTACCAAAATCTAAGAGTTTAACTTGGTTCCTTTTACTTTCATCTCCCCCTTAGATTTAAGACATCATTCTAAGTATGTCGACCCCCATTAATAAACTCTAAATTAAACTTCAACCACTTTACTCTGGAGTCCGAGATATAATCAATACACATAAATAGTAAACTCACCCTGAAAGACTACACCCAAAAGTGTAAAATTTGTTGCTACTACTTTCTTCTGAGATACAACTCTTAACTTTCTATAGCCCCAATAATCATCATATAATAACTTGGACACTTACTTAGAATCTTCATGAGTATCACCATACCCTGAGTTTACACCCTTTAGAACTATGCCTTATCTTTCTATTAGCTCAATCATACAAGTTTCAGACTTAGATTCCGACACTTAACATGGATATTTCCAATCTTTAATAAATCATACTAACTTTATACTTGAACACTCCTGTATTTCCAATCTTCATACTTGACTATCCCCTGGATGTGACATAGTACTTAGGACCACAGGAGATCTTAAGATAACCCATGATACATAACTCGTGAGACACTGAATAAGTAATATAAATATGGAAGAAACAAGTGAAAAAGATTTCATTGCTAAATATGTTCCATACAAAGCTATTTAAAATGATTACAACTCTGGTTATACAAAGAAAATTGAAAATAAATACATCAACTCTAAACGACCATCTGTAAAGCCTCTACTAATATTGACTATAAAAAGTTGGAACATAACCCCCATCTATCCCTAATCAATAAGACTAAAAAACGAATTCTGCTAGAACTATAGCTAACTTGAGTCCTTTAATCAAAATAACTTATCCACCGCTGACTAGAAGATGCAAACTATCTGATTATGTGTGGGGCTACAACTAGTAACTACATTATGAGAGAATGTATCACATAGACATATATGTGGGTCAGTACTTATGGAATGTACTGAATATGTTGGGGTGAATTCATAAGTAAAACAATAGCTGAATATACATATAAACTTTTAAATGATGCATGCTATGTGTAAATGACTCACATTGAGCTTGAATAAAACAACACTGTGAAATCATAAACATGAGTAATGAAGCATAAGTATAAACTTTTTGAGCCATAACATTTTGGTTCTAAGAGCTTTACTTACTACTCTTTCTATTTGAAAGAGTCTTCTAACTGATATTAACCATGTAAGATATCACAGAGTCTAACATTTTACCTACGTTGGGGAGAGTTGTCCTATACTTTCCATCAGAAAAGAACCTTAATCTTAGTGATCACTGAACTTCATCCATATTGGGAAAAAAACATAACCTACATTGGCTCTTAGATTCTAGAAATTAAGGATACGTCCATCTGCATTCCCTTCTCGGTGCTAAATACTACTTCATTAATATTTATATACTCATACTTTAGAAAATCCACTTTAAATTAGCATAAGGGTTTTATAGAGTGAAAATAATTTATGCTTCTCTTTACTTTAAATTATAATAAAGATGAACAAATGTGGATTCCATATCTTATCTTAAGATCAAAATATCAATCTTCGCTTTGAATCATAGAATAAACTTATCAATGGATCTTAAGAGCATAATCTTCTTGCAAATTCAATACCTGTACTTAGGGCTTATAATACATGCTTAAATTCTTAAAAATTCATGACAAAACTCCATGCTCAATAATCATCTTGAACTTCTTCAACCAATCCCATCAAGGTAATAAAATTAAAATCACAATATGAATATTATATGTCAAAACATGAATATATATCCAATTCTTGATGCACTTAAAGCTTTCACTCTCATGGTAGTAACATACTTCAAGAATATAGCATTATGGGAATGAACCCTAACTCAAAATAAATGAATTAAATCTTAAAAATCATACTTTTGGGCACAAGGATGAAAGAATAACCTTATTCATAAAGCCTACATACCTTGATTGAATGAATTCCTTAAAGAATGCATAAAATTAGAACTTAAATTCTTGAGTTCTTGTGGGAAGAAGTGTGAATTTTGTTCTTAGGGAGAAGGGAAGGGTTTCAAATCGTGTATTGGATGTTAGGGGGTTAACAGCATGGAAATAATGTGTTTCAAGAACCCTTATTTTGTTTAATAATTATTAGGCATGGCTTAGGGGTGTGAAAAGACTTCAATGTCCTTAAACTAAGTCAAAATGGACAAATTTTGGCAATATGCTTTTGCTGGGTGATGCACAGCCAAAGCACACCTGGGGGTGTGCGGTGCATGCCAAAATTACAGCCCATATAGTGTCTATTGTCGTTTATCATATGATGCACGATCTTAGCGGTTATAACTTTTTTCTCGAGTATCGAATTAAGGTGAAATTGGAATCTTTGGAAAGATGATTCAATTTTCTATAATTTGGTGGGTCTTGAGATGCATAATTCCATATATGTAAAAGATATATACATTCAAAGTTGATCCTTGTAGAATCAAACACGAAATTTTGGCTAAATCAAAGGCTCTTAGCTCAAATTTTTCTGTTAGTGTTTCCTATGAACATTTTTTAACCTCGTAAGCAATATTCACTCTAGCATAATGATCATGACACATGTATTCAAATATAAATCATGGGATTAGAGTTTACACTTGTAGGAATGATGGTTTGATTTCTAGATCAAAAATACGGAGTGTTATACTATGATTCCTTATTTACTATTATAGAAAACACAGAAGATGAATAAAATGAGGTAACTCTCTCTAACATTAAGGAAAACTTAGATAACTACTCTGCTAGAAAGATAAAGAAACTTGCAAATGTATTGATAGACTCTGTGTGTAAACTGACTGCTGAGAAAAATGCTCAAGTAGAGAAAGTAGAAAATCAAGAGCTTGAATTAATTTCTTTAACTTTCCAAATATCTGAATCAAAGGAACAATTTACTAAGTTGAAATCTAAAAATTTGAGTTTAATTAATCAACTAAAGAAAGTGGATGATTCTGATGGTAAAGGGAAGAAAGAAGCCTCAAGCCGTCAAATTATGTTTGAAGGAAAGTTAAGGGTTTGTCAAAAGCATCTTATGACTACACTTCATAAGAATGAAGAATTAGAAAAGGACATGGACCATATAATGGAAGAACATAACAAATCACTAAAATGGACCATATCTTTTAAAATCCTTTCTAATTTAACTAGTTAAGGTATCAATAATGGTAAATGGCTTGGATACCAGTATCAAACCTAATCACTTGGGTCTTAAGGTGATGTTGTTCATGGTATTGGAAACTGGGTCCACAAACCTCTATGTACTCATTATGGAAGAGGTGAATACTTGAAAGAAAACCATCAGTATTAGCTTAGATCTATAATGAGAAGTACTAAATACATCCAGCAGGAGAATTATTATTATAAGGATTTCATGACTTTGAAAAATATGAAGAAGAAATTTATACCTAGATGGGCCAAGAAAGATTTGATCATACCCTTGTCTTCCTATTGGTAACTCAAAGTCAAGTGGGTTCCTAAATCTAGAAAATGGCTATATTTGTAGGTGGGAAAAAGGGATTGTCATCATAACTGGTTCATGGATAGTGTATTTCCAAAGCATATGACTAGAAGGAATGATTATTTTCTCCATCTCAAGACACTTAAAGGTGGAGGTGCCTCTCAAAAATAGTAAAAAGGGCTACATTCTTGGTGAGAGAAAAATTGAAAGATGACCAAATCAACCAATTATATAAGTACTATGTGAATGGCCTCAATTACAGTCTTCTAAGTGTTTCTAAAATTTGTGACAAAGGTAATGAGGTCAAATTCTCATCTGATGGTTGTATTGTGGTAAGCTTGATGTCTAGAAGAGTAATTCTAATGAGCCAAAAAGTTAAAAAAAATATGTATGTAGCTTATTTAAAGTTTGTGGCTAAAGGGGAATTAACTAACTTAAGTGTTCATAGTAAAGATGCTAATTTATGGCATAAAAGGATGGCACATGTAAGTTCCTCCTTGCTAAACAAGTTGATTTCAAAGGACTTGGTCCATGACATTCAAAAACTAAAATTTCCAGACAATAAGGTTGGTAATGTTAGTGTTAAAGGCAAAATAAACCATGACTTCCTTTAAGATGAAGAAGGTGAGTACTTCTAAACCCCTTGAAATGCTGCACATGGATCTATATGGACTTTATTAAAGTCGGAGTAGAGAAGGAAACAAGAATGTGTTTTTTACTACGGATGACTACTTCAGGTTCATTTGGACAATGATTCATAAGAATTAAGGATGAAACCTATGAGGTTCACATTACTTTTACTAAGCAAGTTCAAATGAAGATAAATTGTAAGATTGTTAAATTAAGATTTGATCATGGAACTGAATCTAAGAACTCACGAGTTGAAAGATTCTATGTTAAAGATAGAATTAGTCATAACTCCTTTTTCCCAAGTACTCCTCAACAAAATGGATTTTTTGAAAAAGAATAAGGATCCTCATAAAGATTGTCAGGACTATGCTAATTTATAGTGGGCTACTTATCAACAATTAAAGCGTACAGAGTTTCCAACAAAAAGAAGTTTGTGTATTGAAAAAAATATGTATGTGGTCCTTGATGATTCAGGAAAGATGGTAAATCCAGGTGATGATAAAGATTTTGAAGTTGAAGAACTCATTCTGTTGAAAGGGATGATATAAATGAAGAATAATTGTCAAGGACAAGATAATGCAGATGAGAGTGATGAAGGTGATGGTGATCCAGGATCTCAAACCCCAGCTCCAGTCTAATCAAAATATTTAGGGACCTGGTCCCAGTGAAACTCATCTCAGAAGGTCAAACTGAAGGCACAGATTTTCTGACCCACTACACAATCTAACTTCACCACTAAAGAATGGAATCCAAACATGAACTCAAACCAGAAATTTAGTGACATTCCTAGCTTTCTTGTATTAAATTGAGCCAAAAAATGTGAAACATACTCAAAAAATGCTGATAGTTTTAAAGCAATGAAGGAGGAGCTTCAGTAATTTGAAAGAAGTTATGTCTAGGGCCTGGTCCCTAGACCTATTGATAGAACAAAGTTTTTGGAATGAAGTGGTGTACTAAAACAAACAAGTTAAGGATGGAATTGATCAAATTAACCTAACCTACTAAGTGAATCAATTTTTCTTTCGAAAATTAACTATGATCAGGAGATAGGTATCCTTGGTAAAGTAGGTACATATTATTCTAACTCAGTACCATACCTTCGTAGGAATATACCAATGGAAATAGCTTTGGAATAAAACAGTTATGGCATACACAAATTAAGAATTCACTCAAGAAAGAAAGGGACCTGGTCCCATCTAGAGTTAGCCCCAAAACTAAGTACTTCAAAAATTCATAAAATGTTGTCTAGAAAGCCATTTGTCTTGCCTTCTCTTAACAAAAGCTATCAATTCTCCAGTGAGATAAAGAGTTGTACCAATTAGCACTAGACATGTCATTTTGTTTAAAAGACGTGTAAGTGACAACGGTTGCTTTCTTTAAATATAAAAATTAAATCTCCCTTAATTTATTCTATTCCAAAGTAGTTTGTATTCCTGAAATCACTAATTCTCTCAAAATCAAGCATCTCCCATTCACTCTCTCACAAAAAGCTTCCAATAGGCTGTTCTATTCCCTCAAGCCCCATTGAAGAATAAAAAATTCATCAAACATCATCTTTTCCATCTAAAACTCCCAAAATTGAACCTGTTGATTATTCTATGTGCAAAATAGTAATGGAGTCTTCTTCTAATATTTCACAATAATTAGAGAGTGTTTTACCACCACGCCTTCCCATGAAATTCTACACACCCTAAATAAACTCATTTTATAAGAAACTAAAAATACCATAGAAACCCCTATTAAGTTTTCCTTAGTAATGGATCTAAATCAAGGATTTAGTTCACCTATTGATCATGAACTCTCTCAACCTTAAATTCATTCTTTTTTAGAACCAAAATTGCCAAAAAAATTGAATCACTTAAAGTACCTGGTTCACTTTCTCCCTCAAAGTCAAACCTTATTTTTACTAAATTATGCAATGAATAAATACTTTTAAAAAGGTCAAATCTTTCCAATAGTGTGAATTGGATAGCTAAAAAAGTACTTTTACTTACAAGTAATTCTATTGGTATGGAAGAACAGGTAGTAAGTGAAAGGGATAATGTTTCCAAGAAAGGAGAGTTTGTGCAACCACCAACTAAGGAGGATGAATTAGATGATGAGAAATTAACTCTAATATGGTCTATTCAAAAGTATAGTAGTAGTAAGGGCAAAGAGAAGGTGATGGAATCTAGGATGAAGGTTATTAGAACATAATCTACTAGGAGTTTTGAGAATAAATTCATGGGGGATGCTATGAAAGCTAGAAAATATTTTACTGCTAAAAGAAGGAGAATTAAGAAAACTAGTATTATAGAGGATGAAATCTGAAAGTTGTGGATATTGGATAGGGTGAGGATATTGACCTTGATATTATTCTTGTGACTAAAAAGAGAAGAAAAGAAGTGTGTGTTGAAGAAAGGACCAGGTCCTCTACTTTAAAATCTAGAACCTTTACTTGGTTAAAATAAAAACACATTGCAGTTAAGAAGAAAAAGAAAGCCACGGAGGGACCCGATCCCAAGAAGAGAAAGGCCATAGAAGAGGAACCAACCAACTATTCTAAAAGAAGAAAGAAAGATGAGGAAGAAAATTTTATATATAGATAAGAGATAAATGAAATGTTGAAGTCTTAAAAAGTGTTGACTAGAAGAGTATTTGATCCCAGGATTCTTGAAAACCCTTGAATAGTTAAGCTTGTAGAGTATGTGCAACATCAAGAGTGGTTGCATCTTGTAAAGGGACCAACTCCCTCTATATAAGAAGATGAAGTAAGACATTTTTTCTATACTTTTAAAATTTCTAAAGATGGAGAAAGCCTGACTACAATGGTGCAAGGAAAAAAATTAAGTTGGATGAAGAAACTCTTCGGAAGATTCTAGTTTTTCCCATTATTGTGTGAGGACTATTTCAATTGAACATCCCTCGACTGAATTTATGATTGATGCCTCAAAGGTAGGAAAAACTTTTGTTGCTGGAGTAAGAAAGTAGTTTTTCAAGGTAGAATTCGAATTAGTGTTTGAGTTTGTCAACAAGGTAGTGCATCCAAGATCTGAGAAAAGAACAATTGCTTCTAGTGTAGACCTATATATAATGGAGTGTTTAAGTGAATTTGAGCTAGTAAATTTGCCTGCCCTAATATTTCACCATATCTATAAACTAATCTATGAAAAGGATGGAAGGCATAATATGCCTTAGAGATACTTCTTGATAGGTTGGTTAATTATTTAGGGTAGTATGTGCAAAGGGAACTCTAAGAACAACAAAGCAAATGTTCACTCTAACTACCTTAGTTGAAAATGAGTGTGTTGAAGGAAAAATTAGGAACATGTCCCAGGTATTAGAATTGTTAGTTCACGAGAAGTTGAGCATGGAATTGGAGAAAATAAGAGTTGGTATGGAGGCCAAGGATGATGAAATCCTTACTCTAAAATTAATAATTCAGCAACTATCATAAGAGGGACCAGGTGCTAAGGTAGCACTAAGTATAGAAAATGTAGATTTGAATAAAAATATTTTCGCACTTACTGTAGAGGTGCATAGTCTGAATACTTAAGTGAAGGACCTAACTAAACAGTAGTTGGATTCTCATACTGCTGAAAGTGCAAGAATGAAGATGTTTCTACAAACCTTCTTCCCTAAATATTTTTCTACCTAATCCCCATCTCTCTTACTCTTTAGCCTTCCTTGTGTCTATTTCCTACCTTGTTCCTTGTGTGTCTATTTGAAATCAAATATTTTATGGTTTTTTTGTACAATGTAATGGTACTTAGCCTATATCTTTTAATGGAATCACTGTTTGGGTGTTTTATCTATCTCTTCTTTTTTCATAAAGTTGTTCTTTATGTTAGTGTTGCCCCAGTAGCCATGAGTTAACTATCATGTACTTATTTTGCTATTAGTTTATGTTATCACTTTTAAATAGTTCCAAAAGGGGCAATACAAAATTCATGTGGTAGGGACCAGGTACCAAGCACATATGTATTGAATGCTAGTGAAGTATGATGACATATTAATAGAGGAAAGAATGTAGAATATTGATGGTGAATATGAAAGGTGGAATATTGAAATTGAATGAACATTGATGAGTGTAGGTATATTGACAGGGGAAACATTAAAACATAGTGAATGAATTTTAATTTCAAGTGACAACAAGGTACCGGGTCCCTAAATTTCATGATATATTAACAAGGAGAAGCAAGGTACATAGTGATAGGGTAACTTTCACTGATAGTAGTGGTAATCACTCTGACCTATTAAGGTGAATGAATTTTATTCACCAAGTTATACAGTCAAATTTTGTGGTTTTTCATCATCAAAAATAGGGAAAATTGCTAAATCTTATTGTGATGATGATCAAGTACAACAAGGGATCAGGTCTCTAAGTCTTCATGGAAACATACAGCTCTTACATGGTCTAAACAGTTTTATCTTCTAGTGTAATAAACTACACGGGTAAAATGTGTACCAGTAGGGACACCTGGCCCAAATAGATTTCTTCCCTAATCATTAATACACTATAAATAGAAAAGAATGTTTCTCAATTTGTGAGTTTTTGCAAATATGAATATAGAAGTGAGAAATAGGAGAAAACTCAACTTTACAACATTGCTAAAGTTCTTAATTTCTATATGTGCTAAAAGAGTTAGTGTTCTTGAGTCAAGTCATGGTCTATAATTGAATTACTTGTATTATAAGAGTATTACTTTTATTGGTTTCTTGAGTATGGTTAGGTAGAGTTACATGAGTTTGACATTGGCTAGAGTTAATAAATATCAAGGTAAGATCTTGATAGAGTTCTTAAAGAGGTTTTGTAATAAAGTTGTTACAAACTAGTAGACCTTAGAGTTAGTTTCCCATAGAGTCTGTAATCATGAGTTTGATTATAGTGGACTGTCGAGTGCTTTTGAGGGCCAGTCATGATTTTTCCTCCCTTGAGCAAGGAGGTTTCCATGTTAAACTAGTGTGTTCTTTACTTTTCTACAAAGTCTTAGTTTCTCAATTCCTTACTATTTATTGATTGTGGCTTACTCTAAGGTACTTAGTACCTCATAGTGTGGTAAAACCCCTTTAAGTTTCATCAACCCAGTTAGTGACCTTTCAATCATGTAAGTCAGGTCCTGCTAGTGTTGTTGTGTATTATTATAAGGTTACTCAAGTTGAGAATTTTATGAGGTTGAATCCTTTGACCTTTACAACATATTAGCTGAAAGATATGGCTTATTAGTGGTATGAGGAGTGGGATCAGTCTAGGGGTGATTATGATGAGTCAGCTTTGTCGGATAAGTTTTTGGGTGCCTTTTTTTATCTCTTCTTCCTCAGGAGTTGAAGGAGGCAAAGGCTGAGGATTTTATTAATCTTAAACTGGGTAGGATTACTGTAAAAGAGTATGCCCTAAAATTTCATCAGTTGTCACGCTATTCCCCAGAGCTAGTATCTAGTATGAGGACTAAGATAAGAAAGTTTGCTTCGAGCTTGTGTTGAGACTTGATATTGGAGTGTAAGGCTGCCTTGCTAAATAGTGACATGGTCATTTTAAGGCTTGTGGTGTAGATGCAGAGGGTTAAAGATGAGACGAAGAAATAAGCCGAGATAGGGGATAGGCAAAGTAAGAGATCCCGATATTCCAAGTAAAGTGAAGGTCATCAGAATAGTGGGAAAGATGGAAGATAGTGGTCAAAAAAAAGTGAGGGAATTCTAGTTCGTATTCCACGTCTAGTGCCCCATATCCTAAGCCACCCATTAATTGCCATTTTTAGAGAAACAGTGGGTTTAAGGAACAAGGCGCCCAATCTCAAGCCTTTGAGGCCAAGTTAGCTCCATCCTATCCTTCTTGCAGATTTAATGGATAGTTGCATCATGGCTTTTGTGATGAGAAGAGGAATAAGTGCTTCAGATATGGCTATCCTAGCCATATTTAGAGGAACTGTCCTTTAGGATATATTTCTATTAGGGATAATAAGGTCTTGGTTGCTGTTTCTTTAGCTATTACACCAAAGAGTGCTACTTATGGCTTCAACACAAGTTTTAATCATCTATATGCTCTTTCTACCTATCAGGATTCATAGGATTATCCTAATGTAGTTACTGGTACGCTAATACTTTTCTCTCGTAATATTTGTTGTCTGTTTGATACTAAGTCTACCCTTTCTTATGTGACCCCTTATAGGCTATCCATTTTGGCTTTGTTCTTGAGTGTATTCCATATCTCTTTTATGTGTCCACCCTGATGGGTTATTGCAAAGGCTCGAATCTAGTACCCAGAATGTTATATAGTGCTCATGACCCCGAAGGACCACAAGCTAACCAGTGACTGATATTTGTAACTAAGTAGTGGATAATATATTGTAAATAAGCAGAATATAAACTGTACGAACCTAAGGTTCAAAACTTAACTAATATTGCATATAAAATAATGTCAGTAATGGGGTATAACCATACCTAAAATTGAAATAAATTTTCTAAAACATGTTGTATTCTGAAAGCCTCTAAACAGTCTGAAATTTATGGAGCTGAAGGGACATATCCCCAGCTAACTACAAACTACTAAAATATTAAAGTAATAAAATAATCATGCTATTCTTGAATGACAAGGACTCACTGGTAATCTGGTTGCTAAACGTATGATCTACTAAGGCTGCTCGGGAGCTCATACTTCTAAACTTATGGTATAAAACACCATAGCACAAATGCATCAGTATGATTGAATGTATTGGTATGCAAGTAAGGTAGGATGAATGCAAAGGGTTCATATGCATGAACAATGCTAACTGACTGTCTACATGAACGTGAGAATATATGCATGAATAAGTAACTGTAACTGAGGTCATGATAAGATTGAATACTGAGTTATTACTACTGAGTCTACTGACCACATGGATTTACTGATATTTGAGTTTACTAGTAACTGATAACTAAAATACTATTTCTGATAGCCCTGATTATAAATAACTAATCTATGTTCTACACGGAGCTGGATGACTATATCTGACAGTCCTGAAATCTGATGGAACTAGCTGAGTTTATACTAAGCTGAGTGACTGTGTCTGACAGTCCTTATTTCTATAGAACTGGACTGAGTTCTATTCTGAAGACTGAATTTGAAACTGAAACTGTGGGAGGTAATTATCTAACCAACATGCTCGGAATCTAAACTAGTAGGGTCCAACCTGTAACCCCAGCTGGAAGGGTGTCAGTACTGTGCCATGGGTAAAGACAAGCTATGAGTAAACCCTCTTTGACAGAGAGCTCTTCCGTCAACCCCTCCTATAAGGAAAACTCAAATGAGATGTATAGTCCCTAGACTCGTAGGGGTACATCTCCACCTATGCTGGCTACGTAGTTCTGGAATGCAAGGATTGCTACTAAGGATCACACCCTCTGCTGGGTGACAGTGTGTGTCCTCATCCCTGGGTTCACTGGGTGATGAATCCTACTCCCAATTGAATAGACACCGAACTGATTTCCTAGTTCATACTAGGTTGGGCTGATCTATTATTGATTTTATAGATTAACTAGATTGAACTGAGTTCACTGGATTTCCGTTGACTGACGGAATACTACTAAATTCTGTTACTGACAGAATGCTACTGAGTTCTGCTAGCTGACTGAGTTTACTAAGGTCTGAACTGGATACTACTAAGACATGATGACTGACTGAAATCACTGAGATTTCTAAGATTACTGAATAGGACAGGACTGATACTGAGTTTTCCTGAGTCACATGACTGACTGAATTCTACTGATCATGGCTTGACTGAGAATATCATGAAAACATGACACTGGCTCTAGGAACATAGCTAAATTGTTGGGTATTTAATACCCCCAAGACTCGATAGCATAAAAGTGAATTATTGCACAAGCTTGAAAGCACAACAATTGCTACATATAGTCATAATACATTGACTAAGACATTTCATCAAATACTTTACATGTACTAACTTGTACATGAACGGGGATTTCATAATAACATGCTATAAAGGCACTATTTTCTTCACATAGGCATTTTATCAAACACATGGGGAGAATTCTTTGGTTATACAATAATCAATAAATCAAATTCATGGCTACGTAATTCATCTTCCAAAATTAAAGGGTTTATCAAGAATACCACATAAATCATCACACACTAAGATCAATTCTTTAAATTAATAGTCTATAACATGGATCAAAACCCAACAACAACATGAACATGAATTCCAATTCAAATAAACCTTGAACATTCTTAAATATACAATCTTTAAATTGAAAAGGAATCCTTGAGCTTCATGGTTGAAAGGGGCCCATGAATCAACACTTGACATACCTTAATTGTGAGTTTCTTGAAGTTCTTGGAGGGATTCTTGAGATTTTCTTTTGAAACTTAGGGCTAGGTTTTTCTATCTTTGAGAGGGAGTGATTTATTTCTTGAGAGATGTAGGTAAACAATGAGATAATAGGTCTTTTTAGGGATTAATGTCATGTATAGGTTGATTTGGGGTTATTGGAATTAACCAAACAGCCCCTGAAATTAATGAAATTTGAAAAATCTTGATTTTACATGCTGGTGCAATGTGATGTAATCACGCAAGCTCACTAAAAACTGGACAATTGTGAAATTGGTTGTCACGCGATGCGGTGGAAATCGCGTTGGCACCACGGTTGCGAACTGGAATGGCACTACGATGTGGTGGAATCACTTTAGTGCACTAGAAATTGACAATTCTGAAATTGAGCCTTATCACAATGTGCCAATATCGCTGAGGCTTACTGGTTTTTGACAAATGCCATTTTGGCTAGCTCCGCGATGAGCTAAAGTACCAGGTGGTACACTGTCTTACTAAAATGGCTCTAACTCTTTGCTCGGGTGTCAAATTTGGGCGAATTAGGTATCAACGGAAAGCTTATTCAATTTCCTACATGAAAAAAAGTGAAAATTTTCAAAAATTTTACATATATAAAAGTGTATCAATCTTTAAAGTATGTCTTTGACATCTTCGAGACAAATTTAAGCTAGGTAGAAGTACAGGGTATTACAATATCTCCTACTTGGGAACAATCATCATCAAATGAAACTGAATGAGATAGGAGAAATAATAAAATAAAGTATATATGGAACATGAACAATCTAAAAATGCGTACATGACTAACATTATTTCTTTACTGATATCTATTCTGAGCATGCATATCTGATGTATGAGTACTGATTCATGAATGCATGACTGGGATCACTGATGAGCTGAGTATACTGAACATACATATTTGATACATAAATGTGTGGCTGAACTAACACATGAATGCATTGTTGGGAGTACTGATAAGCTGATCACACATATCAGATACATGAATACATGACTTAATTGACTCATGAACATACGACTAAATATGTAATGATAAAGATACCAAATTTGAAATAAAAACTAAGCATGGAACTCAATACCAAGTTTGTAACTGAAATCTGAGCATGAGACTGAATATTCTTAAGGAAAAATATTACCTTGGATTGAGTCTGAATTAGTGGAGAAGAGGTGAGGACACTTGGTTTGCATATCTGCTTCATCTTCCCAAGTAGCCTCCTCAATGGACTGATTCTGCCAAAGAACTTTGAATAGAGGGACCTCTTGTTCCTTAGTCTGTGAGTCTGATAGTTATGGATTTTGACTGGAATCTCTTTGAAAGAGAGGTTGTTCTGAATATCTATATCCTCTATAGGGGCTACAACTGTTGGGTTACCTATGCACTTTCTTAAGTAAGGAGACATGGAACACTATATGAAATGAGGCAAGATCTGAAGGTAATTTGAGCTCATAAGCTACATTACTAAAATTATTGAGAAATTTGAAGGGATCAACACATCAAGGACTGAGCTTTCCCTTCTTGCCAAATCTCTTCACTCTCTTCATGGGAGAGATCTATAAATAAACATAATCACTACTCTCGAACTTGAGATCCTTTCTGAACATGCATGAATGGAAAAATAAGAACATGACTGAGTCTGTAACATGTTTCATGGACTGAGCATCATGAGCAGAACTGAGCCATTAAGTTCATAGCTTATGATCGAGATTGAAGCTAGAGGGTAAACCTATGGGTACCCACTACCCCAAACTAGATTCATTATGTGAAGGGGAAAATAGAGTGTCTAAGTCATAGAAGTTTGGGAGTTATAGTGTATCACCCCCTTGGGACAATATGTCCCTCTAAGAATGTTGAATTGATTGAGATGTTGACAAAAAACAAGGCAATGCACAAGGAACCTACGAACTGAATTGTGATTATATATCTGGAATTTGAAACTGAGACATAAAACATGGACTGATCTACACATGCAACTACATGATTGGTCCATCTTAGAATGATCACATTTATGGGACTTCGGATAGTGTGACTAGATGGACAAAATATGAAAATACATGAAATTGTCTATCTGACTGCTGGACTGAGGTACTGGGTATTCAAACTAATTCCTACTGACTGACTCATCTGATCTGTTGACTAGCCGATGGCTGAGTACTGGGCATGTAAGACTGAATGGTACTTAGTTTGGATAGCTGGACTTAAACTGCAGACTATCATGCGTAGAAGGTAAGGATTGACTGGGTAACATGAGATAACTGAGCATAAATGAGTAAAAGTTATATTATCTTAAGGATGCAAGACCAAGCATATAACATAATTTGGAAAATCTCTATAATCTGAGGTACTGAAATACTACTAAATGAGTAACTATTGGCCATATGCTATGGTTTGGTAATCCTAAAAGTGAACTAAGTTTTTGATCTGACTGGACTATGACTGGGGTTGAGATTGTAGCTATGAAAGTAATTGAGACTATAACTGGGACTGAATGCTGGTTGCTGATAACTGAGGTTTAGACTAGTACTGAAGTACTGAAATGCGATGGCTAAGTATCTAATAACTAAAAGCCATGGTCCTTTAGGACTACCTGATTCCTTTACTAAATATACATTACTAAACTAATGTGGTAACTGAGGCTTAGGGATAGAACATCAACACAATGAATTCACTGAGGGATCTTAATTAAGGGTATTTGTGACATAATCTGAGTTTGGCTAATCATTAGGAAGGGAGCATGAATCATGTGGCCTGAACATACTGTAAGATAGGACATGATTGACTCATGAGTTGCATGACCTAAGTTTGATGTTTCTGTTTTCATGGAACATGATTTGTAACAGTGAGTAAGCCAAAACTCCTCATACTAGGAACTTAAAACACACATTATTTTATGGAAAGCGCATGAATATAAGTTGGGTGCATGTAATTATGATGTGAACCATGCATAAGTATCATGAAGTTGAAGTATGAAACTTTGCATTGAAATAGGAATGGGTTGGGAATCATCTTCCCTTATTGATTTCCTACACATACTGGTATTACTACTAGAACCTGAAGGCCTGTCTTTCTAAGATATCATAACCAAACTGCTCCCATATACCCATCGAGCTATGATCATTTTACCCACTGGGGTAGAGACTAAGAAGGTCCTACCAATATCTAATCTGACCTTAAAGTGGACTGGTATGTAAATTGTTACAAAAGAAAAAAAAAGTCCCTGAATCTGAAGAAGCGTGAACATGTTATTAAGGGATCTGTAGCATACCAGTGGCTGCTTTAGGAGGACTTTCCTGATTTTTGGGGACTGAAATGCATCGAGTCTATTTGGGTATTGCCCATTGGCGGCACTGGAAATGGCACCCTACTAACTCGGGCAACCGGACAGAGTTGAAGGACGACCATGCTAACTTCATGGACCGGGTTTAGGATAGTCTTAGACCTTATGACCTGAATCGCCACACCCGAAACACATGTTACTATTGGCTCAACACACCTTTATGATACTTACCACATTCTTTGCAAAGTGGATGAGTGCAAATAATGCTTGCACTATTTTGAGGTTTGGAGCCTAGCGCTCTGTCTTTGTTACCGTTTTTTGAACTTAGGAACTGAAGCACTGGATAAAGAAAGGGATGGAACTAAAACCTTCTGGCTATACTGAGAACGGTTACCACCCTGCGACCCTGGCTGAGAAAAACTATAACTGCCTATTCTGGCTCTCTTATTCTCTCTCTCCTTCTTCTTAAGTTTACGCTCTTCAATCTATTAAGCATGGACCATAAGTCTAGATATGTCTATTTCCTTAATCAACATCGCAATCCTACACTCCTTAACCACTCTACTTGTAACCCCAGACACAAACTTACTCATTCTGGATCTACTATCTGCTACTACATGAGGAGCATACCTGGATAACTGGATGAACTTAAGGGAGTATTCTTTTAGGTTCATGCTACCTTGTCTGAGATTGATGAACTCTAACACTTTGGATTTTTTAATCCATTCATCTTCTAGCAACTGACCTTAGCCAAAACTCACACTTACTAACTTGGCAAACAAATTGTGATCTCTAAGGGTTTGCAAGACAGTTCGGAGATGATCAGAATGTTCATCCTCACTACGGAAGTACACCAGTATATCATCGATGAACACTATGACAAACATATCCAGATATGGTCTGAACACTCGATTCATGAGTTCCATGAAAGCTGCTGGGGCATTAGTTAACCCGAAAGGCATAACAAGAAACTCAAAATGGCCATAAAGAGTTTGGAAAATCATTTTCGGGATGTCATGCTCCCTAACTTTGAGTTGATAGCCGGAATGAAGGTCTATCTTTGAGAAATAACTTGCACCTTCCAATTAGTCAAACAAATCATCTATTCTCAGAAGGGCGTACTTATTTTTTATGGTAAGTTTATTCAGCTGGCGGTAATCAATGCACATACGCAAAGAGCCATCTTTCTTTCTCACAAACAATATAGGAGAATCCCAAGGAGAAACACTGGGCCTTATGAAACCTTTGTCTAGTAGATCTTTGAGTTGCTCTTTCAACTCCTTAAGTTCTATAAGGGCCATATGGTAAGGAGGAATAGAAATAGTCTCAATATTGGGAAGAAGATCAATCCCAAACTCTATCTCTCTATCAGGAGGTTACCCTAGGAGATAATCCGAAAAGACATCAGAAAACTCATTGACAACGTCAACAGACTAGAGAGTTGGAGTTTCAGACTTAGTGTCTTTGACTCTAAGCAAATGGTAAATACATCCCTTGGGAATAAGCTTTCTAGCTTTGAGGTAAGAGATAAAATGACTCTTGAGTGACACAAAATTCCCAGACCACTCAAACACGGATGCACCCGAAAACTAAAAATTGACCACTCGAATCCAACAATCAATAGAGGCATAAGAAGAATACAGCCAGTCCATACCCAGAATCACATCAAAATCTATCATGTCTAACTCAATCAGATCAGCCAACAAGACTCGTGGAGGCATATTTCTGAAAGAGGACAGCACGAATCAATAGCAGAGAGAGACACTTTAAGCACGATAGACTTCTAAAAGAAAGAATCATACTTTTTCCTAAAACATCTTGTATCCTCTTGCTCATAGATGTGGTGCACTACACACCGATGATAAAGACTCTACTTAACGCGACTTGTCAGACTCCCTAGGACACCTTAAAAACTTAGGCTCTGATACCATGTTTGTAACGCCCCAAAAAATGGGTCTCGAAGCGACACACGGTGCTTGAGGCTACGAGTAGCCCCAAGCTAACCCTTTGAGCCATTTTCATTCAGTTCAACATAAATCAACAGGGTTTCCATAAATAACCCTCAAATATCAACAGAGTAATCATCGTCCAAGAATAAAAGAATTTTAGAAAGATAACAAAATATGACTTATTAGTCAACTCCCAACATCTATACTAGTCTGACAAGCCTCTAAGAAAATCAATCAAACCAATGATCCATTGAGACATGCCCCAACTGACTCATACTCAATTATCAAATGCAAATAATTCCATGAAACCAACATCAAACATCATGTCCTCAGAACATGAGGACTTACCATGATAGAGGATGTAGAACAGCATGCCCGAAGAATCACTGTCGAACCTGGAACTGAGCACCTAAACCTATATTTCGAGAAAATTCAGCCCACATCCAAAGATGTGGGTCAGTACCATGGAAAGGAACTGAGTATATGGGGGTGTATGCAGTTCTATAAACATCATCATCATAAATATTTATAAGAAATATGCAAGATGTATGAAAGACTCACATAGCCCGAAGAAAATCATCATAATCATGAGAGGATGAAATAAGTACAATAACACATGTGAGCCATCATATAATTTGTCAATCACTTTCAGTTCATCAAGAATATCAATTCTCATAATGTAAATATCATTTAAATCTTTCGAAAGAATAACTTTCTCAATTCCATTTTCAAATCACTTCACCATTCACCATAGACACTAGGAAACACACACACACTGGGAGATCCTATAACTTACATAAACCATGTGAACTACATGGAGTTCAATGTACAACCCACATTGGGGAGAGACGTCCTATCC
This sequence comes from Capsicum annuum, assembly GCF_002878395.1. Lineage (NCBI taxonomy): Eukaryota > Viridiplantae > Streptophyta > Magnoliopsida > Solanales > Solanaceae > Capsicum > Capsicum annuum. The sequence goes on from NC_061112.1 coordinate 79,089,627, forward strand.
TTGCCATCGGAGTAGGACTATCGATACCAAATCCACACAAACTAGTGATCACTATATAAATTATCCTCGGGCTCACTCCTACGGGGGCACATATTTCTAGGGAAGTAAGGTCACTTTATACCTCCCACTCAGTGCTAAAGATTTCTCCCAAACATAGCTCAGATCATTTCAAAGACAATCCACAATAAAATAATTTTAGTAATATATAAATATACATCAGAAGCCATCATGCTTTTTATCTATCAAAATCAACCACGTTGTGGATTTCTTTCACACTCGAGTTCAAAATAACTCCATTAAGACCAAAAGGTCAAATCATTCAAAATATCTCAAATATTCAACATTAATGTGCTTATAACACACACTTTCTAAAAAAACACAATTTTTAATGGGGATTCATGACCCAAATATCAAAATCATGATAAATATCATTCAAGATTCATGCTTTATATCTCCACACATGTAAATTCATCTTTCAAAATCATAAACATCAACATTTCATAATAATTATCATAAGATATGGGTTCATGCTTCAAATTCATAAAATTCAAATAAAAATTATGCCTTAGTAAAGAAAATTACTTTTGGGCATAAGAACGAAAGAGAGTTCTTGTTGAAAAAACCCACATACCTTGAATGATGAACTTTAGATTGATACTCGTTTTTGAGATGTTAATCGTGCCTTTGAATGATGGTTCTTGGAGTTATTGAACTAGGAACTTGGAATCTTGAATAAATTTGCAGAATTAATGGTGAAATTTCGAGGTTCTTGAAGTTCTTGAACTAGGAACTTGGAATCTTGAATAAATTTGCAGAATTAATAGTGAACTTTGGAGGTTCTTGAAGTTGGATATAGGAGCTTAGGGTTTCTTTTTTTAGGGAATTTGATGAAATATAACATATAATGCTTCTAATAGGCTTTAATATAGGGTTTGGACAGATTTTGG
>NC_061112.1:79090673-79154455 GCF_002878395.1 Capsicum annuum
CATAAAATTCAAATAAAAATTATGCCTTTGTAAAGAAAATTACTTTTGGGCACAAGAACGAAAGAGAGTTCTTGTTGAAAAACCCCACATACCTTGAATGATGAACTTTAGATTGATACTCATTTTTGAGATGTTAATCGTGCCTTTGAATGATGGTTCTTGGAGTTCTTGAACTAGGAACTTGGAATCTTGAATAAATTTGCAGAATTAATGGTGAAATTTTGAGGTTCTTGAAGTTCTTGAACTAGGAACTTGGAATCTTGAATAAATTTGCAGAATTAATAGTGAACTTTGGAGGTTCTTGAAGTTGGATATAGGAGCTTAGGGTTTCTTTTTTAGGGAATTTGATGAAATATAACATATAATGCTTCTAATAGGCTTTAATATAGGGTTTGGACAGATTTTGGGTGAGGGGGAATGACCAAAACGCCTCTAAAAATCAAATAATTCTCAAATCTGTCCTTTGGTGAACTGTTTTGATAGTTTGAAGTAGATCAACCATAATGTTTTACTCTGATATCCAAATTGGATGAAACCAATTTCATTATAAAGAGGAATCTTATATCTTTCAGTGTATATATAGTATCTCACCCAAATCATTGTGTACAAGGAGTTATGATCATTTGAAATTGACCCAAAAATTTGCTTTTGGTAGGCTGAAGTAGATCGACCATAACTTTTTGCTTCGATAGACAAATTAGATGAAACTAATTTCATTAGAAAGAGGACTCGTAGAGATTTCTATTGATATATAGTATATCACACTGATCATTATGTACAAGGAGTTATGATCCTTTAAAATTGGACAAAAAATACTCCAGGCCTCAGTACTTTTTCCTGCACGTTTTACTGTCCACTACTATTCATGGTTCTATCGGAATGTTTATATCTCGTCGCTCGGGTGTCCATTTTGGATGATACACATATTTTTGGAAAGCTTATTTGATAATCTGCGCAATGGTGGATCATAATCTAAGACATTCCACACGTAAAATTTATAATTCATTCTAGAAAATAGAACCCAACACGTTTACACACAAAATTTCAATGAAAAATTTCCTAGGGTATTACAATTATCTTATTATTTGCTCACTTATATCAAGAAAGAAAGCATTCTCTCTCAAGATACAAAACCCTAGCTCCAATAAATCAGGGTCCATATCAAGAATTTATCCAAGAACCTTCAAGAACAAATATTCCAAGGTATGTTAGGTGTTCATCTATGGGTCCCTTTCACCCATAGATTCGATGATTCCATTTTCAAAATACAAGATTGTTGAGTTATGAACTTCTATGCTTAGATTGAATTGAATTCTTGTTCAAGCTTTTGTTGGGTTTTTGCCAATGATTAAAATACAAGCTTTTATGCAATTAATCATTATATGTGTTGAATTACTTGATCTTCATGATAAACCCTTCAATTTGCAAGTTGATTGATGTATCCATGATAACTATATGTGTTAATTATTGTATAACTTAAGAAAGCTTCCCATGTGTTTGATAAAATGCCTAGGTGAATGAAATAGTGCCATTATAATATGATAGCATGTATTCCCCATTCATGTATAAGTAAATGTCTTACAAGTGTTTGATAAAATGTCTCTATGGATGAATTGTGAACAAGTGAGAAATGTTATGTTATTCAAGATTATTCTATGCTTTACTTTTTATGCTATCAAGTCTTAGGGGTATTTAATACCCAATAATTTAGATGTTTACCTAGAGCCACTATCAGTTATAGATTAGTCAGTCATGTCATGATCAATACTACTCTCAGTCAGTTACAGAACTTAATAGAACTCAGTCAGTTACATAACTCAGGAAAACTCAATAATCCCAGTATTAGTCCAGTTCAGTTCAGTATACTCAATTCAATGTCTTTCAGTTGGGAGTAGGATTCAGCACCGAGTGAACCCAAGGATAGGGTCTCACCTTCCAGTAGAGGGTGTGATCCTTAGAAGCAATCCTTACATTCCAGAACTACATAGCCAGTGTAGGTTGAGATATCAAACCTGCCAGTTGAGGGTTAATGAGATTTTTTAACCTGTCAGCTGAGGGTTACACCATTCTCATTAGAGTACCTTCTAGATGAGGGTAACTCTCATCTTGTCTATACCCATGGCACGGTACTGACACCCTTCTAATTAAGGTTTCAAATTGGACCCTAAATCAGCTATTTTATCTTATTTGGGGTATGTAGGTTAGATGATTACCTTTTGTAGTTTTAGATTTAGTAAATTTAGCAGTGAGTCCCCATCATTCGAGGATATTCTTTTATTTTGTTAATATAGTAGACTCAGTATTTCAGTAGATGAAGTTAGTTGGGGGATTGTCCCATCAACTCCACTTTTGAACAATTTCAGGTTAGAGGCTTTTTAGACTAGTTTCAGATAGTATTTAGTTTAACAAATTGTTATTTCAGTTGATACACTTATTCAGTATTTACAGATTTTGAACCTTATGGCATTTTAGCCTATTTTCCACATTTATTATCATATATTATTCACTGCTCACTAAAGATATTAGTCATAGGTTAGCTTGTTGTCCTTTGGAATCGTAAGGACCATGTAGCATCCAAGGTACAGACTTGGGGAATTACAAACTTAGTATTAGAGCCTAATGTTCAACAGTGTTCTAGGAATTCTGAAAGCCGCATCATGTAGAGTCTTGTGCATGGGTGTGTAGTGTGCCACACATATGGACAGGAGGTTATGAGATGTTTTAGGAAAATTTTCCCTTCTTTTAGTATTCATGTTGTGCAAGTGAGCATGAGCTTAAGTTAAACTCTCAATATAATCCCTTTATTCCTTTCATTTATAGAACATACCTCCCAAAAGAACTAACGAAAGGAGAACTGGAAATTAATCAGCACCTCAACCCGTTTAGGCAGATCCCCTAGACGAACAAGTCTGTCATGCAGAATTCAGAGTTACATTCACTACTCTAGCCTATTCCGTAGAAGCTCAAAATGAACAGCCAACTATTGTTTCATCCAACATAGTGGCCAATACTTCTGTAGGAAGGATTTGGGACTTCACCCAAGTAAAACCTTTCTTATTCTTAAGATCTAAGTCAGAAGAGGATCCACAGGAGTTCCTCAATCAGGTTTAGAAAGCCATAACCATTATGGGAGTGACTTCTAGTAAGAGTATGGAGCTAGCTACCTATCAGCTATAAGATGTAGCTCATACATTGTTTAAGCAAAAGAAGGTAGATAGGGGAACAGATGAAGATCCCATAGAGTGGGAAGAGTTTGGTACTGCCTTCTTAGATAGATTCATTCCCTTATAGCTGAGAGAGGCCAAACTATTAGAGTTCATTAACCTCAAGCAAGGAAATATGAGTGTGAAAGAATACTCCCCCAAGTTTACTCAGTTAGCCAGATATGCTCCCCATGTAGTGACAGATAGTAGGTCAAGAATCAGCAAGTTCGTATCTGAGGTGTAAGATAGTGTGGTTAAGGTGTATAGAACAGCGATGTTGATTAAGGATATGGACATATACAAGCTCATGGACCACGCTCAGCAGATAGAAAAGGCTAAGATTAGAGAGAGAGACAGAACAAGAGAACTAGTATAGATAGCATCAATTTTAATCAGCCTAAGTCAAAGGGTGGTAACCGTTAACATTTTCTCCCAAAGTCTTCAGTTCATGCTTCATCCTCAGTGATTTCTCCAGTCCCTGAGTTCAAAAATGGTAACAAAGATAGGGCACCAGGCTCTAAGTCTCAGGGTAGTGTCAGCGATGCTCGAACAAATCCTCTTTCTCAAACTTATGGCAAGAACCATTAGGGTGTCTACAGAGCTGGTAGTGATGTTTGTTTTGGATATGGAAAGCTAGGCCACATATTTATAGATTGTCCTTAGCCAGGTTCCCAGGTTCAGTATAATCATCCCCCAGCTCAATTTGGTCTCCCGAATTAGCAGGGTGCCGCTTCTAGTGCCACCAGTGGGCAACACCTAAATAGGCTCTATGCACTTCAGTCCAGAAAAGATCAGGAAATTTCTCCTGATATGGTCATTGGTACATTACAGATCTTCTATTTACATGTTTATGCATTATTAGATCAAGAAGCTTCTCTATTTTTTTTAACTCCTTACATAGCAGTCGACTTCAAATTCAAACCCGAAATATTAATAGAACTATTCTCAGTCTCTACCCCAGTGGGTCAGTCTATCATAGCCCAACTAGTATACAGGTACTGTTCGATTATGATATCTCAGAAAATCACTTCAGCAGACTTAATAAAATTAAAGATGATAGATTTTGATGTCATTCTTAGGATGGATTGGCTCTATTCATGCTATGCCTCAGTTTATTGTAGAAAAAAACTATTTATTTTTAGTTTCCAAATGATCATGTCCTTGAATAGAGGAGTAGCAATACAATGCTTAAGGGTCAGTTGATTTCATACCTTAGAGTGAGAAAAATGATATCCAAGGGGTGTGTCTATCATCTTGTGTGATTCAATGACTCTAGTTCAGAATTTTCCAGTCTTGAGTCAGTTCTAGTAGTAAATGAATTCTCAGATATTTTTCTCAAAGATCTTCCTGGAGTTTCTCCCATTAGGGAAATTGACTTAAAAATAGGCTTTCTTCCAGATACTCAGCTCATATCTATTCAGCCATACATAATAGCACCAGCAGAACTCAACAAGTTAAAAAAATAGTTAAAGGATCTCATAGATAAGGGATTCATCATACCTAGCATTTTCCCATGGGGCGCACCAGTCTTATTCTTATGTAAGAAAGATGGTTCTATCAGAATGTGTATAGACTACCATTAGTTGAACAAGGTCACGGTCGAGAATAAATATCCACTTCTCAGAATTGATGACTTGTTTGACCAACTTCAGGGTACTAGTTACTTTTCTAAGATAGACCTCAAATCAGGCTATCATCAGCTCAGAGTCAGAATATGACATTCTAAAAATAGCTTTCTGAACTCGGTATAGTCACTTTGAGTTTCAGCAATGTCCTTTGGTCTTACTAAAGCCCCAGCAACTTTTATAGACTTGATGGACCAAGTGTTCAAGAAGTACTTGGATATGTTCATCATAGTCTTTATCGATGACATTCTCGTTTATTCTCGTAGTGAAGATGATCACGCAGATCACCTCAGAATTGTACTTCAGACTCTCAGAACTAATCAGTTATTCTCCAAATTAAATAAGTACAGATTTTGGCTAAGGTTAGTAATATTATTTGGTCATATTATTTCTGGTGATAGCATTAGAGTTGATCCTCAAAAGACCAAGGCAGTGAGAAATTGGCCTAGACCTATTTCTCCATTAGATATCAGGAGTTTCTTATGTTTTGCTAGATATTACCGTCGGTTTGTTGAACGATTTTCATCTATTACCTCCCCATGTACAGATTGACACAAAAAAAAGTTAAGTTTCAGTGGTCAGATTCCTGCAAGAAGATTTTTTAGGAGTTGAAGACTCGACACACCTTAGCCTCAGTTTTTACTCTACCAGATGGTTCAGATGAGTTTTTTGTGTACTGTGATGCATCTGGAGTAGGTTTGGGTTATGTCCTCATACAGAGAGGTAAATTCATAACCTATGCCTCCAGACATCTTAATCACCATGAGAAGAGAAGGTGGTTAGAGTTATTGAAAGATTATGACATAAGTGATCTTTATCATCTGGGCAAGGCCAATATAGTGGTTGATGCTCTTAGTAGACTGTCTATGGGTAGTGTTGCTCATGTTGGGGATGGTAAGAAGAAGTTAGCTCAGGAATTTGATTAGCTTTCCTAACTAGGTGTCCACTTAGTCGATTCAGCAGAAGGTAGTGTATGGGCGTAGAACAGTTTCGAATCCTCTCTAGTTTCTAAGGTAAAGGAAAAATAGGATAGGGATCCCAGACTGGTAAAGTTGAAAGAGGCAGTCAGAGATTAGAAAGTAGAGGTTTTCTCCTAAAGGAGAGATGGTGTGTTGCATTACCAGGGTCTCTTATGTGTGCCAAGAGTAGGTGAGTTGAGGAAATGAATTCTTGTACAAATGCATGATGCGCATTACTCGATTCATCCAGGGCCACTAAGATGTACCGCGACTTACGGGAGATTTATTGGTGGAGTGGGATGAAGAGAGATATTGCAGAGTTTGTAGCAAAGTGATCTACATATCATCAAGTTAATATTGAGCACCAAAACCTTAGTGGGTCCATATAGGAGTTCAGTATTCCCACATAAAAATTGGAAGAATTGAACATAGACTTTGCGATGGGTTTGCCTCGTATTAGTCATCAGCATGATTCTATTTGGGTTATTGTAGATAGGATAACCAAATCAGCTCATTTTTTTCCAGTTCATACCTCCTATTTAGCTGAGGACTACGCCAAACTCTATATTAGAGAGTTGGTTAAGTTACACAGAGTCCCAGCATCTATCATCTCACATAGAGGCACCCAGTTTACTTTTCATTGTTAGAAATCATTCCAAAAGGGTCTTGATACCCAAGTTCATCTCAGTACAGCCTTCCACCCTCAGAAAGATGGTCAAATAGAAAAGACCATTCAGACTCTAGAAGATATGCTGAGAGCATGCATTGTTGACTTTAAGGGTAGTTGGGATGACCACTTGCTTTTGATCGAGTTTGCATATAATAACAGTTATCATTCCAGTGTTCAGATGGATCCATTTAAAGCTCTTTACCATAGGAGATATAGATCTCCAATCATTTGGTTCGAAGTAGGTAAGGCCACAGTATTAGGGCCTGATCTAGTATTTGATGCCTTAGAGAAGGTTCAATTGATCAGAGAAAGACTTAGGTCTGCCCAAAGCCGACAAAAATCTTATGTAGATGTGAGGAGAAAAGATCTCAAATATGAGATTAGTGAGTTTATGTTCTTTAAAATATCTCCCATGAAAAGGTGAAGAGGTTCAGTAACAAAGAAAAGCTCAGTCCCCGATATGTCGGTCCATACAGAATTCTCATTGGTTTCATAAAGATAGCTTATGATTTTGAGTTGCCTTCAGATCTAGCTTCAGTGCACCCAGTATCCCATGTCTCCTTACTAAATAAATACATTGGTGACCCAGCAGTTATAGTTCCTTTAGGGGACGTACATATTCAGGATGATCTTTCTTTTGAAGAGGTTCCAATCCAGATCCTCGATTATCAGATTCGCAGACTGAGGAACAAATAAGTTTTCTTATTCAAAGCTCTTTGAAGGAATTAGTCCATTGAGGGAGCTACTTAGGAAAAAGAAGCAGATATGCGGACCAAGTATCCTCACCTCTTCTCTGCAAACTCATACTCAACTTAAGGTAACAGTCTTCCTTAGCTTTACTCAGTTCCATGTTCAGATATAATTATAAATTTGGTATTCCTTACCCTTGTGTATTCAATCATGCATTCATGAATCAGTTGAGACACGTACTCATGTATCATATATGCATGTTTAGTATGAAAATTAAGCTTACCAGAAGCTTCAGTCATGTAGTCATGCATCAGATATCCATGTTCAGTGTGTCATCTCAGTCAATCAGTATTTCTCATCTTAATAAATTTCATTCGAGGATGAATGTTCCCAAGGGGGAGATATTATAATACCCCGTATTTACCTATCCTAAATTAATTCTTAGTCTATGAGTTATCTAATATAAAAAATTTTAAAATACTCAGTATTTTAAGTTTAGAGCCTGTAATTGCATAAGAAACTGGATTAGTTTACCAACGATATAAAATTCTCCTAAATGTGATAACTGGGTAAAAAGTTATGGCTATTTTAAGTTTCAGTCGTTAAACACCATCATTCAGGCCAGTAGCGCATCACGGAGTATGCCAAAATGGCAATTGCTAGTTTCCAGTGAGGTACCGCTATACCAATGCATCGCGCCAAAGCTTATTTTCATATTTTTAATTTTCCAGTATATCAACGCGATCCCACTGCGTCATGGTGAATTACCAGGTCGAATCCAAAGTGGCAACGCGATACAACCACATTGTGAGACCGTGCATTTTCCTAGTTGTCAATTTCCGGAGACATGACGCGATAATGACGCTTTGCGCAAGGGGTAAAAATTGGGATTTTTTAGTTACTTCTGAGATTTAATTTCCAAGGGCATTCAGGTCATTTTCCCTCATTTCAATCATCCTAAACACGGGATTAAATCCCTAAGTAATCTATTATCTTATTATTTGCACACTTATCTCAAGAAAGAAAGCATGTTCTCTCAAGATACAAAATCCTAGCTCCAAGAAATCAAGGTCAATCTCAAGAATTTCATGAAGAACCTTCAAGAACAAATATTCCAAGGGATGTTAGGTGTTTATCTATGGGTCTATTTCACCCATAGAGTCCACGAATTCATTTTTAAAATACAAGATGTTTGTGTTATGAACCTCTATGCTTGGATTGAATTGAATTCATGTTCATATAATTTTTCAGTTTTTGTCCATTATTAAATTACAAAATTTTATGTGATTAATCATTATATATGTTGAATTACATGATCTTCATGATAAACCCTTCAATTTAAAAGTTGATTGATGTAGCCATGATAACTATATGTGTTGATTATTGTATAACTCAAGCATGCTTCCCATGTTTTTGATAATATGCCTAGGCGAATAAAATATTGCCATTATAATATGATAGCACGTATTTCCCATTCATATATAAGTAGATGCCTTATAAGTGTTTGATAAAATGTCTCTACGGGTGAATTGTGACAAGTGAGCAATGTTATGTTATTAAAGATTATGCTATGCTTTACTTTTCATGCTATCAAGTCATGGGGGTATTTATTACTCGACAATTTAGTTGTTTACCTAGAGCTAGTGTCAGTTATGGAATAGTCTCAGCTATGTCACGATCAGTACTACTCTCAGTCAGTTACAAAACTCAGTAGAACTTAGTTAGTTACAGAACTCAATAATCCCAGTATTAGTCCAGTTCAGTTTAGTATACTCAGTTTAGTGTCTTTCAGTTAGGAATAGAATTCAGCACTGAGTGAATCCAAGAATGGGGGCCCACCTGCCAGTATAGGGTGTGATCCTTAGAATCAATGCTTGATTTCCAAAACTACCTAACAATCTAGGTTGAGTCAAACCTTCCAGTTGAGGGTTGATGGTGTTTCAACATGTCAGTTGAAGGTTACACCATTCTTGTTAGAGTACCTGCCAGATGAGGGTAACTCTCAACTTGTCTATACCCATGGCACGGTACTGACACGCTTCCAATTAAGGTTATAGATTGGATCCTAACTCATCTATCTTATCTTATTTGGGGTATTTCGGTTAGATTATTACCTCCCACAATTTCATATTCAGTAGATTTAGCAGTGAGTCCTCATTATTCGAGGATATTCTTTTATTTCATTACTATATTAAACTCAATATTTCAATAGATGGAGTTAGTTAGGGGATTGTCTCATCAACTCCACTTTTAGATAGTTTTAGATTAGTGGTTTTTCAGACTAGTTTCAGAAAGTATTCAGTTTAACAAATTATTGATACACTTATTCAGTATTTACAGATTTTGAACCTTATGGCATTTCAGCCTATTTTTTGTATTTATTAAAGTATATTATTCAGTTCTCATAGTAGATATCGGTTATAGATTAGCTTGTGGTCCTTCGAGGTTGTAAGCACCATGTAGCGTCTGGGGTACAGACTCGAGGTGTTACAGTTAACCAATGAACATAGATTTTGAAAGCCATGTTGCCTATGTTTGATTTAATAAACAAAGAGAGTAAAGGAATTCCCCAAAGATAATATGATTGTTATGGCATAGAGATAATCTTTCAAGTGTAAGGGTAGACGATACCCATGGTGTGACTTAATGGTTTATTCTTTGGTTAATAAATGGGTTATGTGAAACTTGTTTTAAATTGCTCTTAATGGTGGTTATGTAGCTATTGATATATATTTGTATCTTTGATTTACGTGATTTGGGGCATTCCTTGGGCTTCCTTGATACCTCTGATTCGTATGGCTAACATGTACTAGGGCCCTTTTAGCAAGGGGAATTGAACCCAATAGCCAGTGGGTACCTATTTATGATGGTTGAGCCACATAGTCCAGGATAATGTTTTACATCATACTTAGCCTTGTTCCCTTTCCCGGTATGACATATTTATATATATATAATTATATTCATTGGCTTTGAATGACTTTTGAATTGTGGATCCTGATATTATTGTATCCCTTATACCTGAGATACATGCTAGTACTCTACCTACTAATCATCTCCCGACGTTGTATCCCCACATGATGCATGAACCAGAGATACTTTTACTTTTGCTGAGCAGTGTTAGGTGGATCATCTTGGTTCATTGATCATTTGAGGTGAAGTAGTGAGCTTACATTCCCTAAAATAATTGATCATTCCATTAGTCTCCATCTATAAACTAGAATTAAAGAGTTCACATTATCAATGTCATTGTCATTGTTAGAGTCGGGGTCATCTACCAACCTATATTGCTTTTTAGATTAGTGGAGGCTTTGTGAATATTATTGTGGATTGAGTATTGATGTGTGACATCCTTAAATATATTTGAGCTTATTATATTTTCTCTCTTTTTATATGTTCGGATATCAGCTATTGCTAGATATGTTATGTTCTGTTTGGTTAGGCAACGAGGGTGGTCTCTGATTCTCAGTGGACTTGAGATACCCATCATGACCATGCCCTAGTTTCGGTCATGACAACTATGAAGTAAGTCTAAGCACCCTTACATCCCATAATAATAATTGATTTTATAATAATTAAAACCATAACAAGAATAAGCAATCGTACTTGTAAAGTCAACAAGCATTTAATATAACCTTTTTATGTGACTAACACAGAAGATATCATTTAACAATTATATTAATTAAATATTTATTCCAATAACAGACAATGTCCCAATTATATACTTGGTCAACTCGAGTTCATCAATTTATGCAAATAATATTTATACTTTAATGGAATGACCCTTCAGGCTATTTCTCAAAATTAAATTTTTTTTCACTATTTGAGCTTTTCCATGGCTACCCAAAGTCATTTATGACTTGTTGAGACTGACAGTTTGGTTATTGGACAGTTCGCTTAATTTTAGAGCTAATTCCCTGTTAGGAAGTTTTCGTCGGCTCCAAATGGTCATCAAGCAAAAACATCAGTAAAACAATATTGGATACGAATTTTGATTATGCCAGCAGCTATGGAATATCAATCTAGGCTAGGTAGAACTGTGGTTTGGGTCATGATGCACCCGAGCTCATTTTGATCTATTGGTTGAAAAGTTGAATAATCGATAGTATGAATGTGGAACTCATATTTGGTTGAAACAACCTCAGATAAAAGATCCAAATTTTTCATCGCATCCAAAATGTTGATTTTAGGCTACATGGACCCTTGGTTCAGGTTCCAAGGCATAATAACTTATTTTGGGTGATTGAGCGGATTTTACAAAAAAAATTATAGGTGTGGTCCTTATTTTTTGCTGAAACGATCTCGGATGAAAGTTTTGATGATTTTATTATATCTAAAATTTTGTTTACACTCAAATTTCACTATTCTACCATGTTCATAGTGTTATGAATGAATTTCGAGGGTCAAAAATAAGTTTTTGGCTTTGTTGATATCTGGTACATAGGGGAATACTGCGATCGCCATACGGTTATTGCAATTGCCCGAGTGTGATTGCCACCCCTGATTGGGATAGAAACATCTTTATACCTAGTATAGGTATAAAAGTGTCATGACCCGACCCGAGTCCCTGGCCGTGATGGGCATCCCAAACCACGAAGGCCCGAGAGACCCCCCTTAGCCCGTCCACTAGTGATATTGTTTGCTTTGGGCCTAGGCCCGCACGACTTTAAAATGTGTCACTAGGGAGTAAGGATTTCTTACTTATATACCCAGTATCTCTCCTCTATTTTATGGATGTAGGACTCCTTCCTAAGTTGGGGTGTTACATAAACCCCCTCTTATGGACTTAGCATCCTCGCTGAGGTTTACCCCACCGAAAAGAACTTGCCTAGACTCAGGAAAGAGGTTTGTCCCTCTTTATTAGGATTTTTCTGCAGTCAGTTTGAACTCTGTCCCATATCGATAAGGCTGACACAAGAGCAGCTTTGATACGATTTTGTCACGACCCAATCCAAGGACCTAGCTACGACGGGCATCAGTAACCACGAAGGCCTGAGAGACCCCCTTAGCCCGCCCACTAGTGATATTATACGTTCTAGCCCTAGGCCCGAACGGCTTTAATACGCATCACTTGGGAGTTAGGTTTTCTTACTTCTATACCCAGAATCCCTCCTGTGTTTTGCCGATGTGGGACTCCTTCCTAAGTTTGAGTGTTACAAAAAATGCCCTTTAGGCCATGTTTTGGCCAATTCTTACTCATCCATGAAACCTATAAACCCTAAATGAGTGTGATAACTAAAAATTGAGTCTTGTGGATGACTTGGGAGTTTGATTAACATCTTTTATCATATTATCCTCCAAATTAAGGTAAGATTTCATCACTTTCTTGATGAATTTCTTGATTTTTACCTAAAACCCCAAAATTACTTAGGGCATGATTTTACCCCATAGTTTACTTAGTTTTACCTATTTCTTAAGGGTTATGATTCCTTGATCTGCGAACGTTGGGTTGACCTCGAAAATGTATTTTTCATAAGTAGGACCCACTTGGGGTTTTTGGTGCTTTTTTGGGCCCAAAGTACAGTAGTGTAACATGGGTATCGTTATTCTGGTATTGATGCATAAATTACAATTTTTATAGTGTTATGGCATTTTTGGATTGTTAAGTGAAGATGGGAATTTAGTGGATAATGTAAGGATTTGCAGATTGTCTTTAAGGAAGGTTTCTGTCTACTCTTCCTTGTAAGATAATGCTTGTTATATATTGCGTGTTAATGTGAATGTTATGTTTGATAGGTAGAATGACTTAGTATTGAATAATAAAGTTTGGGGACTATATGAGGGTTTTGACCCATAAGTTGAATTGCTTAGTATTCTTTTTGAATTTAACTGCCTTCTCCCTAGATTGAACTAATTTGTACTAAGGATACGATGTGACTCTAGGTTTGGGCTATGGCTTAAGTGTTGGAATAAATGTTAGTACGATTAACCTTAGTTGGGATAGTCTAGTGATGTTGAAATTATAATTTTAGTAGAGTCGACTTAAATTCCCTAGTTTCTAGATGAAATTCCTATCTTAGGATTGGATATAGCTTACTTGACATCTTGAAGTTGAACTAGATACCTTAGCCTAGTTTCGGGTATAAATTGTCTAAATATGGAAATTTTGGATTAGAAGTAGGATCGTCAGGCCCACTTAGGCCAATACTTGTGTTAGCCCTTGTGGACTTAGTGGTGGATGATAGGCATAGTTGAGACTATTGAGCCTTTAGAATAAGTTTACTTTGTGTCTTGGTAAGTCTTGATGAATTTTCCCGGATTATGATTAATGGCCTTTATAGATGTTAATCCTCATAGTCATGACATATGACCTATAGATATGAGATGTCATATAGATGAGATAAACCTCATAGTTATGAGTTATGCTTAGTTGATGCATTGTGCCTCCTAGTTGTGAGATGTCTCCTATGTGTGAGATGATTATAGATATGCTTTATGGCTTATAAATATGTTAGGCCTCGTGAATATGCTATGGCTTAAAATTATAAAATGATGTATAAATATGATATGGGTTCCGGATATGTATATAGGCCAAAGGCCGTGTTATAATTTTATAATTGTTCCGGACATATTATTTGGCCCAAGGTTGTGTTATAATATAAGTTGACCATCTGAGCATTGTCTATCCTTGTAAAGGATGCGACTGTAGTTTATTGACATATTAATGCTTATGGTTTCATTGTATTAACACTAGTGATGGAATGCATAGATTTGGTACATTTATGATCGTTGCATCAATGATTGATATCATTCCAATTAGATTGTAATCTTATTATTGTTGTCATAATTAGGGGTTAAAAACCACTTTCTGCCTTAAAATAGATATCTTCATAATAATTAAGTGCTTGTTTTAATGAATTACTTATATGTAAAAGAGATTAATAATGATGTTTAAAAGATTTGACTGAGATAAGTTTCATCCTATGATTTGATATTACTAATTAATCTGGTCCGGAGAGATTTTGACCCTTTCTACATTTTTATAATAATTTAGTCCCGAAGTTCACTCTAAGCAACAAAATTATGGATTTACACTCTTTTAGCCATAGCTTGATCCCGTGCACCTATCATATCCAGATACACATCTCTCCGATATGGGATTGAGAAAGATGCTGGATTGATAATATAAATTTTGAATAAAACCCAATAAAAGTTATATTATTCATGTTATGTATATATGCTTATTGATAATGTGATACTGATAATGAGCGATGGATTATGGAAGTATACTCTACCTTGCTTCCCTTTTTATGTTTATTTACTTTTGTCCTCGTGGGTCTTGTTCTTTACTTTAGCCTCTGTGGGGCTTGCACTTTACTTTAGCTGGGGCTCACTTTCTAATATTGACATTGATTTGGATACTATGATGATGTGATATTACCCGAAAAAGTGGAAAAATATTATAATCATCTAATGATACCCGACAAGGATAGAGGATATTGTGATGATACCTGCCAAGGACGAAGGATATTATGATGATGTGATGATACCCATCAAGGACATAGGATGTTATGATGATGATATTGATTCCCGATAAGGACGAAAATGATTATATTGATATGTGTATATGCATATCTGGAGGATAATTATGATAAGGATAATGAGGATGTTGATGGTTATAATAGTGATGGTTATGACGTTGGGATTATGATATTGTGGATACTGTTGCATTCATACTTTCATGCATATTGCCTATGTAAAGTATGTACCTATGTTTATCATCTCGTATAGGAGGGCTACATAGATATGGGCGATGACTATGCCTTGTGTTGTTGTATGCTGATTGAACCTTTCAAGACTAGGGTGGTGGGGGTACGAATAGGCTTGATTAGGTATTTGGTTTTCCGAAATAACTTGTTACTCACACTATTATTTATATTGATAGTATCATTATTATGATCATTATTATGTCTAGCTTATGACAGATTGGTCATTGACTCGGTATCGAGATTTGAAGTATGATTCTGGCCTCTTCTATCTTACAATTTCATTATTATGCATGATAATTCATGATGATACAAATGGATTAGAAACCCTAAGTATGTTATTACTAAATCTTAATAGGAATATAATGAGGCCTTAAATAAAGATGTAATGATCTAGGTTGTACTTCGAGTTGACCTTATATCAATGTGTATATATATATATATATATCTACTGATATGTAGCTATGGTATTACTGTGTATCCCCTCTTTCCTTTGTCCATATTGTATATTTATTCTTGTCCTTGTATATAGCTATATGATCTTTTTTTGTCCTTCATTAGTATATTGGCTAGGATATACAGTATAGTATTGAAATTTCTGAGTATGGCTGAAATAAAATAGTCCATCCTTCATACTTTCGTGTCCTTATTATGTTAGTCTCTTAGCTATGAATAGGATAGGTCATACGTATTATCTCATTGGCTATTTTATGTACTTGATAATCACTTGAGTGTAGTTTCCATTCTCTTTTTATGTTATATATATCTGCTTTATCTTTGGAGCTCAGTTAGTAGTTGCCTACTAATTACTATTTATTTGGCACTTGTACTATACTTTTGCAACCTGTAGATCATAGTACAAGTTATCTCTATAGAGGCATTTGACGTGCGGAGTAGCCATGGTTCGGAGACTTAGAGTGAGCTCTAGACATTCAGAGTATTATTTATCTCTTTCTTATGTATTAGACTAGTCTCTATGATATATTTGGATATAAGTTATATCAGTGTATTTAGCTGTACTTCACTTTGTACTCTTGTATTATTAGCAGCTCTTGTACTGATACCACCAGGTTTTGGGACTTTATTATGTATTTGACTCTCTTGTATCCTTTATTATGCATTCTTTTCCATTTATGTTTGGGTAGTTCGTTATTAGCCATTCCAGACTATGGGTTTGGCGTGCCTACTAATGGATTACAATAGGCGTCATCATGACCAGAGAAATTGGGTGATATTAAACACACAAAATCACAAGTATATATGAATAATTGGTTTCATTAATTATACCATGTCTAAAGACCAATCCCTGACTTATTCAAGTAATCATTACCAAGCAATATTCATTAAATTCAAGTAGTCATTCTCAAAGTGCACATCAACCTAATGGAGTATAAAACCTAGTAATTTACTCATTAATTCAATGCCCCTTTAATCATATTGAAACCTAGGATTTTGTTATTATCAAACAACCCTTATATTCAATTCATTACTAGGTTCAATACCTACTCCATTATCCAATCATTCAATTATATTCAACTTATAATCTAGTTTTAGTCATACAGCTTTATATTTTTTACTTCCTAAACTCTATCCTAACTTAACTTCAGGCTCTAAAGTTATGTCACCGCACATGCCATAGTTAGTTCTCATCACTAAATTTAAGCAAGATTATCCCATATTTCAACCCAAATAATATTAATTTCATCTTCTTTATGGCATTTAAGCCAAATTCTTAGATTATAAGCTCATACAATCTCCTTATCATCATCTATATGCACCTAATTCGCATTAAAATCTAGCATGTAGTGATAAAAACACAAACACCCATCAGGGCTACATACACAATATAATAGTACACCATTAAGTTGTTATTACATTAAATCCCAATTTTATATCTCCAAACTCCGTGCCCATATGCCTAAGAATTATTTCTCCCATCACATATATATTATAAATATGATTACTAAAAATAGTCTACTACTCATAAATCATAACCTACCTAAGCGCCAAGCTGCTTCAACAAGTGGCTATACCATGGATGATTTTCCTTCTTCTTAACATTTTCAAGGATAAATCATCTAATAAATAATAATTCAAAGAGTAATTAATAAACTACTCTACAAATAAATATCTTGGGGATTCAAATCCACTAATATTACCCTTATTTATGGTGTACTAAATTCCCCAAGGGTCAATTAATCATCAAATAATTCCTTCAAAATCAACCCTACTCCATTAATGGAGTTTTAAAGCTAAAGATTTCACCTTTATAGAATCCAAGGTCCCAACTATAAATTTTAAGTTTTTGAACCTTATTTTTATAATAGAAAGAATTAATTCATGATCTAAAATCAATTCTAGGTGAAAATACATATACCCATGGGTTTTTCCCATATATTCATGGACTTAGGGTTCCCAACCATAAAACTTTCTCCATATATAACCACTCTAATGATTCTAGAAGATGAATGTATTAAGAAATGCTAATAAGGAGTAAAAATCTTACCTCAACGAAGCATTTCCACCCAACCCAAGAGAAAATTGCCCCTCTGGGGCTTAGGAATGAAATTTTTAGAGTTTAGGAACTGAAACCCGTCAAAAATTGGTTATAAAATATTGTTTCATCGCTCTAGCGATGCCTTATAGAAACGTCACTATAGTAACCTAGCCCGCTACAATGCCCTCTGCTTTTTAGCACAGACAATCTTCGGTAAAATGGTCATAACTTCTTACTCAGGAAGAGGATTTATGAATGATTATTTACCTTGGAAAAAGACTCAGAGATCTTTAATTTTGTGGGTATTACTCCCCCTAAATCCTTATATTATAGGAGTAGCACTTGTTTGAAGTTGAACCTAGTTTAAACTTAGCTTGAAACTAAATTGGTAAAGACACTTTTTAACTTAGTGCTAGGGGTAAGAACTCCCGTACTAAAGAATAAATCCTAATACTTATGATGAAAGAGAAGCACATCCCTTTACCATAGATATTTTCAGTAACGATGGAATTGATCGTTATAATATATACTAATTTACCGTCCGTTCATCCTTGAGTGGGCATTGGTGATGAGAAGCATGAGGCCAGAAATTAGAAAGACACTAGTTTTAGAGTTCCCTATGCAACATCCTTCTTACCCACTCGCTATCGCTTATCTACTAAATCGCCCCAAATCAACCTTACCTTTCCCCAAAATGGGCTTTTGAAATAATGAAATATTTTAGGGAAAATTCTAATAAAATAGCAATTTACCCGGCTATAGCGACATTGATCCCGCTATAGAGAGATTTTTCTACTTTTGGAGATTATCGCTATAGAGACATGCACATTGCTATAGAAATATAAAGCAAGGCAGAATATTCAATTTTCTTCCAAAATCCCCCTTTTTACAACACACCTTAAATCCAAGACATCCCAAACTAACCCCTTACATCAAGATTGATATCGAGAGTTCTACTCACCTAAATTTGATTCCACAAAGTCCTGGCGATATCAAGCTAGACTTTATTATATCTATCCGATCCATTCTCAAATTGTCCTAGACCATACCTGGCTCATATTTTATCCAAGACTAGCCTAGCCTGAAAATTCTAACTCCCTACCAAGGAAAATCTTAACCCAATTTTTTGTATACTAGACTTATCTATTATCACACAAGGATAACCAATCTCCTTTAGCCCCAAAACTAGCTTATGGTTAGTCAAATTACCAATTCAATATACCTAAATCCCTCAAGGAGACACAACAACCAAATATTGTCATAATCAACAAAAGGAATATGAATATTCAATGATATATCTAATAACTCCATTCTTTCAACCGACCCTACAACTAAGGATCGTCAATCATAATTAAGCTATATCATAGGAAAGACCCTAGATAAATACTTATGTCATTCTGAAGGGATACTATTAGTCGATAATTATTGTCATATATCAAGCATATGGGCAATGTCAAACAAAACTAGCCAATGGCTAGTTATGTTACTAATCAATACATGAGTGGCTATTTCTACTAATAGATAATCGTAATTATTTCTTATAATTACAAGGGTACTTGGTCCCACCATAATCTTGTGATTACCTTGTCAGCTATACATTATCATCATAATACAAGTAGTTGCTCAATCAATGGTAACAACCCTAAGTCAAATAAAGTTAGATGTTCAAATATTTGTGTTACCTCAATAGGAAACATCACCCATATCAAATATTTAACTTTCATGTCAAGAGCTACCATATCCACATTTCTGTTTACTTGATCGACAATCTCATCATTAATTAAACTGTCAAGTTATCAAAAAATCCAAAAAAAGAAAAAATTCTTTAAGTCACAATCATGAATTACTACAAATATTTTCTAACTACAATTCCAGTTATCAAGCAACATCAACCCTTTTTCTATGGAACTTATTCACGTACCAATTGTTTACAACAAGAGCTCCCATAATTTTATACAATTTTTCCTGTATGATTCTACCAATGATAAGATCATGTCCATTATTTGGCATACCAGTTTTCATTCAAGTCACATAAAAATAGTTTTCTTTAACTATTAACACATAACTAAGTTATGAGCTTTCACAATTCATGGAATTTACAATATTCAACCAACTATGATTTACATAAGTACCAAGGCATTAACCTTATGAACCAATTTTTATGCACCAATTTAAACTTTTATGTTATTATCAATAAGACAAGCAACAATTATAGTCAAATTCTGTCACACAACATATGGAAACTTGCAACCAAGCAACTACAAATCACGAACACATCTAATATTACACAAACAAAGTTAAAACCAACCAATTTAATCACGTCATATGACAAATAGAAGTTCCATCTCGTATAGACATATACCAATTGGAAACAACTAGATTCCAATTATAATTATAGAGATGCCACTTGGAATTGGGAGATACCAATTAGATTCAACCCATACAAGCAACTAAGCAAGTCGCACGGGAGAAAGAAAGATGTACAATAATTTATTGGACTGCCTCATAGCTTCA
Source organism: Capsicum annuum (assembly GCF_002878395.1). NCBI lineage: Eukaryota > Viridiplantae > Streptophyta > Magnoliopsida > Solanales > Solanaceae > Capsicum > Capsicum annuum. Next base: position 79,110,535 of record NC_061112.1, read on the forward strand.
AAAATATTAGATATGGGTTTCAACACACCGATTTGCAGGACTCTACTTGATATTAGATCCTTTACTGGAAGACCAATAATCTAGCTCTAATACTAAATTATCATGATCCAAATTGCTGGATCAAGAGGGCACCTACTCTAATCCACCAAGATAGAAGAACCCCTAACCATCCTTTAAGAAGATATTCTTAAGTCTTATATAAATAACAAAATACCAATCCTTATTACAACATGTTTTACAAATGTTAAATGCAGAATGAAAACTACCCAAAAGACCTTGTCTAAACAGGTGCAAGAGCTTCTAAGGAAAAAAGTAAAACTAGACACTACTTCCTCTAAAAGAAAAAAAAGTGGTAGTTGCTGAAGAATTGTTATCCACTACAATCATGAAATCAACACTGATTCTAGCAAAAGATTATACCCCAAAAGGGGTATCACAAGAGTAGCATCAGCACAAAAAACATACACTGATAGGTATCATCGGTCAACTAGGGTTAGATAACGTAAACACAATATAGAATTCACAACTTATATAACAATTTAATTTGTAACACTTTCATCCACTTATTCTATTTGAATCCCTATTTCCATTCTTATTCTTGTTGATCATTCAACACCGCTAGGTGTCATCCATCCTAACTCTCACATGTTTGACCCTAATAGTTATTAAGTCAATCTATTTTAGTTACTCTCAGTTAACCTCAATGGTAAATGAAAACCAATAATCATTACCTTGTAAAAAATACAATTATGAACACATATTATGATAAATACCTCAAGTTTATGATATTTAGACTTTTTAAGTAACTCTATAACTTCAATTAAGTACATGTCAAGAGACAACAAGTCAAGTCAAACTATGACCAAGTCAACAACCCTGTATCTCATAATATCCAAGTCAACAGACCATGACTCTAACCATATCAAAGTCAACAAACCATGACTCAAATCATATCCAAATCAATAAACCTTGATTTTAATTGTATCCAAGTAAACAAACAATGACTCTAACAATATCCATGTCAACAAATCATGACTCTAATTATATCCACATCAACAAACCATGACTCTAACAATAAGAGTTTCAAAATATATGACAAGTAATTGAACCACACAAAAATCTCAAATATACCAAACAACATCATAATTTGGTCCCCTCAAAGAACCAATAATAACAACCACATAATAACATGGTCCACTCAAGGAAGTAATACAAAAAGCAATAATAACGATAATAACATACCTGGTCTACTCAATGAACTATCACACTCATTCATACCTTGTACATACATGTTAAGGGTCTTATAGTTGACCACTAGTCATGACCTATAGGGTATGAGCTCTTATCCATGTAATGTACTGACGTGATACTCGGTCCAATCAATGAATCATATCAACCAATACCGTGAAGATGTGTAAATACTGGTACATCTCATAATAATAATCGATATCACAACAATCATAACCACAATGAGAAAAATCAAACATACTTGTACAGTCAATAAGCCTTTAATATAAACTCATTAGATGTGATTAACACTTAGGATATAATTTAACAATTACATTCCTTGAGTATTCATTGCAACAATAGACAACCACCCAAAAATATACTTGGTCAACTCAAGTTAATAAATTTATATAAATAATAACTATTCTTTAACAGACTAAATCACAAATAGATATGAATCACTAGTTCATTAATTATAGCATGTCTGAAGACCAATCTCTGACTTATTCAAGTAAGTATTATCAAGCCATATTCATTAAATTAAAGTAGTCATTATAGGATTGCAAATCAACCACATAGAGTCCAATCCCCCCTTTATTTATTCCAGATACAAGAATTATGCTATTATCTAGCAACATTTACATTCAAGACATTACTAGGTTCAAGACCTACTCCATTAGACAATCATTCAATTCTATTAAACTTACAATATTCTTTTAGTCATATACCTTTATATCTCTTACTTTCTAACCCTTAGCCTACCTTAACTTTAGGATCTTAAGTGATGTCACTGATTTTTCATACCATAATCAAGTCCTATCACTATCTTTAAGAAAGATTATCTCGTATTCCAACCCAAATGATATCAAGTTTACCTTCTTCATGGTATTTAGGATGAATTAATAGATTATACGCTAATAAAATCTCCTTATCATCATCTATATGCATGTAATTCATATTACAATTCACTATGGAGTCAAACAAACACACACCATCTATAAAGAATTCATAAACAACATAATAATAGACAATTAAGATATTATTACATTAATTCCATGTTTTATATCTCCAAACTCCATATCCATAAGACTAAGAATGATTTATCCCATTAAATCTACATGAATATGATTACTAACCATAATCTACTAGTCATAAACCATAATCTACCTTGACGCCAAGATGATGTAATAAGTAGCTATACCATTGATGATCTTCCTTGTTTTTCACATTTTTGATGTCTAAATCATCTAATAAATAATAATTATAATAGTAATTAACAAACCACTCATCAAAAAAATACCTTGGGAATTCAAATCCACTAATTTTACTTTTATTTACAATCTAAAAATTATTTAAGGGCTGATTAACTGTTAAATAGTTCTAAGTTTTAAATTTAAATATTTAATCTTTATGGAATTCAAGGTCCCCAATTATCAACTTTTATATTTTTGAACCTTAATTTCATGTTAGGAAGAATTAATTCACAATCTAAAATTAATTCTAGGTTAAAATACATACACCCATGGGTTTTTCTCCTAAATTCACGAACTTAGGGTTCTAAACCATAGGGATTTCAACATAAATTTTTCCACTTTAACTATTCTTGAAGATGAACAGACTAAACGTTGTTAAAATAAGTAAAAATCTTACATCAATGAAGGATTTCTATCCAAACCAAGAGAAAATCGCCCCTCTAGGACTTAGGAATGAATTTTTAGAGTTTGGGGGCTGAAATCCAACTAAAATAGGTTATGAATTGTTGTGGAATCTATATATAAACATGTCATTCCTACAATGACCTAACCCGCTACAGCGCCCTCAGCATGGGCAATCTTAAGTAAAATGGTCATAACTTTTTACTCAGAAAGTGGATTGATAAAAAGTAAATTTTATTGTAAATAAGACTCAAGGATATTTAATATGGTTAGTATTAGGATCACTAACATCTTATATTATAGGAGGATTGCTCAATTGAAGTTGAACGTAGATAAAACTTAGCTCGAAACTAAATCGATATGGATATTTTCAACTTATATTTGTGTTAGGGGTATTGTATGACCTTAGTACATATCAAATGCACTCCTATACTAGATAATTAATCCTAACACTTATGACAAAAGTAAAACACATGCCTTTACAACAAATATTAATAGTAATAATGAAATTGGTCATTTCAATCACTTAAGTCTGTTTTGATATAAATTTTAATGCATACTTCCTTTGTTGTGTGACAATCCTTTTTATAATCTAGAAAATTCAATTCCTAATAAGTACTTTAGTTTTCTTAAGTCCTTTATTTTAAAAGCTCTGTGTAGTGTAATCTAGGTTTCAATGATATCATTTATATTATCACCTATAACCAAAATGTCATCAACATATAGCGGAGCTACAAACCTTCCAAATTGTATTTTTTAAGAAACAAAAAGTAATCATAATGGTTTTTTCGAAATTCACACTTGATAAGGGCCTCAACAATTTTATTATTTCACTACTAGTGCTTTCTTTAGTCCATAAAGTGATTTTAAGACCCTGCACACTTTTTTACACTCTCTTTGGATATATATATATAGGAACTATATTATATAGTGATATAGGAAGGAGGTGGTATGTTCACCAAGGGAATGTCTATATACATTTCTCTCTCTCTATATATATATATATATAAATTAAGTATGCCACTATATAATATAGTTTCTAGTGTTCCCATTTTTTAATAGAACTGAAAATTTCTTGATAATCTATCCCTTCAGTTTGGCTATAATGCTTCTCAACCTATCTTGATTCCTTATATTTTATTTTGTATATTCAATTACAACCAATAGGTCACTTATCTTGTAGTAGATGAATAGCTTGACCCACCTTGGATTCTTTATAGCTTCTACATAAGAATTACATTCCACATTGGTAAAAAAAAAGATAATCTTGGCATTTAGGAGAAAGAGAGTAATACGATAGACATGTAGACATTGCATATGGCACATTATGCACCTTAAGTAACACAAAATCTTTCATCCAACTTAGAGGATCTCTGCCTTTTGTGGACTTTCTTTCAGCTATTATGATGGTGGTTGAAGTAGAAATAGTAGTATCCTCAGTAGATGCAATAACTTAACTATCAGATAATGATGCCACTAGCTATATTTCAGTATGAAGTTCTTCCAACACCAGTTGAGATAGAGCTGGAAAAATAGGTGTAGCGTCTTTGGAGTGTTTGATAAAAAATATGTCTTCCCTAAATGAACCATCCGTTTTCACAAAAAATACTATATTAGCATCATCATATAGTATGTAACCTTTTTTATTCTCAAAATAGCCCATGTGAATGGATTTTATGGACCTTGACATAAGTTTATTAGTGACATGAACTGTTTTGGCATAACATACACAACCTATAAAGCTTAAATGATTAAGAGATAGTTTCTTAGCATTCAATTTCTCATAAGGCTAAAATATCATTTATAAAAGTGGATAGTAGTTTATTTATGATGTAGACTATACTTTGACATAATGTCCCTAATATTTTAGAGGTATATGACCTCGAAATCTAAATACAATAGTTATCTCTAAGATATATTTTTATTTTCTCTTAGCAATACCATTTTGTAGAGAGGTATAGACACAAGATTTTTTATGAACAACACCTAGTTCTTGTTACATATTGGGTTTTTTCCTTAGAAATTTTTCCTTTAAAATCATTCTCTAGACCCAATATAACTCATGGATACAAGCCTTATGTTAGGGTACGAGTGGGATGGTCTTGTCGTAAGCTGACCAGTGTTAGTTAGTGGGTTTGATCAGTGGAATGATCATAACTTAAGGGTATGAGTCATAAGTCTTAGATACACGTCATATCAGGGACTTGTATGGTGGGAAGTGTTTGATCCTCTTGGTAATTTATTCTGCCAGGGATATGGATCATGAGTATAGATCGTATGCTGAGGTTATGACTTGATTGGATGAGACGTATACTAGACAGTGTCTGATCCAAGGTTAAGTCCTGGGTATGACTGGTGGGAACTAATTGTAAGAAAGGGTATGACTCATAAGAAGGTCATTCGTATCCCTATGATGGGTTTTTAAGGGATTTAAGTGAGGGTATTCTAGATATTTCTCTACTTATCCTAATTATGAACCACGACTTCTAATATACTTAGGAGGCTACTTACCCTATTATTCTATTCATTAACACTTATAAAACTATTCCTAAAAATTCAATAATTTTCTCAAGAGCTTTTGGGGCAAGAGAGATACAGTTTTAACTTGGGGATTACTTTGGGGCTTGCTTTGGTGATTTTTTTCCTTCATATTTCTCAGTTTAAGTCATGTGTCTCTTTCCTACTTATTATTTCTAAAAAGTCATGAATTTTATGGTGTTTTCATGGTTTCAATGTTGTGTGGTTTATGGTTTTCAATAATTAATTGGGGCTTTGGTGTAAATTGTTTGGTTATGGTTTCCTATGATTTAATTATGCTTTTATGTGCATATATAATGATTTTGGGCAATTGGTTTGTATGGAAATGTTTTAATGATCTTTGGAATTGGTTTTGGTTATACTATAGCCCCAAGGTGTTTGATAAAATGCTTATAAAGATATGTTCATTGTATTGACGTTTTTAAATGGAACTCTTGCTTGTTTTCGACTTAAGCATGAAACTATAAATGGTTTACAAAGGTGAAAGGATTATTTGTTGTGATTTTGGAGTACCTAGAAGTCTTCCAAGAGGCTAATATGGTAAACAAAAAGGGCACTTGAGAGTCACCTTAACCTAAATGGTTTGGCTAAGGATAAATCTTGCAAGTATGGTTGGTATGACGATACAACTAATAAATGGCCTTAGTAAATAAATGGTAAATGGATTTTTGGTTGGACATGATTTAATTTAGGAATTAATGGCAGGATATGTAACGAAGCCATGAAAGGTGGAGGTTTTGGGAAAATTGAAACTGGAAACTCATATTTGCCGATATTGGGGGTCTTTGATATCCATGTGTAATTGCCACGTTTTATATTTGAGGGATGTACTAGTCATCCCATGGGATTCAGGTTGTGTGGATACACGCACTGGGACTTTTTCAGCAAGGGGAGATAAATCCATACGATCTATGTGTGTAGTAACACGTACGATCTATGTGTGTAGTAACACGACAAGGTTTCACAGCCCAGGAAAAGGTTTTTAATGCATGTTAAACACGCATTCCATTTCCTGGAACTTATATATATGTACAGTTGTATGCATAATGGATGATTTTTCTTAGTTGTTTAAATGGAATTACTTTATCCTTATCCTAAGATGTATGCTAGCGGTCACTCGCTAATTCATCTATTGGTGGATGTATACCTATGCTATGTAGGAACCAATCATTCTACTCCTTATATCTAGAACGCAAATTCGGTATCAGCATTTTGATTGAAGTGGTGAGCTTTCATCTTTTTGGAAGGCTCCATTTCATGATATAGACATTCATAGACATTTTATTTTCATTCTGGACATTTGTATGGGCCATAGTTGGGGGCATGTCCCAATTGGATATTTGTATTCTTTTGGATAGAGACTTTGTAGTACTTCTGTGGGTTGGTATGGGTGGCATCAGTATTGGTGTCGATCTTGGCATTGGAATAAGCTAGGAGGCTGGCATCATTGGACATAATTTCTAACAATTCCATCATATTATATTTTGGGTTTGATTATCATATTATACTTTGTTATTCTCCTTTGTTTGCTATAGTATGGATGGTTGGGTCTGGTACAGTTAGACTCGACTAGGTCGATCACGGTCGTGATCCTATCCTAGAGTCTTGATGTGAACAATAATGCTATCTTGTTATATGTTTAATATTCAGCTCATCTAAGGCTATATAAGGTGGTTGGGTTGGATTAAGGGGGTGGTCCCCGGTCCTAGTTGGTCTTGGGATGCCCATTACGTCTAGGCTCGGGTTCGGATCATGACATCTCATCAAACAATTTTGCACATTGGAAGTTTATAAACTCAGTGCTATTTTCTACCCTATTAGTTCTGATATGAGCACTGAATTATGTTTTTACATAAGTAATGAAATACTTAAAAACCATAAAGACATCTGATTTTAGTTTTAGTAAGAAATCCAAGTATGACTGGTGAATTCATCTACTATTGTCAGAAAGGATTTGTGACCATTAGTATTACAAACTTTGTATGGTCCCCAAAGAACCATGTGCACTAATTCAAAAGTAGTCATAGTAGATGAACTAACAAGAAAAGGTAATCTTATTTGTCTATCGCAAGGACATATAGTACACTAATGCATCGTGTCAAACATCAGGTTCTTATATGAGTAAATAGTCTAGACAAAACACTCTTAGGTTCATGACAAAGACCATGTCTCATACGTCATAAGGTAATACTACTAGTATTTTTAGATGCTAAGATAACTAGAACTTTATCGTTGCTGAACTATCCAGTATAGTTAACTTTTAACACCTTGTTTCTGAGTAGTAAGTGTAATTTAAGTTTTTCTTTACCAATCTCTTTCACCTCTCCATTAAATAGATCCTAAAATAGACGAAAGTCAGAAAAAAAGGTAGAAGAACATTTTAATTATCTAGTAGCTTTAAAAAAAAGGATAAGAGATTAAATTTGAAATGAAGTACATGAAACACATTGTGTAATACACTTCGATTAGAATTATTGCTAGTGTGTGTGACTAAAAATATATCACCTACTGGAAACATAACCTTTCTAGAATTATCAAACTTAACCACTGATTTATGATTGAGAAATTCTAAGTCTAAGGCCATGTAGTTAGTTGCACATATATCAGTAATCCACTCTTGTGGTTCTTTGGATACTAAAAAGGCACCAGGATAACCTAACATGTTTACAAAATTAACTGAGGATGATGTTCCTAAATTATTTTAATTTTACTTTAGAATCCTGCATATTTGATTATGTCGATCTTTGGAAAACATAGAAGGCATCATGTTATGAGCATTTGATCTCAAATCTACTAAACTAGCCACAAGTTGCTAAACATGAGAAATTGCATCATTTTTAAGAACCTTTATGAAAGTAGAGGCTGCTTTGATGCATGTTGTGGTACTTGATTACTTAGAACATGATTATGATGCTCAATCCAGTTAGGAATCCACTCCCTAGTCATGGCATTAACATTATGAGCATTATTGTATGAATTGTTATTGTTATTGTACAAGCCAAAACCAACTCTTCTTTACTTACTCCTATCTGTCTTTAGGATTTACTCTACTATAAACCTCTTTTCTGACCATAATTTTGATAGCTTGGAGGATAACCAATAGACCTATAACAATCTCTCATAAAATGGTCTATCAATTTACAATGATCATAGATTGCATTTGGATTATAATTGGGATTATAGTGCTTCCTGAATTTCTGAATTCCACCTCTTGAGTACACAGCCACAACATCAAATATACAAGGAGTAGCATGCAACCACTACTAACAATCTATGACACCATTTTCTGATTTTCATCAATCATGACCATAGCATAACCTTGATTGACTAAAGGCAAGGGAGACATTAATAAAATCTAACTTCTAGCCTAGCTATAGGTATCATTTAATACCATCAAGAACTGATATAACATGTTTATTTGTGAATAATGAACAAAATTCCTATACCTTTCATAAGAACATACAGGGGATGGGACCATAGACTCAAACTCATCCCATAATGATTTCAACTTAGTGTAGTGAACAGAAATAGACTGCATTCCTTAACTAATACAATTAATTTCTTGATGTAGATATTAGGTTCTTTATCTATCAATATTATTGAACCTTTTTCCATATCAGTCCATTCATCACTAGCACATGATGCATACACAACTCCAACAACAAGTGTACTTGGCATAGAATTTATCATCCAAGACAAAACTATAACATTTACCCTTTCCCATTGATTATGTAATTCATCAAGAAAGATTCTTTATTTAAACTCCCACCAACCAACCTCAACTTATTTGTACCAAGCAATGTGATTCTCATAGATTTATTTCAGATCATGTAATTCTCACTACCAATTAACTACGTAGAAATAATATTAATAGCACTTACATTACTGACAGTTAAGAAAATGGATTATTTTGATCATTTGCACCTTGTGTAGTAATATTTATAGAGGGATTTGATGGAGCGCCACTGGAGGATTGAGGAGCTGCGAATCCAATAGATTGATTGTAGTTGTTATTGACTGTAGACATTCTTCTTAGATGTAGAAGATAAAGATTGGATAATCTTGATATTTCCTCTCAATAGCATGAAGAATTAAGAGATCATAACAAGAATGAACCATAAACAAGTAAATAAAACTGAAGAGAAGAGAATATAGATGACATTAGTGAAATGTAAATTGTATTATTCAAGTTATTAACTTTCGAGTATTACATAATACCTATATTCAGAGGATGAATCATCTCTTCTGTGAACTAAGACTAATAGTCGGTTAACTAGTTGGTTAGGGTGAAAGTATTAGTTAGTTATATAGAACTGTTTCCACTATTCCATTGCTTTACTTTTTATAGAATTTGATCAAGGTTGAGCTTCTTAGCAATATGCTTCAACAAGAACCAATCAATTTAGAATTGTAAGAGAGACTAAACTTTTCATTTTCAAATGAATAAAAATAACCAGACTTGTTCAATATAGAAATGAAAATCAAATTTCCTCAAAAAAAAATGGTACAGTAAAAATCTCTTTCAAATCCTAATAAAAGTTCATTCTTAACAATAATCTAAAAATTTCAATGTCATGACCCAAACCCGTTGTGAGGGGCGCCCACACTACTCACCCAATAGGAGAACTATCTATCCCAAAATACCATTCCAAAGTCAACATTTAAAGAGATAATAAAACTAATACACAAATAGAGATTTCCAATTCTAAATCAAAACATAAGTATAACAAATATGTGGAATGTTGTACTTAACCAAACAATCCCTGGGAATCAAAAGTCATCCATACCAAAACTACTAAATATTTTTTGAAGAAGGGAATGAAACCTTGAAAACAATAATGAAAAACCTAAGTCTAGAAGTAAAGACTCTATCATCCAAGAAGGATTCATGTTAGCTCAAAACATGTTGCTCACCCTTGAATCTGAAGTCAAACGTTGGAATCACAAGTGAGGTATCCTAGGAGCCCCTAAAATATGTGTTTCATTCATAGAAGTAACAGCATGTGTAGTATCATCATACAAGAAAACAATAGTGTATTGGTCGGGCCATTGGCCAACCCAAGATGAGAATATGATCACTTAACTAAACTATAATACAATAAGTTAATCCATGCTCAAAACCATCACACATAGTACATTAATTACAAAATAAGCAGTTTTGGATTCAAACAACAAGTCAACATATTATCACCACGTTAATTAAGTTCAGTCAAGGCAAGTCAAAAAATGTCAAGAAGTTAAACCATTATCAACCGTATAAATATATTCCCTAGTTCATTCATGGAACCGTCAAATTCACCCGACCCACTTACTTGAGACATCCACCTTATAGCCATGACCTGTAGGGGACAATTTTTGTTCATGTACTAAATCCCAAACATATGTCTTCCAACCTTGTTTCACCAATAACCCTTGTAAATATTCCAAATACCAAAACATCTTATATTTAACAATAACATAGGTCAAAAATCATACACAATATAAAATCAGTTGTATCAACACCTCCATCAACATGCACTAATAAGCCACTGCAAAAGAGTTACATGAACATATGGTACAAAAAGTATTAAACTACAATACCACCACCTTCCTTGAACCAAGATTGCACAACTCCTCTAAGCCAGAGTGTTGTCCTTGTGTGAAAATTCTGCTTTCTCTTGGTCTACAATATGCATATAAACACATAATTAATGGCATGACCTATTCTATTAGAAATTATAACTCACAATCAACTCCTAAGGTCAAGTTCATAATCCTTCCCTTCATATTCAAGGGATTTTCTTCGTAATTCACCTAACACTACCAATTCCATGGATAAATTAGTAAGTAATGAAATGCAATGGTAAATTAATCATTGATAATCAAAAACTATTAGCTTATTAATTATTTCATTTCCTTGCACCAAAAAATGACCAAAATCAATCCTAAAACCTTCTGCAAACTCTATAAATTAGAAACTCCAAGGCCTAATTATGAATTACTTATATCATGGAAGAAATCCTACCTTAACAAAGTCAAACTGGTGAAAAGTGCCCCAAATTTCCCCTCTTTTGCCCCAAAAAAAGTTTTAAAAAATAAACTATTTTAGAGAAATATTTTATTAAAACTGTGATTTTTTCTACTATAGTTGCATGCACCGCTATAGCAACTTAGCTCCAGCAGCACGTGCCACTATAGCGAGCATTGATCGAGTTTGACTATTGCTATAGCCAAAATTTCTCTGCTATAGTGACATCCCTCTATAGTTGCGTTTGTGCTACTATAGCAGCCTCAATGGGAAAGATGCCCTGTTTTGCTCAAAGATCCTAATTTTTGCAACACAACTTAAACCATGGACATTCCAAATAATTCCCTTTATGCTAAGATAAATTTCAGAAGTTCTTCTTACCCAAATTCGATTCCATAAACTCTTACAAGTTCCTTACAGTCTTAGCTAACTAGAAATCAAATCAAACACCGTCAAATTCTCTCAAATCATTCCTAGATTTCCCTAGACTATACCTCACTCTAGCTTTGCTTTAAATTGGTCTAGCCTAGAATTTAAACATCAATACTGGGAAGAATTTTAACATGATATTTTCAATGGGATGCCTATACATTAAAAAAATTGATCAATATAATAGATACCAATTTATCTATCTTTCATCCCCAAATAATCTAATGTAAAAAATAGGAAAAAATAAAGAGAAGAGAGTATCTGTATCTTCAAACAATTGAGGGTACTTAACCCGCATGTCCATCTTGATTTCCCAAGTGGCTTTCTTAATTAGATGATGCTCCTATTAAAACTTAACAAAACGAATTTCCTTCTTCCTCAGTTTTTAAACATCTTGATCTAGAATTTCTACTGGTTTCTCCTTGTAAGCCTATTCTTTATCCAAAAGAATTGAGTCCTACTTAATGAAGTACTTCCCATCCCATGGTATCTCTTTAGCATATAAACATAAAATACCGGATGAACTCCCTACAACCTCAGCAGTAGAGCCAACCTATATGGAACTAGACCCACCTCCTTAAGAACCTTGAAGGGACCAATATATCGAAGGTTGAGTTTTCTCTTCTTGTAGAACCTTAGGAATACCTTCATGAGATACACCTTGATTTAAACTTGCTCACCAACCTTGAAATATATGTCTCTTACATGAAAGTCTCCATACTCCGTCTACCTTACTTTAAGTAGCCAACAACTTGGTTTGAATAAACCTTACTTTCTCTTCAGCCTCCTTTACCAAGTTAGTACCCAAAGGTTTGACATTTTCAGCCTCAAACCACACAATATATGACCTAAACTTTCTTTTATAGAGTGCCTTGAATAGTGTTATATCAATGCTGGAGTGATAAGTCATGATATATGTGAGCTTGGTGCCCAACTTCTCGTGCAACCTATCCCAAAATATGAAAGTGTGTTCTTTATCTCTATCAAAAATGATAGTAAATGGCATCCCATGAAGTCTCACAATCTCCTTTACATAGATTTTAGCTAACTTTTTAAGAGTCATAGTCTACCCAAACTGGTAAGAAGTGAGCTAATTTTGTCAACCTCTCCACTATCACCCAGATAGAGTCATACTTCCCCAAGTCTTAGGAAGATCCACCATAAAATCCATAGCAATATATTCCCATTTCTACATAGGTGTAAGAATCCCCTGAAGCAACTCCATGGGTCTTTGTTGTTCATATTTCACCTGCTGACTATTTTGACACTTGGACCCTCAATCCATTATGTCCTTTTTTATCTCGGGACACCAATAAGCTACCTCAAATCATAGTATCTCTTGTAGTACCTGAATGAATAGAATAATTAGAACTAAGGTCCTCAAAAAGTACATCGCAAGTCAAATCACCAATTTAAGAAACACATAGCATTCTGCTAAACCACAACACCCCACTCGCATCAAGGGTGGTTTCCACTACTTTCCCGTATACCACTTTATTCCAGAGTGTATTCTACTTCTTTTCCTCAAATTTTTTATCTTTAATTTGCTCCATAAATATTAAATTTACCTCCACACTAGCCAACACAAACCCCTACCTAATACCTCAATCTGCATGATCAGAGATGCTAGGGTTTGAAACTATCTATCTAAAGGTCATTTGGACACCCTCAAGAACAACAAACTACCCATACTTATAATTTTTTAGCTAAATGAGTCTTTCACCATATTGGCCTTACCTCAATAGTAATAAATAGTCACATCATAATCCTTCAACAAATCAATCCATCTATGCTACCTTTGATTCAAATCCCTTTGAGTACACAGGTATCACAGGCTCCAGTGCTCAATAAAAACCTCACACTTTACACCATAAAGATAGTGTCTCCAAATTTTAATTCAAAAACCACCACTGCCAACTCTAAATCATGTGACGGATAGTTCCTTTTATGAGGCTTCAACTATATCAAAATATAAGCAATGATACTCCTATCATACATCAACCCAACACCCAAGCCCAAATATAAAGCATTACAAAACACTATAAAGTCCTTACCTTCAATCAATAGTGAAAGGATAAGTGTTGTAGCCAATAGTTTTTTGAGTTTTTTGAAGCTCTCCTCACATTGATCCAACCAAACAAATAGAACTTCTTTCTAAGTCAACCTTATCAAGTGTGTTTCAAAGGATGCAAAATTCTTGACAAACCTAAGGTAATAACTAGTAATACCCACAAAGCTCCTTACCTCAGTTAATAAACTACGCCGAGTCCAATTTTAAATATCTCAATCTTCTGGGTATCCACCATCACCCCTTTTTTTAGAAACCACATGCCCTAGGAATTCCAATAAAGACAACCAGAACTCACACTTTAAAAACTCAACAAATAGCCACTTCTAACTTTGAATCTCCAAAACTATGCAAAGGTAATGCTTCTTCATACTCTTGTAGTAGACTAGAATATCATCAATAAACAGAATTACAAAGGAATTCAAGAATGATTTAAAAAAACCATTTATGAAGCTCAATGTTGCAGGTGCATTATTAACCCAAAAGACATCAACATAAACTCATAATGGCCATACCAATTTCTAATAGTTGTATTTCATATGTCCTCCAATATTATTTTCAACTAATGATAAACCAACCGCAAATCAATCTTTGAAAACACTAATGTGCACTGTAACTAGTCAAATAAATCATATATGTGAGATAGGGGATATTTATTTCTGAGAGTAACCTTATTAAACTCTTTATAATCAATTCTTATCCTCAAACTATAATTTTTCTTAACATAAAGAACAAGAGATCCCCCAAGGTGAAACACTTGGACAAATAAAACTCTTATCAAGCAATTCTTGTAATTGAGTTTTGAGATCCCTCAACTTTGATGAAGCCATTTGAAAAGGAGCAATTTGTATAGGGCGAGTTCCCAGCTCTAAGTCAATATATAAATCTATAGTTCTATCTGGAGGTATCCTGGTAAGCTTGAAGGAAACACATCCTGGAATTCAAAAACTACCAAAACTGACTCTATAAAAGGTGACCCAACACTCTTATCCCAGACATAGGATAAAAATACTAGACAGACCTTCCATATAACCTTTTATCCTAAATAAATGATATAATTCTCACCATCTTGGCCTTATACACTCTCTCCCGCTCTAGTTTATTCATTCCCAATAGATCTAGAGTAACTATCTTAGAATTACATTTTAAAACATTGTGATTTTGAGATAACCAGGTCATACCTAAAATTACATCAAAGTCTAACATATCTAGAATAATTAAGTCTTCTAAGTTTGAGAACCCAAAAATACCATACGGAAAGAACGATAAATATGGGTTTCTACCATAGACTCACTAATAGGAGTAGACACATAAATAGGGTAGTCAAGTACATCACAAATAAGTTTTAGACCTACCACAAACTAAATAGATACATAAGAATAAGTAGACCCTGAATAAAAAAACATAGGAGCCATACAGTCACAAATAGAAATAGTACATATTATTACTGTATCAGAAGCCTTGGCATCAGTATTTTTTAGAAATATACACAACAGTAAGCCCGATCATCAATCTTAGCTAACTTCTTCCATGACTGTCCTCCTTCCCCTACACTGTCATTTCCTCGACCACCCTAAACACCTATCTAATTTTCCCATCTATCTAGTGGATAAACCCTCTTATTTCCTTCACATCTTTTATCCATTGGGAATATAGCCCAAGATACCTAAGTATTCACCTATCTAATAGGACACTCTCTCTTAAAGTGATCAACAACACCATAATGGTAACATCCTTACTTTAGAGAAGACTGACTAGTAGAAGAGTAAGAAACCCCTTAGACTCTAATAGTCTACTTCTGAGAAAATAACTTAGTAAAGCTGGCAAAGCTAACTGAATAAAAAAGGCCAAATAGGCTTGTTGACTTGAACCTTAGATTAGCACCCACTAAAATTCCTAATATTGTGGGACTTCTAAGTTTATCTTAGCCCGACCCATTTGTGTAACCCCCTCTAACTTTTACACATAGTTAGAAATTTTATTGAACCCCTATGTAGAAATAATATGCACAGACAAACCTGAAGATCATAATTCAAACCCTTAATAATGGGGAGAATTCTTTCCTTCTCAATAGTCAACATTTGAGTGGCGTAATGATACAAGGCATAAAACTTAGCCTTATAGGCTGCAACTAACATGTCAATCTACTCCAATGCTAAGAACTCATCCTTCTTGAGATCTCAGAGAGAATGAGGCTTATACTTCTCTAAGAATAAGGCATGAAATTTCTCCCAAGTCAATAAAGTCAAAACCAATGACCCATATTCTATAAATGCCCTCCACCATTGATTAGCATATTTTTCTAATAGAAAAGTCATAAACTGAACTCCATTTTGCTTCACAATACCCATCTAATACAACCTCTTATAATAGTCAATGATGAACTTAAAAGCATCCTCAAACTTTATACCCTAGAATGTAGGTAGTTCATTATCAAAAATTTTGTCAATAACTCATGTTCTAGACCAGGAATCACCAATCCTACAATAGGAAAGGGAAAAACATCGGTCCCTAAAGATTTATCCATTATAGGAGCTATAATAGATGTATGATGAATAATCGCAGCCTAAAACATTGGTACCATGGGTATGGCTCCAGTTCCCACCAACCTACTTAGAAAAGCTAACCCTATGAGAAACATTAACAGACATAAGGGGTAGATCTGCAACCTTATTTAGTGTCTCTAACTCAAACTCTACTACTTTCTCCTCTACTACTTCCCTTTTCTTAAAAAAATCCTGAGGTGAGGGAGACGATACTAACCTTCAACGGTCTGACCAACTACTACTTGAGCTCTATCACTGACAGGTATGGCTGGTATCCTTTTTCCCCTACCTCTTGATTATACTCAACTTACTCCATAATAAGTGGGTAAAGAGATCTTTGTCAAATATATTAACCCAATATGAGTGGGGCTCTAATCCTTGAAGAGAAAATCTGGTATTCAAATCCTATAGGTGTTGAGAGTGTCTAAGTGTATACCCATAGTGTAAACATAGAAATACATAAATTAAAAGAAGGGGATTGGTTTGGGATATTGATTTACCAAAATCTAATCAAACTACCAATTCAAGGCAACAAATATAGGTAAGATTTCAATATGAGACAAGACTTGAGATTATGTCTTCCTAGGGGCAGATAATGCATGGGTTCATGATAAATTAATGTAAATTCTAGTTAACAACTACTTAGGTAGGTTAGGTTAGGGTTCTTGATGCTAGTTTTTCAACCAAGCCTCAAGATATTACCCATGGATCCTTTTGGATACCTCATAGATGTGACAAGCAAATCAAACTAATACTTCAATTAGGAATCCCTATTTCAAGAAAGATGCCTAAGATCTAGCTAATTCTCAATTCACCCTTATTTCTAAGATAATGGAAAAAGAATCAACTACATTTAGTTATGGTTCACTAATACCTTGTCATCTATATCCCTCTTGCAAGGATAATATAGGATTCATAAACATACACCTTGTCACCTATATCCCTCTTTCAAGGATGATATAGGATCCAAAAGTATACTCTCATCCCTCTTTCAAAGATAATGTGATGTTTTGGGAATTTAGGATTTTTACCAATAAATTCCAACTCGATTAAGATAGCATTAGTGAAACCCATCATCATTAACCAAGAATCTACACTTATAAATCATAACCCACACATATTTGCACACTATTTCAACATAATACTAAGATAGATGTTAAACTACTCATGAAGTTGGGGAAAATAAATATACCAAATGGATTATTCAATGCTTCCTTTGGTAATGCAAACAAAAGTAATCCAATATCTAACTTCAATAACAATCAAAACTAATTGAGAAATTGACCACAATAAGTTTCCTAATTTTGTAGGGTTTCAAAAATATTCCTAGTTCAATTCTAGTTGGGAAGAAGATAAATCCCAAAGGTGAAAGGGTTTTTCCTCTATAGGGAATCTGGGGTCGGCTCTGTGAAATTACAAATCTGCCCCTTAAAACACACATGTGTTGTCATGATTGCCGAAAATTAATCTTGATCACGGTGATTTATTTACTATCACTGGCTTTGACTAATCTTAACTTGCCACGATCACAGTTCTCACACTACAATTGCGGTAACTGAGGTCAGATCCTACTCCATATTTTTTAGCTTTTGCACTTCGCTTCCCTTTTTTATCCTTTTTAATCTCACTTCACTACTTTCCATCTCACCTATATAACTACAAAATATTGGAATTTTTGCATTCAAATGACAAAGTTTCCTCATTCATATCATTAAATCATAGTAGTATGCATGCATTAGGATGTAAATGAGTGGTAAATTTACCACTCATCAATACCTCAACTTAAACTTTTGCTTGTCCTCGAGCAATACTACTTCTCACTTAATGAGACAATGTAAATGTCATCCCATTTATACAACCAACTGATCACAATAACTTCAAACTTGATTCATACTAATAAGTAGCTCCCAAGCATGGTCAAAGCTATTCTCACGACTCCCATCAAACGGAAACACAATCTTGAAGATACAAAGGACTTTAAAGAACAACAATGCAACAATAACTAACTCTCTAGAAGTAACTTTCTATTGATAGAAACTAAATTATACTCATTTACCTTATTTTTAGAAGATGACAATTTCACCTACCTCAATTAGTCTACATGCCTCCTCATAAGAAGGAAGTCCCAGACACCAAATTACCTATTATGTAACAAGGGATTTAAGTGAAAATACTCACTCAAACAAAGACTCTCTCAATTCTAAAATATACAATACCGTATGCTTGCCTTTATTTTCAATCGCCACTATAATAAAAACATGTAGTTAGAGATCTCAAAGAACTTTTTAATCTTGTAACGTAGGTTCGGAAAGAGTATGATATCATTTGGGTACAAAGTGACTGCCCCCTCATTGAACATCTATATCACACTATTTAACACAACTTTTGACCATGGACCACTTCATTTCATTCCAAAATTCACACATGGCTATTTTTTCTACCTTGATTTACCAAATTATTTTGAAAGCATTTTATTTTTAACTTTCTTTTACAGTCCATGCTATTCTTTCATTTGATGATTCCTTTTTTTCACTTCTCTTTCTTTTCCTAGAATCATAGGCATCTACTTACATTAGGCGTTTGGCCTCAAGTTTCATTTTCCAAGTTCAAGAAGGGTAAGGTTCAAAAGAGGGAACAACTTTTAATAGTTCAAAGCTCATGATGAGGTTGCCAAAGAAAACCTTGATGGCTCAAAATAGGTAACTAAGGATACTATTCTATGTACGGGTAGGATATTTAAGCTAAAGTGGGTTCCTATGTTCACAAAGATGGCCTATGATCATTTCACCAATCAAGCATAATCACAATTAACCTTGAGAAACTGATGGGGAAAGTTCTAGATAGTACAAGTATGCATGAGAGTTAGACAATTATGCCCACCTTACAAGGCATGCAAACTTTTCAAAGAGGCCCAATTGCACTTCCTACTAATGAAAAAAGGAGTATTAACCAATTTCTACAAGCTAAAGACTTTGGAGTCACAAAATTAGGTAAAGTATTATTATAAAATTATTCACACCCATGCCATTGGTTTTCAAAAAAAAAATTGGATGGAGAGGGTGTTTTCTTTACATTCCACATATAATTTGCTATTGATACCACCAAAACAAGTTGTCCTCTTACATTTCAATTTTCATGAGGCCAAACCATATGGAAACTCAAACTTTGATATGGTTTTCATGATCTCGAGACCATATACTAGAAGCTAAGCTCGGGAACTACAAAGACTTCAAGGCGCGTATATGAAAATAGACGCGGTTGAGCTTGTTGTGAACTCATACAAGGAAGTGTACGCCATGAAATGTTAGGGAGGACCTTATGTGATCAAACCAAGGCTGTTCCAAAACACTCCACACATGCCACCCCTTCATTAAGGATAAAGGGGTCCTTTTGCAACACATTTGTAATAGACTATTTAAATATTTGCCTTAGTATTGTTCCTTAGTTAACTTATTTTGAATAAAGATTGTAATATTAAAAAAACATCCTATCAAGAGAGAGTATACCACCATTTACATCATAAGAAATGGTTTTCTTCTTGTGTTGTGCGTATCGGCTAGAAACGTGAGTTCTCAAGTGAACCGAGTTCCTCTTGGGTTTACGTAAGAACTTGGTACTTGTTAACTTGTTTTGTAGAGGTTTTAGAGTTTGATACACTCTTTAGTTGCTACATGATGAGTTCTCTTATGTCAAGTTACCTATTCTTTTATTGTTTTAAGTTTGTGTTTGCTTCTTCTAGCGTATTGCTGTCTTGTTGTTGCGGGTTTAGGCATGTTGTTGTTGACTGTTTATGGACTGTTTTGGTGTTGTAGATACCGTTTAGTATCATTTGGTAATAGAGAAAAGTCTATTCTTATTCTTACAATACCAATCTTGGGCTCTTCTAGTTGAAAATTAAAAAAAAAGGAAGAGTTATTGGGTGTGTTGAGTTTGGCAGACAAGTTGTCCAAATTTAGGTGTTTTTTGATTTTATTAATAGTTTCGTGTGTTGGCTTGTTGTCCACTAACACACTTGAGTCTAAAGTTTAAGATTTGAGTTCATGTTTAGTTGTTGTTAAGGGGTTGGATGGATTAGATATTGTTGTTGTTCGAAGTGTTCTTGTTGTTGTTTATATTGTTCTAGAGTAATATCCAACAAAAGGCCTTGTTTGATTTAAAAAGGGGAAGAGAGAGGTAAAGTCTTGTGTTTGTCTTGAAATTAGTTTCAAGAAAACACCAAAGAGGCAAATAAACAAAAGACCTCCCAAAATCTTACTTACCAAAAGGGTGTCAAACATTTTTTCAAAAAGAACCAAAAGAGGAAAGGGACAAAGCCAAGGCAAAAAAGTGTTTTACCATTTGGGTGCAATTTGGAGAAAAGTTGATTGACACCTTGGACCTTTGGAAAGAGAGTCCCAAGTATTGTATATTCACTCCAAAACCGAAATTATCACGAAACAACAAGATTGAACAACTCAAGATTAAAAAAAACATCTAACTTCAACAACAATTCCAAACGACCAAAAGAAAACAAAATGTGGACCACAGCAACAGCAAAACTCAAGCTTTTGCACATTCATAGTTTCTTTCCTTGTCTCTACTAGTTTCTTTCTATTGACTCCTACACTAGTTGGCAACTAAGTAACAACTTACTAAGTTGTGAAGTAGTTTTTGAGTACGTCTTTCGTGTTAACGTTCCTTGTTGTGCTTTGCTAATTTATAATTGGTAGTTATTATTTGTTCAAGTGCATAAAAAACTTCCTTGAGTATTCCAAACCGAAATCCATTATAACTCAAGAGTAGATTCATTCCTAATTACTCACAAGTTGATAGCCGGCTTACAACACTTAAAGGGCTAAGTGAGGGATCTGAGTGAAAAGAGTGAGTGAGAGTAGTTTTGAACTAACATTTGCTCGTTTTATAGGTACATTTGCAAATAGAAACACCACACATGGAACCCAAAAATTCCAATGCACAAACCGTGGACATAATGTCATGAATGCTTTTGTAGATCGTCTTGAGTCCTCATCTCAGGACGTGGCTAGAGTAAATACTATGGTTGAGAAGATGGGAGTGGAAATGGCCTCTATAAGTGGGCGGTAAAGAGGGTAGAAAGAAAATGGAGTTATTGACCCTCAACTACTCAAAAAATATCTGCATTACCCCGAAGCCATGCACCAAAGAATGTACCCACTAAATGCCATGCCTCAAGCTCACTGTTACTCACAAGGCTGAGGCCATGATGGACTTAGCCATTCCCCACATCACCAAGTCCCACATAAATGACTTGGAACCCAAATTCCACCCTTAAATACGAATCTTCCAAATCAAAATCCTCCAATCCAAATACCTACTCCACTAAATGCTAATACCATACCAAATGCCAAATGTCCAAAACCCGTCGATACAAAAAGAGGGATATATGAGGGAAAACTGAAGAGGAGGATATGGAATGTATGATGGTCCTTATTTGATAAAATATGGGATGAGAGGTAGAAGGTAGAAAAAAAAGAAAACTGAGGGCTTGAGGGTAGGAGTGGCCAAGGTGTTCAAGAAAGGGATTTTGGCCTTAACACTATAAAAATAGGACTTCTGATCTTTAAGAGAGAAAGTGATCCCGAAGAGTTTCTTGCATGGGTATCAACATGCGAGAGAGTCTTTCAAGTGAATGATCTCACAGAGGAGAAGAAGAGATGCTATGTCATTGCTTATTTTGAGGAATATGCTACCACATGGTAGAAATACGTCAAATATTTTGGAAACGTATTAATTGAGGGGCAACCCCCTCCTTGGTTTCGGTTAAGGTATCTTATGAAGAAAAAGTACCTACCCAAAAGATATCAACATGAAATCCTTGCAAAATTGTACAACTTGAAGCAAGGAAACAAAACTGTGGCAACTTACTATAATGAGATTCAAAAACTCATCTTGATACTTGATCACAGAGGAGAACAAGTGAGCCACGATATCATTCAGTTCAAGTTCGGCCTAAACAAGGAAATCTCTGCACATATTACACTTCATAAGTTTGCAACTACTGAAGATATCTTTCAAGCAGCTTTGAAGATTGAACGAGAGAACAAGGAAAGGTTGGGATACAAAACCAAAGCGTACTAAGGTTCCTCGGGTTGGACCTAGGGAAGAGTGGTGGTTCCATTGACTTTCGAGAGGAACAAGTACAAACAGAAACCATCCAAGGCCCCTCTACCCATGAGCAAAATTGCTCAACCACCTTCTCAACGGTTTGAGGGTAAGTGGAATGTTTCTTCTACTGTAAAGGGATTCTAATGATTAAAATGCCACAGGTGGGTACACAAGTCTAGTGCGTGTCCTAACCAGAGAAATATGATATTGAGGGAAGGTAATTTGTATTTATTGGGGGAAGAATTGGGGCTTGACACAGTTAAAAATAAAGAAGCCTCTCAAGATAGAGAGGGAGGAGAGGCTGAGAGGCCCAGTGATGATGAAGAGGAGGAGGTTTGGCCTTAAAAAGGTAAACTTGAATTACCTAATTATATGGTATAGAGAGTTATAATTACCAAAGCGTTGGGTGATCCTAGCCTATTGGAAAACCTCTTCCATACTAAGTATATCATTAAGGAGAGTGTGTGCTCTTTGATTATTGATAGCGGAAGTTGTGCTAATATGGCTAGTTCCTCGCTGGTAGATCACTTGATGTTTCTAACTAATCAACATGCAAGTCCGTATAGGATCCAATGATTGAACAATTGTGGAGAACTGAAGGTAACCTGTCAAGTGGTGATTCTTTTCAAAGTTGGAAACTATGATAATGAGGTACTTTGCGACATCATTCCTATGCAATCTTTTAATCTCATGTGAGGTCATCATGGCAATACGATAGGTCGACCAAGCATGATGGCCGCACCAACTACTACTCCTTTGAGTTCAAGGGTTGGAAGTACAACCTCCAGCCACTGTCACTATCACAAGTGTGTGAGGCACACCAATAAATTAAGAGTTTACAAGGAAAGTAAAAAAAGGAGAAGGAACCCACTGGAAAGAGTGTGTAACCCAAGAGTGGAAAAGATGAGGGGGAAGAGAGAGTTTTAGTTTTGAGGGGTAGGTATTCGATGGTAATATTGGCCCAAAAAAGAGATCTCTTCAAAGAGTATAATGAAACTACTCCCATGCTACTTTTAGATTATGTTTTGAATACTAACCTGTCCACTTCCCCTATCCCATCTTCTATTACTAATATTTTACAGGAATTTGATGATGTATTTCCTAGTGAATTGCCACAAAGACTTCCTCCACTTCGGGGAATTGAGTACCAAATTGACTTTTCTCCAGGTCATAATTGCCAAACAAGCCGTCTTATAGAAGAAACCCCACGGATACAAAGGAACTCCAATGGCAAGTTGAGGACCTCCTCAACAAAGGATACATCAAACAAAGCATGGGTCCGTGCGCGGTCCCAGTGCTATTTCTGCCAAATAAAGATGGGACATGGTAAATAAGCATAGACTTTCGAGAAATAAATAAAATTATGATAAAGTATCATCATCGTATCCCAAGGTTAGATGACATGCTTTATGAACTAATGTCTCTTGTGTGTTTTTTAAGGTTGATCTTAGGAGCGGATATCACCAAATTTGTATGCAACAGAGTGATGAATGGAAGACCGCATCCAAGACCAAGTTTGGTCTATATGAGTGGGTGGTCATTCCATTAGGTCTTATCAATGCTCCTAGTACCTTTATATGGATAATTAATCATGTTATGAAGTTGTTTATTGGCAAGTTTGTGGTCGTGTACTTTGATGATGTTTTAGTTTATAGTATGTCACTTAATGAATATGCATTGCATCTAAGGAGTGTGTTTGATGTTCTTAGGAAAGAAAAGTTGTATGTTAATATTGAAAAATTCTCCTTTGGTGTTGATAAAGTTGTGTTTTGGGGATTTTTTATAAGATTGAGGGGAGTAGAAGTAGACGAATCCAAGATAACCGCCATTAAAGATTGACCAGCGTGGGTGAAGTTTGAAGCTTTCATGAGTTGGCAAGTTTCTATAGGAGGTTTGTCAAAAGATTTAATACCATTACAACCCCCTTGACTGAAATTATCTAAAAGGACCAACCTTTCAGATAAGGTGAAGAGCAATCTAACGCCTTTAAGACCTTTAAATATATGCTCATTTCGGCACCATTGTTGGAACTGTCTAACTTTGACAAGATGTTTGAAATAGAGTTTGATGCTAGAAAAGTGTGCATAGGCACGGTTTTGATGCAAGAATTGAAGTCTATATCTTAATTTAGAAAAAATCTCAAAGGAGCAACTCTAAACTACTCTGCGTATGATTTGGAGTTGTATACCTTGGTTAGAGTGTTAGTAAATTGGCAAAACTTTTGCCCATGGAATTCGTAATCCAAACGGATCATGAATCTTTGAAGCACCTTCGATCATAAGTAAAAATTATCAAACGGCATGCCAAATGGATTAAATTTCTTGAAATATTTCCCTATGTGATTCAATACAAAAGGGGTAAGGATAATATGGTAGACGATGCATTATCTAGAAAGCATGTTTTTGTGTCCACTTTGTCGTCCAAGATAATGGATTTTTAGAGCCTCAAGTCTTTATATCCTGAGGACCCTTACTACACTCCTATATTTAGAGAAAGTGAAGCTGTGGGTAGGGAAAGGAGGTATTCAGAATCCATCCCCTATAATGTGAGTGATGGGTATTTGTTTTGAGAAAGATGGTTATGTGTACCTTCTACCTCTTAGAGAGAGTTGTTTTTTAGGGAGGCACACGACGACGGTCTCATGGGTCACTTTGGAATTCGTAAGACTCTCGAAATATTTGAGGAACAATTCTATTATCCAAGGATGTGCAATGATGTTGTGAAAGTTTGTGGCCAATGCATGGATTGTAGGAATGCTAAGTCTAGGATCCTTCCTTATGGGTTTTACACCCCACTTGCCACTCCATTACTCCCGTGGTTTGATATTTCTATGGATTTCGTGTTGGATCTTCCACAGACTCAAAGGGATCGAGATAGCCTCATTGTTGTTGTTGATCGTTTCTCCAAAATGTCACACTTTTTTCCTTGCAAAAATAGTGAAGATGCGGCTAGTGTAGCTTCTTTGTTTATCGAACATATTGTTAAGTTTCATGGCATCCCAAGGACTATTGTAAGTGATATGGACTCCAAGTTCCTTAGTCACTTTTGGTAGTCAATGTGGGGTAGGCTCAGTACCAAGTTATTATTTTGTACGTCTTTCCACCCACAAACTGATGGCCAAACGGAAGTAGTAAATAGAACCTTAGGTTATATGCTATGTTCCATGGTCAAAGGTAAGTTGACATCTTGGGAAGATCACCTACCACTCATTGAATTTGCTTACAATCAGGTGATCCATTCAAGTACGGGCATCACACCCTTTGAATGCATCTATGGATTCCATCCCCTAACCCCCTTGGATCTAACTCTTTTTTCAAGTGATGTTGTTGTTAGCTTAGATAGAAACAATAGGGCCAAAGCTATGAAAATCTTACATGAGAAGGTGACGTTATGGCTTAAGAAAAAGAATCAAGAGGTGGCCAAATGAGTCAACAAGGAAAGAAAATGCCTTGTACTTGAGTCGGGAGATTGGGAGTGGGTACACCTACGAAAAGACCAATTTCCCAACCAAAGAAAGGGAAAGTTTCTGCCACGAGGTAATGGTCCATTCCAAGTTCTTGAAAGAATCAACAATAATGCTTACAAGATCGACTTGCCTCCAAAATACCAAGGGCATAACACATTCAATGTGTGTGACCTCTTACATATTGATACCATTGAAGATGAATAACCCGTGAGTTTGGGTCAAACTCATATCAAGATGTAGAGAATGATACTGGTGTCATAAGCTCGAGACAATTTACTAGAAGCCAAGCTCGGGAACTACAAAGACTTCAAGGCGCGTTTATGAATATGGTCGTGGTTGAGCTTTTTGTAAACTCTCTCATTGGAGTATAAACCTTGACATGTGAGGGACGACCTTAGGTTCTCGAAATACACCAAAGTCTGCTCCAAAACACTCTACATCCGCCACCTCTTCATTAAGGGTAAAGGGGTCCTTTTGCAACACCTTTGGAATAGACTATTTAAACACTTTCCTTTGTCTTGTTCCTTAGTTATCTTATTTTGAATCAATATTTTAACATTGATACATCATCTTCTCAAGAGAGAGTAGACAACCATTGAAATTACAAGAAATGGTTTTCTTCTTGTGTTGTGTGTATCGGATAGAAACGTGAGTTCTTGAGTGAACCGAGTTTCTCTTGGGTTTGCATAAGAACTTGGTGCTTTTTAAATTGTTTGTAGGGGTTTTAGAGTTTGATAAACTCTTTAGTTGCTACCTAATGAGTTCTCTTTGTGTTAAGTTACCTATCCTTTTATTGTTTTAAGTTTATGTTTGCTTCTTGTATTGTATTGTTGTCTTCTTGTTGCGGGTTTAGGCATGTTGTTTTGACTTTTTGCGGACTGTTTTGGTGTTGTAGATACCATTTGGTATCAAACTTCACCATTGGTATAAGGGCGATCCCAAATACAAAATGCCACAAGTACTTAGATTTCCCTTGCATTTATTGCTCTGATACTACGGGTACTCAGACTTCCCTGCATCCATGGATCAAAATCCAATCATGATAATTTTCCCTTAAGAATGTCATTACACAATCCATCATAGGGAAAGGATCATCCGATATCATCATAAACAAGATAATAATTAAAAACTAAAAATGAAACAAGCAACTAATTCGTGAAATATGGGCACCATTAGAGTGCCTTAATATTACAACCCAAAATAAAATAAAAATCATCCAAATCAACATCAAAAAATCCATAAATAACTCAATAATATAGGACAAATGAATTAATACAGATACAGTCACCCCCAACTTAAAAGCTTACCGTGACCTCACTACATAATTAATAAAGTGTACAGAGAGTAAAAGGGTACTCCCTATAACCCGATTAAGAGCAATTGTCACTCTCAAACTCAGTATCACCTCTGGCATTATCAGAACTGGACCACTCATTTATGCCTCAACATTACTATCAAATCTAGAAGAAGGAAGTTTGTCTCTATGTTTTAGGACCTTCTAAAGGCCCTTCACCCCTTCCACATCTTGGTGAAGAATGTGTCTCTCTTTTTCTCCCTCTTCTTTATCTTATCATATGAGTACCTGAGCTCTATATGTGATGGTGATAGAGATGAGTAGGCCCTCTCAATCCTAGAAATAGTGGCCTCCTACTTATTCTGATCCTCTAAGTACTTTTTATAATTGAACCGAGCAATATATAAATGGCGGGTGGTGGAAGACTCTTCCATCCCCTGAGGTAACCCCTCCAAAAGCTCCTATATTTCTCTTAAATCAACCGAGATCTCATTAAAAGGATCGGCTATGGATGGCCTACAAGACTCTGTATCATCCTCTACCGACTTACCCAAGTTGATATTTCTTTTTATATTCTTCCAGATGCTCCTTCACCCCGAATCTTAATAGATAAATGGGGGTCAGTGTATCTGGCGTACTTCTTAACCCAGCTCTCCATCATAGCTCAGTAATCAATGAAGGAAATAAGAAGAGTGTACCACTATGCTTCTTGAAGTTCCTCATACCTGAAATCACAAGTTGACCAACGTTTAAGGAAATGTTGTCTAGTATACAGGAAATCATCAAAGATCGCATATCTGGAACAGTAGTCATGTATGCGCATGTAGAAAACTGGCTACAAATAATGTTCAGCCATATTTCGGCCTTCGCTGTGAAATTATTCATTAATATACCCCTCTTGATGGCTGCCCAAGGAACCTCCTTGCTAGGACATTTGCTAGGACATAAAAAATTTTCCATCCAACTCTCTGGTTCACATCTTTTCACCTTGAATTATGCCATATTTAAATCTGGGAGCCCATATATGTCATATATCTTCTCAACTCCAAAGTGTACTTCCTTTCCTCGAATCCTGATAACTGGGTCTAAAAGAGATATTATGATAAGGTTAGAGTAGAAATCCCATACCCAATGCTCATTTGCTCAACAAAAAATTGGGGCAAATCACCTCCACCCTGTGGCTATGAGTTTGCCATGGAATACTGAAAGTTTTTTTGGCACCTTATCCAAACATATGCCCTTCTTCGAAAGAAGCTTCATCTTAGGGATATCACCGTAGAACAAGTCTTGGCATTCAAGTGCCATGATATAGGTTTAGTCATAATCTTGCATAATGTAGACTGGAAAACCTGAGAACAACACAACTACACTGATCATTAATATTTTCATACAAAAACTATGTTATGTTGTCCAACTAAGTTCATAGGGTAGTTTGTTCGTGAGTTTTAGGAAAGAAATGGAATTGAAAAATTTTTGGTCAATTTTGTAAATCACTCTCCGATATAGCAATCATAGGACATTAAGCCATAACTGCAATGCCACGATCGTGATCTAATGACCGTGATCGTGGTATTTGGGGCTAGATAGGACCAAAATGTTCAAAACTCAAATCATCCAATTTCATTACCAAATTATGTTTTAAATCAAAAAGTAACCTTATGCACATGAAACTTAGCCTCTAGGTGCTTGATTATGCCCTTGGAACATGGAAAAACTAACATTGAATTTGTTTGAGCATTTAATCAAGCACTTGATGTGCACATATTATTTCTATTAAATTTGCACAAAATTTGGGTATTCAAGACTTCCCTATCCATCTAAACACTAAGTACAACAACTAACCACACCAATAAACACATTTAAATAGAGATTTAGCAATTAAAATACCATTTTTGTCTATTCCTAAAGCATGAATGCTATGGCCTACACTTACACATAAAAGGAGAGATTGAACCATGTACTGGATTGAGGATACAAAGAGGGATTCTTAAATAAGTTTAGATGCCCAACATAAGCTAATAATTGAGTGCAATTTGAGAGAAATTTGAATGGAAAGTCTGAGGGGGAAATGGGCAGTCAACTGGTTTTTTAACTAGTCATGATCATGATCACAATCAAGGGTCTACCGTAATTGCGATAGCATGGGTGTTGTGATTGCGATAGAATGGGTGAGTGATCGTGATAACTACAGCCAGGTTTGGTTCTCTGTTTTCCCCTGCTTAGTCAACTGCACAAAAATTTCATACTTTACCCTATTCAACGTCATTCAAAACACCTTATAGCACCACAATTTCATAGATCAATCACCAATAAAATAAAACATACTTTACTAATCAAAAATAAAGGATATGGGCCACTTTACTTGCATTGGTGGGTTGCCTCCGACCTAGCACCTAATTTATCACCGTGGCATGATGTTCTTCATATTTTCAAATTTGATCCTTAAGGGACCCATCATTCACCTCTATTTCCACTAAATCAATGACGAACACCACTTGTAGTTCCATGGGTTGTTTCTTGGTCTTGCACACTTGAAAGGAAATTTCATCAACTTGGACCCGAAATTTCATTTCTCCTAGCTCCATATCGATGATAGCTCTTATTATTGAAAGGGAAGGTCGACCAAGGATAATGGGTATCTCTTGGTAGATTTAACTATCAAGCATAATAAAGTCTGCCAAAAGAATGAAGCAGCCCACCTTTATTAAAATATCAAACAAATCCCCAACCAGTCATTTGATAGACCGGCCGCCATTAATAGCCTCATTGTTGTTGGTTTAGGAGTTCCCAAACCAACTTTTAGATAGATTGTATAGGGCATGAGATTAATTCTTGCACCAATGTCCCATAAATCTTTTTCATAGTTGTGTGTCCCTAAGGTGCAAGGGATTGTAAAGGCCCTGGGATCCTCATAGCACTAGTCATGATAGAGCTACACCCATGGGTAATTTCTATGTTTCACCATAAATATGACATTTCTTAGACATCAACTTCCTTATAAGCTTAGCATATCTCAAGATCTCTTGAATGGCCTCTAGTGGGTTATTAATTGATAGATTGATAAGCTTCATAAGGAATATCTTGAATTTGACATTGTCCTCCTTATTTTTAGCATTTAAGGGAATGGAGGGGGAACTTTCATGGTAGGAAATGTATCACTTTGAAATCCATCCTTATTAACTACCTTTGGATCTTTCTCTTCATCAACGATTTCTTCCATTATCATTGGTTCTTTTTTTTCCCCATCTTTATACTTTGGAGCCTCCCATTTGAATCATTCACATCCTCTTCTTCATATTTGTTTGCTCAAATTTTGCCTCCTTTTTAACTTTAACCACAAGATTATTAAGAGCTTTGACACTCCTAGTGATGATCACCAATACTTGGCCATTATTTTTAAAATTCACACCGGTGTCACTAGGAAGGCCCCGTTTTTGTGTAGTATTAAGTAGAGTGGAGATTTAGACAATTTGAGTTTCCAATTGTTTGATTGATGTGGAGTGTGATACAACTATTTGGTTGATATGAGAAAATTTGCCTTTTGATTCTCAGACCATCTTGTCCATTTCCCTCCACTCTCATCAAAATTCTGGCTAACACATCCTCGATTTTAAATTTTTTAGTATCAATGGGATTGGGCTCTTTACCTTTTGCTCGATCATGGAGAGGAACATATAGATCATACTACCTTCAATTGTCTCTCCAATCATGATCTTTATCCCAATCAGGCCAATCCCATTCTCTTTCACGATCGGTCCAACGTTAGTTCCCACCTTGCCATTGATAGGCTGGGTAAGAACCCACCGGATAGTTATCCAAATATCAAATTTATTAATCAAGCCCCTTGGCATCTTCTTTATCATATCCCTTGGATTCCACAGAATTTACCCGTTTTGTGGGTTCACCCATTACATGTTTCATTAGTAACTCCAATTGTGTCATTATTTTGCCATGTTTTTCTCCCTCTCTTCATCTTTTTTCCTTTTCTTTTTATCAACATAGGAGGTGGTAGGAGACCCTTTAGCTACCTCGATATGTCGGGTATGCCATCCCTAATTTTTCTTTGTGACTTCCTCAATCAAGTGTGAAGCCACATTATAAGACAACTTCACAAGTGAACCCCGATCGCATTATCCACCACAGTTTTGTTTAGTTGATCCAAACCCCAATAGAAGATTCGGAGAAGCATCTTCTGTAGGACCTTGTGGCTGGGACATTGCATGAGCTTCATATTAAATCTCTCCCACACCTCATATAGAGTTCTCCATTCAATTGACAAAAATTGATGATTTCATAACATAATTACAACATCTTGGATGGTGGTAATCATCAGTCTAAGAATACAATGGTATGTTTATCCCAAGATATGATTGACCCAATGAAAATAGATCATAGCCACAATACCGCCTCACCTATTAGATAAAATAGAAGTAGGCGCAATCATATGGACTCTTGTGAGATATGAGCAATGTCGAATGAGGAACAAACTTCCATAAAATTCTTCAAGTGCAAGTTAGGTTCTTCATGAGCTTGCCTCTCCAAAGAGACTTTTAATTTAAAGCATGTTCAAAATAACACTCATGACGTGGAATACCATGTTAATTTATTAGGTGGGATACGGATAGCACTCGCACGTCCAATATCATAGAGTTGTTCTTCAACATCAAGGGGCCCATCAAAGGTCCCAACATTACTTACATGGTCACTCATGGTGTCGTGGACACTATTGGAATCACCTAAAAAGAAACAAAAACAATAACCAAAATAAATAATAACCACTATAGGTAAACGCAAAGCTACTATCAACACTACACAAGTGAAAACTAAGTTTCGCTCCCTGTCAATGGTGCTATTTTGATCACACTTAACTTACTTCATAAAAAATGGGTAAGGTGATCTTTGTCAAGTATATTAATGTAATTTGAGTTGGGCTCGAATATTCGAGTAGAAAATATAGTATTCAAATCCTATGGGTGTTGAGAGAGTCTGTGTATACCCGTAGTGTAAACATAGAAATACATAAATTAAAATAGGGGATTGGTTTTTTGGGAAGTTGATTTACCAAAATTTAATCAAACTACCAATTCAAGGGAACAAATATGGCTAAGATTTCAATATAAGACATGACTTGAGATTATGTCTTCGTAGGGTCAAATAATGCATGGGTTTATGATAACTGAATGCAAATTCTAGTTAACAACTACTTGGGTAGGCTAGGTTAGGGGTTCTTGATGCTAGTTTTTCACCAAACCTCAAGATATGACCCATGGATCCTTTCAGATACCTCATAAATGTGACAATTAAATTTACCCAATACCTCAATTGGGAATCCTTATTTCTACAAAAAGCCTAAGATCTAGATAATTCTCAATTCACCCTTATTTCTAAGATAATGAAAAAGGAATCAACTACATTTAGTTATTGTTCACTAATACCTTGTCACCAATATCCCTATTTCAAGGATAATATAGGATTCATAATCATATACCTTGTCACCCGTATTTCTCTTTCAAGGATAATAGGATCCAAAAGTATACTCACAACCCTTTTTTAAGAATGATGTGACGTTTTGGGGATTTGGGATTTCCACCCATAAATTCCAACCCAATCAAGCAAGAATTAGTAAAACCCATTATCATTAACAAGAATTCACACTAATAAATCATAACCCACATATTTTTGCACCCTATTTTAACATAATGCCAAGATAGATGTTTAGCTACTCATGAAGTTGGGGAAAAGAAATATACCAAATGGATTATTCAATGTTTTCATTGATGATGCCAATAAGAGTAATCCAATATCCAACTTTAATTACAACCAAAACTAATTGAGAAATTAACCCCAATAAGTTTCCTAATTTGGTAGGGTTTAAAATATTTTCCAAGTTTAATTCTAGTTAGAAAGATGATAAATCCCTTAGGTGAAAGGGGTTTTCCTCTATAGGGGACTAAAGGTTGGCTTAGTGAAATTATGAATCTTCCCCTTAACATAAAACCATGCTTCCGTGATGCCCCAGCTTGACTACAATCACGACTCCCGTGATGGAGCTGAGCAACTTCGTGATCATTGTCACTAAGTAATCTTGACCGGCCTCTATTGCAGTAACAGAGGTCAGATCCAACTCTTGATTTTCCAGATTTTGTACTTCTTTCTCCCTTTTAATATTTTAGCTCACTTCACTGATTTCTATCTCATGACCTGTATATCTGTAAAATATGGAAATTTGTACATTTAAATGACAAAGTTGCCTGATTCATACCATTAATTCATAGTAGTGATGTATTTGTATGTAAATGAGTGGTAAATTTACTACTCATAACCTATCCCTCCCGCTCATCCTCTTTCTATTACAGCTAGCTATATTGCAAAAGCAATTAGTGCAGGGGCTACTAGTCTAGTTCCATTTGATCTAGAATTCACTATTTGTAAACAAAAGAGTGAAGAAGATGGATACCAATTTGGATCTCAAGATACCATTTGGAATCAAGCTAAACATGAAAAAAATAATAATGATGGAATTCCTAAAGCCTTATACACTCCCAAAGAAAAAATAGATGTCTTCATACTGTTCTGCGAGACTCTACTAGACCAATTTTGGTATGATAAAATCAAAAAACTATAATACCCCAAGTTTTCAAGCTCTACACCAATCACCAGATAGGCCATTAAATTAGTTTTCCAATACCATAATTTTTACCTTAATTTGATATCGTGGAAAAAAGTTATGGAAAATTTCCTAATGTTCTATCAAGCTGCTAGCGATAATGACTCAGGAAATGACCCATTACCAAATGTAATGAGTCATTGTTTGGAGTCATTTCTACGGCAGTGAGTATCAAAAATTAAACCCAGTGGTGATGAGTCTAGATAACAACATATTATCAGTCCTAACGAGTCATTAGGTAGACCTATTGTCAAAATAGAAGGAAACAAAGAAATCAAGTCCCCAACAACAACTACTCCTCACGACTCGAAGCCAGACCTAATGAGTCATCAGGAGGGAAGTCATTGTCAGAACAAAAGGTACCTAAGAATCTGGTCCCCAGGTCACGAATTTATTCCACGACTAGTGACCAGTCATAACGAGTCGTTGCATGAGTTGTTACGACTAGAACCAAAATTTCCTACACGATTTTAAAAGGGTTGTTTAGTATTTTTCCATTATTTAAA
Source organism: Capsicum annuum (assembly GCF_002878395.1). NCBI lineage: Eukaryota > Viridiplantae > Streptophyta > Magnoliopsida > Solanales > Solanaceae > Capsicum > Capsicum annuum. Next base: position 79,145,061 of record NC_061112.1, read on the forward strand.
ATCCTAGTCCGAGTCATTTAGGCTTCACTAAGGGTGGTATATAAGCCCAAATTTCCCCAAATTCACAATTTAATCATAAAATCAATCCACAACAGAAATAGAAATAATTCTCTCATTCTCAAAAGCAAGTTGGGGTTTCTCCATCTCAAGTTCAATTCCAAGGATTTCTCTAAGGCTTCTACTTCAGGGATGTGGGGTTTTATCATTGCGTCCCTTTCACCCATTAAGTCCCAAAAAGATTCTAAATCCTCAAGAATATTTTCCCCTCAAGTTGGGTTCTAGGTCAAATATGATGTTTCTTACTTTACTCAGTTTATTTTGTTACTATACCATGAATACATTTCCTTCCATGCGAGTGTCATTTCCATGCTAAAAAATAATGAATTTTCATATTATTGATAAATTATTAAGTTTGTCATATTTTTTGTAAAATTCTTTACTATGATCAGCTTTAAATTATTTCATGTTTAATTACATTAGACAAAGTTGGTGGGTTATAAATAGTCGGTACATAGGATTTTATGCATGAACCAGTTGACATGTTTTGAGCACTTCATATTTTGCATATGTTGCTATTTTCAAGAATACTACTATATTGAGTGTGCACACACAGATTTGGGAGTAATACTTGGCATCAAGTGAACACAGTGATGACAACTCCCCCGTCACTTAGGCAGAGACCGTTAGAAGCAATTCGTAAGTTCCAGCACTATGGTGCCACCATAGGTTACAAAGGTTTCGTCATTAGTTGAGGCATAACCCCTAGTTCTTCGATACATTAGTTCAATTGATCCACGCCAGCTAGTGTTGGTACCCTTGGCAAGGTACTAGCACCCTTCCAACTGAGATTACAGGTTAGACCTTAATTTTGCTTAGATTAGGGTATGTTGGTTAATGTTAGCTCCCACAGTCCTCAGTTCATTTTTAGTTTATGTTCAATTCAGGTTTTCGTAACCAAGTTTTTAGATATTCAGTTAGTTGTTATGCAGTTTTATTCATCACATTTATATACTTGGTTTTGGCATTCAGTTCACATGTTCATGCCTTCATGTTCAGTTTATGTTAACCAGTTTCTCATCTTGCATACTCAGTACATTCAAAGTACTGATCGCATACTTTTTAGGTTATATTGTTTAATAATATAGGTTTGGATGCTCAGTACCTAGATCGCACTTATCATATTTCCACGTCATGCTCAGTAGCAGCTTTTGGTGAGTCGTCATCATTCTAGGACAAGTTTTCAGCTCATTACTTTCTTATCAGTTAGCTGAGGGCATGTCCCAACAACTCATTATGAGTATAAGCTTTTAGAGAAATGTCTAGATTTTCAGTATATTAATTTTTTCCATACAGTTCTATTTCTAGTACTAATTGATATTCAATTTTACATAATTATGGTTTCCACCATTTATTTCAGGTTTTTTTTGCCCAGCATCTTGTTAATTTCTTTAATATTCTAATACATGCAAGGCCATGGATTAGCTTGGGGTCACTTGTGAGCTTAGGCACTGTGTTACGACAAAGGGTAGTCTCGGGTCATGACACAAACCTAGGATCTTGTAATACCCCGAGAATTTTAACTAATAGTAGAACCCTATTTCAATCTCATTAGAAATAAAGTTAGTGATTTGGTAGCTACATGATCTATCTTTATGAGTATTAGGGCCTCAAAAGTGTCCTAGCTATTAGACGAATCAAAACATTCCTTGCTGATTGAATTCTTGAGATGGATATTGGTATAGTAAACTTCAAATGAGCATATCTTTCATTATACTACGAATTTCTGAGCTCATGACCCACCAACAGATAGATAACTGAGTTAGATTTCCAACAATACCAATTTTGCCTAAATTCGATACCGAAATAAAAAGTTATGCCCATTTTACTCCAGCATGTCAGCCGTAGGCAGATTTCCACCCCCACTAATGACATTTTGTGATAAGTAGTCACAAGTATGATGACTTATCACCAATGTCATTAGCCTTAGGCAAATTTCCACACTCGGTGATGATATTTTATGATAAGTTGTCATAAGTGTGATGAATTATCACCAATGTTGTCAGCCATGGGTAGATTTCCACCCCTAGTGATGACATTTTGTGATAAGTTGTTACAAGTGTGATGACTTATCACCAATGTCGTCAATATTAGGCAGAATCCAGCCCTCAGTGACGACATTTGTGATAAGTTATCATAAGTGTGATGTCTTATCATGAATGTCGTCAGCCTTAGACAGAAATACATTAATTCTAGCCCCCTAGTGACGACATTTGTGATGACTTATCACAAGTCTGACGGCCTATCATAAATATCGTCAGCCTTAGATTTTCAACAATTGGGAAGCGGTTTAGGAAGGGTATTTTGGTCTTTTTCCTACACTTCCCACTACTTATAACCCTAAGAGAATGTATTTTTTTCTATTTCTCTTTAGTTAAACATCTCAAAATTCTCTTCACACCTTCAACCACAAGGTTAGGGTTTCAACATAAAAACCTAATTATCTAGAGATTCAACTGTCAGAATTCAATAATTCTTGCATATTTGAATTCCCCATTAAGAGGGCTACGAGGGACACCCAATAGTTCATGAATAACTTTTCAAAATTTTTGAAGTCATCCAAAAGCTCCAATTTTAAGTTATGTGGTTTTGAACAAGACCACCCTTTTATTCTTGTGCCTAAGAGTTACATATTTTAGTAAAGTATTTCGTAAATTCATGGAGAATTCCTATCATGTTATTATATTGTGATTTTTTATGAAACTATGTCTTACCCAAGCTTTGAGTGGTAATATTATTATTCATATTAATGGTTTAAATTGTCAATTTATGGTTTAAGTTGCATAATTCAATGTCTATATCATGTTTTGAGAATTTCAAGTCCTATTGTTGTGAATTGAACCTTATGGTTAAAGCATGAGTTTGAGAATGAGATGTTAGCGATTTTTTTAGAATATCAAGAAGTGAGTTTTGATTGTAAGTTAAGATAGAAATACACATTCTTAATTTTGAGATAAAGGGGATACATTTTGTCTCCCATTGCATATTATTGAATTTTTTTAAGGTAGATTTTTGAAAGTTCTGAGCTAAAGGGAGTGGTATTTAGCACCGAGTTGGGCTTGATTCTGAAGTCTTATGCCCCAAAACTACGTGCCCCAGCAGGTTCTTGATATACCCCAAGTGGGTTAAGATAGTGATCACTAAAGTTAAGGTGTTATCTGATGGCACGGATAGAATAGCTCTCCTCAGCATGGGTAAGACGTTGGAATCCATGTAGTTCACATGGTTTATGTCAGTTATGTGAAACTCCCTAAGTTCCTAAAGTTCTCTATGTTTTAAAGTCTTCTAAGTTTCAAAGAGTTTTAGTCTTAAAGTTACAAAGTTTTGAAATTATAAGTGTTTTGAAAGCTATGGTCCTAATAATTTCAGGTTTCATGATAATTTTGAGGCTTTAAGTAAAAGCATGATGATTTATGAGTCTTGTGGCATATATTTATTTCAAGCTATGTGAGTATCTTTTACACCATGTAGGTATTCTATAAAAGCTTATGATATTGATTATTTTAATTGTACACTCCCCCATATGCTCAGTACATTCCCAAAGTACTGACCCACATATTTTGTTTGTGTTCCCTATATTCTCATAATATAGGTTCAGGTGCTCAGTCTTAGCCTCACCAGTGATCCTTTCGAGCACTCCTATCTACATATCAATCATGGTGAGTCCTCATGTTTTGGAGACCGGTTATTCTTAGACTTCCAATTTTAATTAGTAGTTGCTTAATTCTTATCAGTTGAGTATGAGTTAGTTGGGGACCTATCCCAATGGCTCTCTAGTTTGTAGTAGTAGAGGTTTGTCAAACTAGTCATCAAATTATTAGCACTTTAAGATTTTCTTTGAGTTATAGTTTGTTCAGACCAAGTATTTCATTCATATTTCTTATTTTATGATGTCACAGTGTTAAGTTCATCCATTTTATCTCTAAGCAAGCTAATATATGAAGTAGAATGCACAAAGGGTTAGCTTGGGGATACTTGTAGCCTTAAGCATTGTGTGACATTTCGGGACCTAATTGCAAGGCGTTACAAACTTGGTATCATAGCCTAAGGTTTAGAGAGTCCTAGGGAGTCTGATAAGCCATGTTAAGTAGTTTCTTGATCATCGATGTGTAGCACGCCACATTTATGAGCAAAAGGCTATGAAATATTTTAGGAACAAGTTGTTTCCTCCTCTCAAGTCCATCGTGCTCAAGTTTTCTCTCTCTCCTATTAATTTATGCTCTCTTATTTAAGAATATGCCTCCTCGCTGAGCTCAAAGAAATAACAATGATCAACAACCTCATCGCACTGATCCTTTAAATAAAAATATGTCCCACACTGAATTCAGGGCAACCTTCCAGGCACTGGCCCAAGCTGTCACTGTCTAGGCCAATCAGGCAGCAGCTCCTCAGTAGTATGGAGGTGACTTAGCTACTGCCAGAAATCGTGACTTATATGGATGAGTCTGTCAGAGTTTTATGGATCAAAGACAGGGGAAGACCCACAGTTATATATTAAGGAGATAAGGAAGATTATACAGGTAATACATGTGTCTGAAGAAGAGTATGTGGAGTTACCATCTTACAAGTTGAAGGACATTGTGTATGACTGGGTGGTTTTTTGGAGGAAGGGTAGAGGGGAGGATGATGCTCCTATTATGTGACAGATGTTCCAAGATGCATTCTTGGATAGGTTCTTTCCTTTGGAGTTAAGAGAGGCCAAGATTGTAGAGTTTATGAACTTAAAACAGGGATCCATGACTGTTAAAGAGTACTGCTTAAACTTCAATCAGCTAGCAAAATAAGCGCCTGACTTGATCTCTGACGCTCGAACTGGTATGAGAGAGTTTGCGAAAGGTGTATCGGGCTTAGTACTTAAAGAATGCCTCACTGCTTTGTTGAACAAGGATATGGATTTGTCTAGGTTGATGATCTATGTGTAGAAAATAGAGAAGGATAAGATAAGGAAAAGAGATAGAATGAGAGGTAACAAGAAATCTAGGTCTGAGCAGCATGAATACGATCAGGCTAGATCCCAGTAAGGGAACCGCCCTCAATTCCAGAGTCGTTCTTCTATGCCAGTACCCTCATCCACTAGTGCCCCAGCCTAGAGGTAGGCAAGAGTAGGGAAATAGGTCTTCTATATCCAGGCCTTAGCAGAGTGTAAGAAGAAAGCCCAACTTTCTTTCTTATGCCAAGTGTGGTAGGACCTATCCGAGTGAGTATTTGGATGAATAGCATAGGCCACTAGTGCATCAACTTCTGCAGCCCATCCAACTCCTCCTAGGGCGCTTCTTCTAGTACTGCTGGCGGTCAGCGTGAAAATAGGTTCTATGCCCTACCTTCCCATCATGTGCAGTAGGACTCTCCCGATATTATTACTGGTATGCTCCGTGTATTTCATTTTGATGTATATGTATTATTGGGCCTTGGGTTAAGTTTTTCTTATGTGACCCTACTTGTTGCTGTGAAGTTTGAGAAGAGTCTCGAAAGTATTTCTAAGCCTATTCTAGTTTCTACTCTAGTAGGGGAGTCTGTTGTTGCTAAGAAAGTATACAAGAATTATCCTGTTATAGTCACACTTGCAGATTTGATAGAGTTAGAGATGGTTGATTTTGATGTTATCCTGGGTATGGACTGGTTTCACTCCTATTATGCAAAAATTGTTGTACTCGTGTAGTCAATTTCTGTTTCCTGATGAACCAGTTTTTGAGTGGTCAGGGAGTTCAGTACCTCCCAAGAGTCATTTTATTTCTTATCTCAAATCCATGAAGCTTATATCTAAGGGTTACTTTTATCACTTGGTTATAGTTAAGGACACTAAGTATAAAACCCCAAGTATCCATCACTCAACATTGTTAATGAGTTTCCTGATGTCTTTCCAAAAGATCTTCCAGGGGTACCTCCTGATAGAGAGATAGAATTTAGGATCGACCTTTTTCTCGACACTCAGCCTATTTTCATTCCTCCCTACCATATGGCACCTGTAGAGCTTAAGAAGCTGAAAGAACAACACAAAGATCTCTTAGACAAAAGTTTTATAACGCCCATTGTATCTTCTTAGGGCACACCTGTCCTTTTTGTGTGAAAAAAAGATGGTTCTTTGCGTATGTGCATTGACTATCATCAGCTTAATAAGGTCACAGTTAAGAACAAGTACCCTCTTTTAAGAATAAATGATTTATTTGATCAGTTCCAAGGTGCGAGTTATTTCTCCAAGATATACCTTAGATTCGGTTATCACCAACTTAAAGTAAGGGGGTGTAATATCCCGAAGACAGCTTTTCAAACTTGCTATGGTCATTTTGAGTTTCTTGTCATGTCTTTCAGTCTAACTAATGCCCAAGCAGCTTTTATAGACCTCCTGAATCAAGTGTTCAAGCCATATCTTGATATGTTCATCATTGTGTTTATTAACGACATCCTTGTGTATTCACAAAGTGAGGGTGATCATGAAGACCATCTTAGAATCATCTTGCAAACTCTTAGAGATCATATGTTGTTCGCCAAATTAGATAGTGTGAGTTTTGCCTAAGGTTCGTAGCATTTCTAGGTCATATTATTTCAGCTAAAGGTATTAAAGTTGATCCCCAAAAGATAGAGGCTATAAGAAATTAGCCTAGGCCTATCTCTCCATCTGATATTAGAATTTTCTTAGGTCTAGCTAGCTATTACCACTGTTTTGTTGAAGGGTTCTCTTCTACTGCATCTCCCATGACTCGGTTGACCCAAAAGAAAGTTAAGTTCCTCTGGTCGGATTCCTGTGAGAAGAGTTTTTAGGAGTTGAAAACTCGACTCACTTTCGCACCTGTGTTGACATTGCCTAAAGGTGTATATGGTTTTATGGTATGCTGTGATGCTTCGAGAGTTAGTTTAGGTTGTGTGTTGATGCAAAGGGGTAAAGTTATAGCCTATGCTTCTAGACAGTTGAAACTTCATGAGAAGAATTACCCAACCCATGACTTAGAGTTGGATGTTGTAGTGTTTGCTTTGAAAATCTGGAGATATTATTTGTATGGTGTGCATGTTGATGTTTTTACTGATCACAAAAGCCTGCAGTAAGTGTTGACTCAGAAGGAGTTGATCTTAGGTAACGGAAGTGGTTAGAATTGTTAAAAGACTATGATATGAGAGTTTTGTATCATCCGGGTAAGGATAATGTTGTGACAGATGCCCTTAGCAAAATGTATATGGGTAGTATTTCACATGTGAAGGAAGGTAAGAAAGAGTTGGCTCATGATGTGCATCGTCTGGCTAAACTGGGTGTTAAGTTGCTTGATTCCACTGAGGTAAATATTTTGGTGCAGAGTAGTTCCGAATCCTTTTTGGTTTCAGAGGTGAAGGAGAAGCAAGACTTGGATGCTAGCTTGGTCAAACTGAAGGAGTCAGTCAAGGATCAAAAGGTAGAGGTTTTCTCTCAAGAGACATATGGAGTGTTGAGGTTGTAGGGCAGATTATGTGTTCTTGATGTTGGTGATTTGACGCAGAGAATTATGGCTGAAGAGTATGGTGCGCAATATTCTATTCATCCCGGCACTACCAAGATGTACCGCGGCTTGCGGGAAATCTATTGGTGGTGTGGTATGAAGAAGGATATAGCTAATTTTATGGCGAAGTGTGCAACATGTCAACAGGTTAAGGTTAAGCACTAAAGACCTGGTGGTGTGATGCAAGAGATAAGTATCCCAACTTAGAAGTGGGAAGAGATAAATATGGATTTTATGGCTGGCTTACCTCTTTCTCGACGCTATTATGATTCCATCTGGGTTGTTTTCGATAGGCTGACTAAGTCATCGCATTTTTTGCTTGTGCACACATCACAGTTGAGAACTATGCTAGATTGTATATTCGGGAGTTGGCCGTGTTGCATGAAGTTCCCTTTTCTATCATTTTGGATAGAATTCTCAGTTCACTTCTCAGTTCTGGAGAGCATTTCTGAAGGGTCTTGGTACCCAAGTTCATATGAGTTCCACTTTTCATCCGCAGATAGATGGTCAAGCTGAGAGGACTATCCAAACTTTGGAGAACATGTTGAGAGTGTGTGCCCTTGATTTCAGTGGTAGTTGGGATGAGCATTTGTTGTTGATAGAGTTTGCTTACAACAATAGTTACCATGCTAGTATCAAGATAGTTCCATTTGAGGCATTATATGGTAGGATATGTAGATCACCCATAGGCTGGTTCAAAGTAGGTAAAGCTACTTTGGTTGGGACTGATGCAGTATTTGAGGTAATAGAGAAGGTGAAGTTGATTAGAGAAAGGTTAAAAACAGCTCAAAGTCGTCAAAAGTCATATGAAGATGTGAGACAAAAAGACCTTGAGTTCAAAGTTAATGATTTGGTGTATCTGAAAATTTTGCCCATGAAAGGGGTGAAAAGGTTTGGGAAGAAAGAGAAACTTAGTCCCCGTTACGTTGACCCTTACAAAATCCTTAGTCGTGTTGGGAACGTAGCCTATGAAGTTGAGTTGCCTACAGAGTTGTCAGTTGTTCATCCTATTTTCATGCTTAGGAAGCATATTGGTGATTCTATCATTGTTGATTCTTTAGATAGCTTAGATGTTCAGAATAACCTTTCGTTTGATAAGGTTCCAGTTGAGATCCTAGATTACCAAGTTCGTAGACTAAGGAACAAAAAAGTTCCATTGTTCAAGGATTTATGGCAAAACCAATCAGTTGAGGGTGCTCCTTGGAAAGCCGAAGTAGATATGTGATCCAAGTACCCACACCTCTTCTTCACAAGTTCAGAGCAAGCCGAAGGTATTACTTTTTCTTAATTCAGCCCCTATCTAACCAAAGATTCAGCTATATAGCTATTTTGTTGCAAATTTGTGTACTCTCAGAAATACTCAAAAGTTTTGAATGACATAGATTCAATTCAGAGAACTATTCCAACTGTGCATCCTCAGTTTCTTTGCATTCCCATCTTAACTACTGACATTTGAGGACAAATATTTCCAAGGGGTAGATATTGTAATACCCCAAGAATTTCAAATAATAGTAGAACCCTGTTTCAAGCTCATTAGAAATAAAGTTAGTGATTTGGTAGCTACATGATCTAGCCTGGTGAGTATTAGGGCCTCAAAAGTGTCCTAGCTATTAGACGAATCAAAATATCCTTGCCGATTGAATTCTTGAGATAGATATTGTATAGTCAACTTCAAACGAGTATATCTACCATTATACTATGAATTTATGATCTCATGACCCATCAACAGATAGATAATTGAGTTAGCTTTCCAGCGATACCAATTTGGCCTAAATCCGATACCGGAACAAAAATTTATACCCATTTTACTCCAGCATGTCAGCCGTAGGCAGATTTCCACCCCCAGTGATGACATTTTGTGATAAGTTGTCA
>NC_061112.1:79157455-79291040 GCF_002878395.1 Capsicum annuum
AGTGATGACATTTTGTGATAAGTTGTCACAAGTGTGATGACTTATAACTAATGTTGTCAACCTTAGGCAGAATCCATCTCTCAATGATGACATTTCTGATAAGTTATCACAAGTGTGATGACTTATCACGAATGTCATCAGCCTTAAACAGAAATCCATCAATTTCATCCCCCCAGTGACGATATTTGTGACGACTTATCACAAGTCTTACGGCCGATCACAAACGTCGTCAGCCTTAGATTTTCAGCAATTGGAAAGCATTTTAGTAAGGGTATTTTGGTCTTTTTCCTGCACTTCCCATGACTTATAACCCTCAGAGAACGTATTTTCTTCTATTTCTCTTTAGTTAAACATCTTAAAATTATCTGCACACCTTCAACCACAAGGTTAGGGTTTCAACATAAAAACTCAATTATCTAGAGATTCAATCATAAAAATTCAATGATTCTTGCATATTTGAATTCCCCATTAAGAGGGCTACGAGGGACACCCAATAGTTCGTGAATAACCTTCCGAAATTTTTGAAGTCATCCAAAAGCTCCAAGTTTAAGGTATGTGGTTTTGAACAAGAACACCCTTTTGTTCTTGTGCCCAAGAGTTACATATTTTAGTAAAGTATTTCATAAATTCATGGAGAATTCCTATCATGTTATTATATTGTGAGTTTTTATGAAACTATGTCTTACCCAAGCTTTGAGTTGTAATAATGTTATGCATATTAATGGTTTAAATTGTCAATTTATGGTTTAAGTTGCATAATTCAATGTCTATATCATGTTTTGAGAATTTCAAGTCCTATTGTTGTGAATTGAACCTTATGGTTAAAGCATGAGTTTGAGAATGAGATGTTAGCGATTTTTTTAGAATATTAAGAAGTTAGTTTTGATTGTAAGTTAAGATAGAAATCCATATTCTTGATTTTGAGATAAAGGGGATGCGTTTTGGCTCCCATTGCATATTATTGAATTGTTTTAAGGTGGATTTTCAAAAGTTCTGAGCTAAGTAAGGGAGTAGTATTTAGCATCGAGTGGGCTTGATTCCAAGGTCTCATGCCCCAGAACTACGTGCCCCCGTAGGTTCTTGATATACTCCAAGTGGGTTAAGATAGTGATCACTAAAGTTAAGGTTTTATCCAGTAGCAAGGATAGAACAGCTATCCCCAACGTTGGTAAGACGTTGGACTCCATGTAGCTCACATGGTTTATGTCGGTTAAGAGAAACTCCCTAAGTTCCTAAAGTTATCTAAGTTCTAAAATCTTCCAAGTTTCAAAGAGTTTGTCTTAAATTTACAAAGTTTTGAAAGTATAAGTGTTTTGAAAGCTATGGTCCTAATAATTTCAGGTGTCATGATAATTTGAGGTTTTAAGTAAAGGCATGATGATTTATGATCTTGTGGCATATATTTATTTCAAGATATGTGAGTATATTTTACACCATGCACGTTTTCTATAAAAGCTTATGATATTGGTTATTTTAATTGCACACTCCCACATATGCTCAGTACATTCCTAAAGTACTGATCCACATATTTTATCTGTGTGCCATATATTCTCATAATGTAGGTTCAGGTGCTCAGTCTCAACCTTACCAGTGATCCTTTCGAGCACTCCTATCTACATATCAGTCATGGTGAGTTCTCATATTTCGGGGACCGGTTATTCACTAGTTGTTTAATTCTTGTCAGTTGAGTATGAGTTAGTTGGGGATCTGTTCCAATGGCTCTCTAGTTTGGAGTAGTAGAGGTTTGTCAGACTAGTCATCAGATTATCAGTACTTCGAGATTTTCTTTGAGTTGTAGTTTGTTCAGACTAAGTATTTCATTCATATTTCTCATTTTATGATGTCACAATGTTGAGTTCATGCATTTTATCTCTGAGTAAGCTAATATATGAAGTAGAAGGCTCAAAGGGTTAGCTTGGGACTACTTATAGCCTTAAGCACCGTGTGACATTCTGAAATCCGGTTGTTGGGTGTTACAAATCTGATACCAACTTTATCACAATCCAAATCCATTGTGGGTGGCACCCACACCACTCAACCAGGAGAACCATCTACCCCAAAATACCATTCCAAAGTCAACCGTTAAAGAGATAGTAAAATAAATCCATAAATAGAGATGTTCAATTCTAAATCAAAATAGTCGTACAACAAAAATGTAAAAAACTGTACTTAGGAAAATCAAACCATCCCTAAAAATCAAAAGTCGTTTGTACCCAAACTACTAAAGATTATTAAGAAAGAGATGCAACCCTAAAAGCTAAAATGAAAAACATAAGTCCAAAAGTAAAGACTTTGTCATTCAAGAAGGATGCATGGTAGACCGAAACATGCTGCTCACCCTTGAATTCAAAATACAATGTTAGAATTGCAAGGGAGATCTTGCAGGAGCTACGTGAATATGTCTTGCACTAACAAAAATAACAGTAGGTGTAGTATCATCACACAAAAAAATAATAGTATACTGGTAGAGTCATTTGGCCAATCCAGGATAAGAATGTAAATATAACCCAGTTATAGTACAATAAATTAATCCATGCTCCAAATCATCGTACATATAGCACATTAATTACCAAATAAGAAGTTCAGCATCTCAAGAAACAATTCAACATATTATCACCAATTTAAGTTCAATACGGCAAGTCAAAAAGTTAAACCGTTATCAACCATATAAATATATTCCTTGGTTCACTCATGAAATCGTCAAACTCACCTGACCCATCGTGCAAACACGCTATGGGTTATAAATCCACCCTCTAGTCATGACCTTCAGAAGATAATTTTCATCCATGTACTAAATCTCAGACAAGAGTATCTGTCAATCTTGTTTCACCAAGAACCGGTAGAAATATTCCAAATATCGAAATATCCCACATTTAACAAAGTAGTAGGAAAAAAATATAACAACGTAAATTCATTTGCATCGACTACATCAAAAATCATGCACTAACAAGTAAAACTACAAAGTATTTAACATGCACATATAGTACACATTGAATTAAACTACAATACCATCACCTACCTCGAACCAAGTTTGCATAACTTTTCTAAGTCGGAGTTTTTCTCTTCCGTGCAATTTTCGCTTGCTCTTGATCTAGAACATGCATATAAACATATAATTAATGAAATGACCTACAATTTTGAGACTTATAGCTCATACCCAACCCCTAAGGTCAAGTTCATAATCATTTCCTTCTCGTTCTAGAGCTTTTCTATCGTAATTCTCCTAAAACTATCAATTCTATAGCTAAATTCCTGAATTAACGAAATACAAGGATAAATTAATTGTTAATGATCAAAACTCATTAACTTGTTACTTATTTTTCTTCCTTGCACCAAAAAATAATTAAAATCATCCCAAAATTCTCTCCAAACCTCATTAATTAGCAATTCTAAGGCCTATTATTAATTGCTAGTTAACGAGGATGGGACTCTTGCCTTAACGAAGCCAAACAAAGAAAATCTAATGGAAAGCACCCAAAATCGTTTCTCCATTGTCCCAAAATGAGTTTTGAAAAAATAAATTATTTTGGATTTTGTCACTATAGCGGCGGCACTGCCTCTATAGTGGGCATTGACCAAATCTAACCGTCGCTATTGCAGAAATTTCTTTGCTATAGCAGAAATTTCTCCACTATAGAGACACCCCACTATAATGGCATGCATACCGCTATAGAGGCATCGATGAGACAGAATGTCCAGTTTCGCTCATAATTCTAAATTTTGCAACACAACTTAAACCAGGGATAATACAAATAGTGTCTTTTACGCTAAGATCAATTTCGGGAGTTCTACTCACCCAAATTCAATTTCGTATATTTCTATAGTTTTCTTATTGTCTTAGATAACTAGAAATCAAATCAAACGCTGCCAAACTTTTCAAATCATTCTTAGATTTCTCTAGATCATACCTCGCTCCAATTTCACTAGAAGCCTAGCCTGAAATTTATAACTTCAAAATCGAGAAGAACTTTTACATGAAATTGTCAAGGGGAGATTTATACATAACGATAAAATTGATCATTACATTCAATGACTTCGACTTTCATTGGCTTATCATCACCAATGTAGATGTATCTTTCACCATCACTATAATTTTGATAATTCAGACAATCTTGCATCGACGCACTAATGTAAGTTGATGTATTGGAATCTATTCATTATGTATGTCTGGTATCGAAGTCAAATTAACCCCGGAACGAACAAAATTAAGAAGAATATCTTCTTATCAAAACCTCCTGCTTCACAGAAGAAATAACTAACGATTTATTCTTTGTGTTATTTTTTGGTGCTAACTGCTACTGTAATCACAACTTTCTTAGTCTTTTCACACCTCATTGAAACTGAATTGTTTAAGAGTTAACCGTTCTCAACTATTTTCATTCTTGATAAATTTCTTTTCAATCTTAATTATGAATTCTTTTCAATAAATATGTTGGGCAGTAATACTTATTATATTATAGTAATTTCAATTGAATTGAAGAACAATACAAAACATAATAAGCTTAATACTTAAAATCAAGCTAAAAATAAATTCGATAAGGTAAACTCCATCTCAAGATTTCAGATAATACCCCATTTATATGTTTATTTTGGATAAAATATTAACTTGTAAGTGATATCTTGGTGTAGTAGTTAAACATTGATATTTATAAAAAAGAACATGTCGAATAGTAAATCTTTATTTGGAATAATTTATTTATTTACACGTAAATTTAAATAATTATTGCGTAGTCATTATCACATAATGCACGTGTAATTTTGTTAAAGATGACATTTATTTGTATCGATCAATATTCACATAAGTTACACATGCACAACCTTTTATATTTTTGAAAAATATAGTTCCACAGTAATCAGTAGAAGGTCACTTTGATGGCATAAAGCTTCAACTTATGCATCTCAAAACATATACTATGTTTATCAATATTCAAATTAAAGTTCTCCAATACAAAATATAAATTTTCAAGATAAAAGTTTCCATATGTATAAGTTTACTTTAAAGAACTTACGGCTTTTAATTGATGGTAAACCACGCAGCGATGCCTAAACCAAATACAATTACTATGAAAGTGGAACCTGATGCAACTTTTTTATATAACAATAGACGCATTATTTATTAATGAGTTAAACAATTTTGTAAGTTATTACGGTCTCAAGATAAAAAGAGCTTCAATGTACACAAACAATACTAGACAAGCATGTAAATATCTAAAAATAGTTATACTAATTTATTTATTTATTTGACAATCTAGTAGATTCCTATAAAGGGAATTAAAAAGAATCATGCACAAAAACGAAGTTCATGACAGAAACCTTATATCGTGGCAATGGTGCCTTAACCAACTACTTTTACTTTTTGTTATTGTGTGGAACAAAACTTTTTTGTATTTAAATTCGTAGGAAATTCCAATGATATTAAATTTAAAGTTTATTATTTCAAATAAATATTATGAATTAATTTAATTGGATACATTATTTAAATCTAATAAATACAAATTTAATTAAAGTCCATTTTTTATTGGGTCAATTCATTTATTTGGGCTATAAATGATGAGCTCACTTTACTAAGCCCAAAATGTCATCTTATTCTAAAGGGAAAAAGACATGGTATAGCTCTTTTTTACAAAAAATAGCCCAAGTTTGGGCCTACGGACATAAAATGTCCTGTCGAGTATATTAATGCCACATAATAGTTAATTCCTATTCTTTCTCAATTTGTTCAGATAGAGTTTATATATTATATTGATACAGTTCATATACAATACTAATACAGTTTTCAACTTGGGTTATTCGGTCCTTTTTTAAAAATATTTTCAATTTTTTTTTGCTACAAATTTTTTAACTGAAAAATATTCTATTTTTTCTTAGTTGTTTAAAAATAATAATTAAATATAATTATATAAACATGGTATAATTGTTATAGAATATATATCTATATAAGATATATGTATAGAAATTGTATAGTTCTATCAAACATGTATATGTATAAAATATAAAAAAAAATATAGAAAGTGTATAAAAAATTATAATTGTTGTATAAAATGTGTAAAAAAAAATGTACAATTATTATATAAATTGTGTAGCAAAACTATATAATTTTCGTATAGAATATTTATATGTATAAGATCTGTATAGAAACTATATAGAACAAGCCAGCAAATTTAAATGGCTAGAGAGTGGAATTTAAATTCCATGGACATTTTCATGAAATTTGTTTGATTTGAAGTGTCATTTTTGTCTTTTCCTCTATTTTAAAGTCCCAATTTGGTGTCACATGTCAAATGTTGTGACATGCAAAGTCAAGTGAATGAGAATAAAATTCTTCCACATATTAAAAATGATGCATTATGCCTAGTAAAACTAAAGATGGATGAAAATGTTCCACGTGTACAAGTTAACATGTTTCAACCGATCAAATATGATCATGCCACTACAATCTGATTGGCCAAAGCGGGTTTGTACTTACCATAGATCATCAATCCTACAACTATAAGGGTCTTCACTATTCTGAAAGGGATGATAATTCTAACAATAGGCCAAAGAGAGCTCGTTTGATGAAAGGAAAGAGAATTCTAACAATAGGCCAGAGAGAAATCATGGATCAAATGTTGTCGATTTCCTTACAAGCTACAAGTTCAAGCACGTCAAGGTATAGTTCATCAAGATTCAAGATCAAAATCAAGAACCCTTGAATTCAAATACAAGTCCAGATCAAGACGAAGATTCAAAATCAAGCTCAAAGTCCCTTGAATCAAAATTCAAAATTCAAGATCAAGTTCCTCAAGTTCTCAAGCAAAGTTATAATTTGTAAAATTCAAATCAAGCTCAAAAGTCCTTGAATTAATATTTGAAAAGATAAATCAATGGATTCATAGAGATTGTAACACTTATATATTTGAAAATAAATAAAACAATTATTTTGATATTTCTCTGTCTTGATGATTATTTTCTTACCTCAAATTTTATCATTTACAAATTTTGACATGCCTAGTGGAACAATCTATACCTCTCATTTTTTTCTTTTAAAATTAAAGAATATCAAAATGACTCAAATAAAGATTAACTCCAAATACAATGCTACTGTGACTACTCACTCCAGAAGTGAATTAAAAGTGGTTATAAAGATTATTAGTCAAATCAAAGGAAATCTAGCCCAACTTGATCTTCCACAAGAACGTTATCACAAGTCTGATAAATCATCCATGCAAGAAGCTGATGTCTTGAAGGTTGAATATGCTCTAATATCCACTCAAATTATTCTCCAACCCAAGATTTATTCAGATAGAGATTCACATCATTCTTCATCTTCTACAATGGTGGTACAAGAAATGATGGTCGATGCTTCTACTATAGAAGAACAACTTACAAGTTTAACTAAAGTAATCGAAGTCTTGACAAAGTGCGTGTGAGAAAAAAATGCTAATCTTATCAAGATGGAAAATAAAATGGATACCATGACTATGGGAGAATCAACTCAAGTACCTTGGAAGCTTTCTGATATTCAAAAGAAAGG
The DNA here is from genome assembly GCF_002878395.1 of Capsicum annuum. Lineage (NCBI taxonomy): Eukaryota > Viridiplantae > Streptophyta > Magnoliopsida > Solanales > Solanaceae > Capsicum > Capsicum annuum. Next base: position 79,164,969 of record NC_061112.1, read on the forward strand.
AGAGTCTTCCATAAAGCAAACAACAATAATCAAAGTGATCCACGTCTCTACTAAAGGTTTGACTCTTATTAACCAATTGAAGTACTTTATCTCGGTACTAATAAATGATAAACTAAGTTCTTATCAAAATTTTCTCTCAAATATGCAAAGTTGTACACACAAAAGGTTGATAACTTGAAGATGACTATTATAAACCTCCTAAGCTATAGTAATTTGATGGCAAAGGGAATCCCAAACAGCATATAGGGCACTTTATCAAAAATTTCAATGTTTCTAGGTTGTATGGTGATTTTATTGTCAAGAAATTAGTTCGATCTCTCAAAGAAAATGTCTTTGATTGGTACACAAATCTCGAACCTAGTTATATAGATAGTTGGAAGAGATTGGAGCAAGAGTTCCTTAACAATTTCTATATTACAAGACATTGTCAGTATGATTGAACTTACAAAGGCTTGCTAATGTGAAGATGAGCCAATTGTTGACTTTAACAAGTGTTGGAGAAGTTTAAGCCTCAACTACAAAGATTATCTTAGTGAAACTATTAACAGTGAAACTATTAACAGTAAAATGTGCATCTAAGACATAAATTGGGCTCTTCATTACTTCTTACAAGGATTAAATCCTAATGCAAATGAAGAGTTGACAACCCTGATATGGAATTAAGCATGGCTATAAGAGAAGATCAATGGTCATATTGCAGAGAAAAAAATATAGAAGAACTTCGTAGTAGGAGCAAATCTGTATCTGAAGAAGAATATGAAGAGTGTGTATTTCACAATGCTTCTCAACGCCTAACCTAAACTATTAAGTTAAAACACTCCTTGATGTACAAATTTAAACTACATGTCGTAGAGATTTTCAAATTCAAGCCAAATATTGAAGATGTGAAGTTTCTTAAATCCAAGCTAAATTTTAAGTTAAAATACTCCAAGATGCACGAGCCAAAACTGTATGTCAAAAGCTCTTCAAATTTGAGCTAAATTCTTAAGTTAAAATGCTTCTTAAAACACAAGCCTAAATTACATGTCAAAATCTTTTCAAATTTGAGCTATATCTTAAAGTTTAAATCCTTCTTGAAACACAAGCATAAATTGTATATCATAAAGTTCTTCAAATTTGACCTAAATCTTCAAGTTCTGAAACTTTTAAAATTCAAGTTACAATGCTATTCAAATTTTGGCTAGATCTTAAAAAGATAAAGCTCTTCAAATTTAAGCTAAATCTTCAAAACTATGTTATGACTTCACCATCTTCAAGTGGTACATAGGTACTTAAATTTTTATTCTAAGTTTATTCACATAAGTGCTAAAAATACATGTTCCTACTTAATCTGTCACATAAAAGTCCGGTACAAGTACTCTCATCAAACTTTGGACTTACACCAAATATGTGTGGCTCAATAGGGCATACCTCTATAATAAATGGGCTTTTTCAACATGATTTAAAATGCTCAAGTTCCTCAAGCCTTAAAGTTGTAAAATATATCAAATCTATGAATGGAAGATAAAAGAAAAAAGGACATGGACTGACCTTTTGAAAAATAATGGCCCACATTTGAAAAGGTGGACATAGGCTATCCAGTCGGCTAAACTAATTCCTTTTTTTAGCCATTTGGCCCAATTGGTCACATGCAGTCTCTATAATCAATTGATACACTTTTATACTAAATTGATACACCTTTATACTATATTGATACACTTTTTAAAAAAGAGAAGGGAAATTATATGCAAGCACATGCAATCCCTATACCCAATTGATACTTTTTTATACCACATTAATACACTTTTATACTACATTGATACACCTGCAGTGTCCATACACTCAATTGATACTCTCTTATACTAGATTGATACATTCTTAGAATGCATGTAGAAACTATAAAGAGTCATATAAAATATGTATCTAAATAATAATTGTAGTTAAAAATTGTATAAAAATGCTATAATTATTATATAGAATATGTGTATATATAGAAACTGTATCATTATTATATATAGATATATATCTTTAATAATTGTATTATATTAAAGGTATATGATGTTTTATTTTATTTGATAAATAAGTAAAACTAAAATGAAACTGAGTATAAGCTTAAATGCTTAATCCGGGAGCTCCAAATAATTGTTGTTACCTAAACAAGTGATTTGACATAGAAAGAAGAAGAATGCTAGTTAAAGCTTTGGGGTGAAGACAAGTGGAATATGAGTGCAGTGCCCACGCAGCTCATGTAGATGACCAAATAAAAAAAATAAAAACCAAAATTGGAATATGATAAGAACGGATCATTAGATAAATGGATTGTGATAAAAAATTTGTGACGGGGATTAATTAAGTCCATGAAAATATAATTTTTAAATTTGGATGGATTGGTAGCTTGCATATTCATTGCCTTAAGTATAGTTATCCGTCCAATTAAGTTTATCCCAAAAAAATGGAATGAGGTTGCATGGGAGAAAAAGAAATGACGGGGAGGTGAAGTACGTGTAGCCGTCTTGATAGTGGACATCTTGGGCTAAGCAGTGCCATGATCGAGTGGCTATTTACTAGATTTTTAAATTTAGGTGCTAGTTTTGTAGAATTATTTTAGGCGAGGTGACATTTATGTCCTTTCCCCAAGATAAAATGTGCCAAACCTGTAGGTCGATGTCAAGAAGCTACCAAGTCTACAAGTTGAAGTTGTCAAAATTTTCAAGTCTACAAGTTGAAGTCATTAAATTTATTAAGTTTTCAAGTTGAGACCATCAAATTTATCAAGTCGGTAATTTGAAGCCATCAAATTTGCCAAGTATGTACGTTAAAGCCATCAAGTATACAAATTGAATTCTCCAAATCTACTCAGTTTACAAGTCAAAGTCTCCAAATTCATCAAATTTGAAAGTTGAAGTCGTCAAAGTCTCCAAGTGGTAAAGTTGAGGCTTTCTAGATTATCATGATTTAAGGTGGACAAACATTGTCCCTTTGCACCTTAAATTGGTTGTTTTATGGATTCATCATATAAAGGAGACCAAATTGTCAGTCTTAAGGTGTTGGAGGCGGTGTTAAACTTTTGCACCATAAGCTGATAGTTGTATAAGTACACCACTGAAATGAGTCAAACTTTTCAGGTTTCAAGGTAACGGGGGTGAAATTAAACTCTCACATCTTAAGATGATTGTTGTCAGGGATCAAATTATGAGTGAACCTGTCAGGTCTCCAGATATCGAAAGCAAAGTTAAACTCTCGCACATTAAGTTGACCTTCACAAATACATTTTTTCATAAGTTTAAAAAGAAAAAGAGGAAAAGACAAAAAAAAAGGGAAAATACACAAAACAAATAAACAAAATAAAAACTCACCAAGGAATTAATGAAAAAATATAGTGAAATCTATCCTTATTTATACAGTAGGAGGGCGGTGATTTAACAATCTGTTTCCTAGAAGAAGAAAACTAAGTTGCATATATATTACGAGTAATACACCGCATCATTGAAGAAAAAAAATGTGGTTGAGGTAGTATGTCTCCTATCTGGAGTAGGATTGACAACTATTTTTACGGTTATCAAATAGCAGCGACAACGACGTCCTAATAGCATGCTAATTCAAAAATAGTGAGGTTGTAGTAGTACTGATAAAAGGAAATTAAGGAAAAGGGAGAGGAGCATTTAATGCTAAGAAAGTCAACCCCTCCTTTTTTTTTCTGCTTCTTGATAATTTCACGTGGTCCTACAAATTTAATATAAAATTTCATAAAATATGAAGGAATATTTAATAATAAAATGATCAAAAAACCTCCATACCTTTACCTCAAATTTCAACTACACACTTATACTTTGTGGGGCTTCTATGACCCCTCCAAACTATTTTAAAGTGGAATTATTTCTCTCCCAAAAAATGACATGGCAAGAGAGTGTGTTTCACTCTCTTTAAAGAGAGTGAGAACGTAAATTATTCATTAAAAATTTATTTTTAATGTTTTTTATTTTCTTTATTTATTTTTTTATTCATTTTTAATTATTCTTTTTCTTTATTCATTTTCTTTCTTTCTTTCTTTCTTTCTTCTTCTTCTTCTTCTTCTTCTTCTTCTTCTTCTTCTTCTTCTTCTTCCTCACAAACAAAACCTTCAAGAACTCATCAATGACATCCAAGATTAATTTATCATCTTCCTCATCTCCAAGCACAAAATCGATTGGTTCCTACTTCAAGTTCGTCGGAAATTTCAAAATGGGTATTGTCCCTTATTTTCAACTTCAAGGTCGTCGAAAATTTCAAAATTGATATTATCCATTATTTCCGACATCAAGATCATTGTAAATTTTAAAATGGGTATTGTCCATTGTTTCCAACTTTAAGGTCGTCGAAAATTTTGAAATTGATATTGTTCATTATTTCTGAATTTAAGATCGTCTAAAATTTAATAATTGATATTGTTTATTATTTTCCACTTCAAGGTTGTCGAAAATTTTAAATTCGATGTCGTTTATTATTTCCGACTTCAAGATCGTCAGAATTTTCAAAATCAATATTGTCCATTATTTTCGACTTCAAGGTCATCATAAATTTTAAAATGAGTATTGTCCATTGTTTTCGACTTCAAGGACGTCGAAAATTTCAAAAGTTCTTTATTGTTTCCGACTTTAAGGTCATCGAAAATTTTAAATTCGGTATTGTTCATTATTTTCGGCTTCAAGGTCATCAAAAAGTTTGAAATTGGTATTGTTCGTTGTTTTCGTATTTAAGATTGTCGAAAATTTAATAATGATATTGTTCATTGTTTCCCACTTCAAGGTTGTCGAAAATTTCAAATTTGATGTTGTTTATTATTTTCGACTTCAAAATCAATGGTGATTTCAAATTCGTTATTGTCCATTATTTTCCACTTCAAGTTCATCGAAAATTTATTTAAGTTTTAAAAGGAAAAGAGATGAAAACTAATGGTGAAAAATTATGAAAAGTGATAAAAATGAAGAATAAAGTAAATAAAAATTAATTTTAAATTTAAAAAATATGTGTAAAAAGGTTGTTGGTGCGTGCATCACACCACATTTCAAATGACTGGTTGTCAGTGTTTTGGGGGGGAAGAAGGGGGTGGGGATAATTCCACTTTAAAATAGTTCAGGGGGGTCATAGGACCTCCGCAAAGTATAAGTGTGTAGTTGGAATTTGGTCTAAAGGTTGGGGGGCTTTTGGCCATTTTTTCATATTTAATTAAAGTCCAAGATATTCTCATTCAAGTATTACATATATTGATCGAATATTTATTTGTACACAAATACTATAGAAATATAACTAACAGGATAATACTTCAAGCCTATTCTTTAAAAAATTAAATATTTCAACAAGTCTTGAAGTAGGGGGTATTTGTGTGAAAAAAATTACTAGACTAAAATCCGCACAAAATTCAGATTATACTAAATTAAAAATATATTGTCCAAATAAATATCATGGATTAATATAATTGGATTAATTATTTAAATCTAATAAGTATGAATTTAATTAAAGTTAAATTTTTATTGGGCTACAAATGATGGACCAACTTTGCTAAGCCCAAGATGTCATCTTATTCTAAAGGCCCAATTTGGTGTCATGTGTCAAATGACGTGACATACCAATCAAGCGAATGAACCAATAAGATTATGCCACGTATAAAAAATGATTCATTATGCATGATGAAATCAAAGATCAACGAAAATGCACCATATGTACAGGTTGACATGCTCGAATAAATCAAATATGGTCATGTCACTTCAATTTGATTCTCTCAGAAAGAGTTTCTACTTATCATGGTTCTTCCATCCTACAACTATAAATAGGGGTCTTTATAATTCAAAATATGATGAGAATTCTAACAATAGGCTAGAGAGATCTTTTGGATCAAACGCGGCCGATTTCTCTACAAGTTGCAAGTTCAAGTAAGTCAAGATCATGTTCATCAAGCTCAACCTCAAGAGCCCTTGAATTCAAATACTAGACAAGATAAAGATTAAAATTCAATATCAAACTCAAAAGTTCATTGAATCCAAATTCACAAGTCTGGATCAAACTCAAAAGTTCCTTGAATTCAAATTCACAAGTCAAGATCAAATCCCTCGAGTTCTCAGGTTAGGTTCAAATTCATCAAATTTATGATCAAGTTAAGGCCCTTGAATTTATTTTTGAAAAGGAAAATCAGGAAATTCATAAAGATTGTAACACTCATATATTTAAGATAAAACAAAATGATTATTGAGATATTTTTCTGTCTTGATTATATTTTTTCAACTCGAATTTTATTGACTACAGTTATGAAACAAGTATACTTTCTATCTTGATTATATTTTTTTGACTCAAATTTTATTGTCTATAGTTATGAAATAATTATAATTTTAGAATCTATCTCATAAGTATAGATACGCAATTTTTCCCCTTCAAAAGTAAATTTTATACATTTTACCTCACCTTACCTTCCACCCCACCCTATTTAATAATTTTTTCACAAAAGGAAAAAGAATAACTAATTCTAAACAAAATAACATCTTTTGACACCTCACCCTTACCTCACCCCCTACCCCACACACCCTCACCTCCCCATTCCCTTCATGTTTTTCTATTTCCTATAACATAATACACACTCAAAATGGACACACAATTTTTTCACTCACAGACCAGTATATACACATATACTCTTCTAGTCATAAAACGGACAACAATATCCATACATAAAGAACACACATAGATTAGTAATTCTCATTCACAATACTCACATATACACATACAGCTATACTAACAACACAAATTCACAAGGAGCAAAAATAGAGAAGAATTGAGAGAAAGGGTGAGAAGGTAAAAGAAATCAAGAAATGTGATAGAAATCAGTCAGAATTCGAGTGGTTTGGAGTTTTTTTGGTAAATTTCCCGTCAGAATTTGCTCTAACTCATCGAATTGATCCACCCCGATCCTGAAATCCCTAAAAAGCCCTTCACCTCTAATTTTTTTGGTAAAATCTCACCGAGAAATGTTATTTTCAGACTGCCAGGGTCCGTCGGAGCTCCAACAAAGTGATTTGTCACCAAAAGATCGTGATCAGTCGCTTCTAGCAACCAAACAATCCAAAAATGGTAATTTGAATTGATTCTATCAGAGTTTCATCCGAAATAGTGTATGGGTTTTCCAGGTTTTATAGTTTTTATTTTTGGTCGTTTGTGTGGTTTCACGTATTTCCGCTTGAATCAGATTTTGGAGATTTTTGTGGTTGAGTTGGTTTATTGTTGAAATTTTAGAATTCGTTGAGGTTCTCGGTAAAACTCTTTATTCTCTTCTTAAGTCAATTGAAAGTACTTGGAAGATCCAGTTCTTCAATTTTTTCTCTTAGTTTTATCTTAATTTGGTGTATTGATGTTGTGATTATGTGTTTTATGATTATGGTAGGGTGATTTTTGCTTTATGTTTGTTTATGGTGAATAATTGATCTTGACAATACAAATTTGATGACCATGTGGATTTGGATAACTAATTCCATGTAGGGAGTTTGTGTTAAGAATGAATTTGGGGTGGGAATTAAAAAATTTATATATTAGTTATTTTGATTCATTGAGGGTTGTTTAATTCAGAATAAATATTAATTTTGTTGAACGCAATAGCATCATGTTTAGGCCGAGGATTGATAGGAAATTCTTAGGTTTTGGGTAGGCAAGCCTTAGTATTCTCTATTATTAAATGTGTGAATTCTTGTTTTGAATAATTTTTCTATTTATATTGTATTTTTCTATCAAATGTATTTATTCGTCGGGGGATGCCCCGAGGTCACATGTATATATTCATTGGAGAATGCCCCACAATACTCTGTATGACTGATCATGTTCAAAGCCTGAGGCATCGGGTAAAGTATAGTTTAGGGTAGCTAGAGTAGTTTAGGTTTTCATTTCAACACTTTTTATTTTTTTGGTCTGTATTAATTGGACTGAACATTAGTTTTTAGAGTTTTGACTTATTTGGCTGTTTGTTTTCTTGATTGTGTGTTTTGTTGGTTTATGCATTTTATAGTGTCATACTAGCCGATATTCTCTATGAAGCAAACATGGTCGAACCACTTGACCGAGGGGTGCCTAACACCTTTTCCTCATTCAACAGAATTCATTAATCTAAATCTATGTCCGTTGATCAGTTTTAAAGGGTCCAAAATTATTTTAAAAAAGGATTACCAAAGGTGATTGGCACACCAGATTTATGTCAAGTGGCAACTCTGAGTTTAATTGTAAAAAAATCTTTTCGAAATAAATTTTCATTTTGTCACTTTGATAAATAAAATCCTTTTTTGAACTTTAAAATCAATTAATCTTTTTAGTGAAAGGAGGGTGTGATAGCTCTAGTGACTCTGCTGGATATATTTAGAATTCGAGCTTCATTGTTAAGTTGTATAGGCTTAGTATGACACTATGGGTTTATAGACATTTGTTTGTGGTATTGTTTGTGTTATCATTTTTGGATGTTTACGTGCTATGTGTTTATAGCTTTTCTTATCTATTACCTCTTTATATCTGTCATTATATGCATTATCTTGAGTCATTTTTTTCTGTAACAAGTCTCGTAGTACACGTTGTATACACGACCCTTCGTTGAGTCACCTTTATTTTAGGAGGGGGAGCCATTGACTGGTATAGAGTGGGTGAAAAGCTATCGCAACCACTATCTACCAGATGCTCTCCCGATCGGCCTTGTTAGTTGAACCCAGCCGAGGTCAGCATTTTAGGTCATTCTTATCTATATCATGCTAAGACCTAGTGGGACCCGCTTAGTTCTTTGTAGGAGACTATCCCTAAACCATCCCTACGTGTTAATTGTTGCATCTTTAAGGGTAAAGGTCATTTGACAGACTGATTTAGTTAAGCATGAGCTAGAATTAAGAAAATAAGTGGGTTTAGGCAAGAAAAAATTCGAATAAAAAAGTGAGTCAAAGAAAAGAGTTTCATAGTTTATAGGAATTTTTTATGTTTTTTGTTTTCCACAATAAAAAATTTAAAAAGATTTTTTTTACCTTTTGCACTCATTTTCTAAAAAAAAAAAATCAAAAAGAGTTTTTCCTTTATTTTCTTTGTCATATATCCACAACTTGAAAATGTCAAAAAAAAAAAAAAATCTTTTGTTGGAACTTTATACATTTTTATACAGAAAAAATCGAAAAAGATTTTGTTTCAAGTTTTTGTACCTTTTATATAATAAAAATGTCAAAAAAAAAAAAATTTTAATGTCTTTATATTTTTCTATGTCAAAAAATAAAAAATATATATTATTTTTGTTGGTGCTTTATTTTTGTACAATTTCATCTGAAGATATAAAAAGATTTTTCATTCGTAGTTGTTGGTATCATTTTTATATATGTCAAACTGAAAACTCAAAAAAAAGATTTAACGTTTTTCATTGTCTATTTTGGTCCTGTTCCTCGAATCATGGTCTAGTCTATTAGTTATTATTTAATTATCTAATCTGGATGGACTATGCATACATGATTCCCCACTTTCGGAAGTGAGATACGTAGGCAACCCTTCTTGGATTCAATGATCTTATTAAAAAAATTCAAAAAGATTTTCTTCACTTTTCATTTAGAATAGGTATTTCATGTACGCCTTTAAAAGAAAAATACGATTTTTCTTTAATAAGCTTTAGGTTTCATTTTCATATGAAACTCAAAATTGAAAACCCAAAATATTTTTTCTTTGGTAATCATAGGCTTCATTTTTAATGAGGAATTCCAAGTTGAAATACTTAAAAAAGACCCACCCCCCCAACCCCCCAAACATCTTGTGAAAATTATTCAAATTGAAAATAAAAAAGAGTTTGATTGATAATTTGTGTCAAAACTTCACGAACTACGCATATCTGATTCTCCTCTTTCAAGGGTGAGATACGTAGGCTCCTTTCTAGGGTTGGGTGATCTTTTTAAAAAGAAAAAAGAAGAAAAGAAGAAAAAGAGTTTTGAAAAAGCATTGCACTCTAATGCATTTGTTTCTCTATTATTGAGGTAGTTTAAGGTGGTTGGTTTGTGACATTCTGGCTAGTCACCCATATTACATCAATACAATAGCTTTGGTGAGTAAGTCAAACCATATGACAAATCATATTGCAAAGCCAATTTTGCAAGTGGGTTAAGGAAACACAATTTCATAAACCAAGTTTCAAACCAAAATCATCAAATTGGGGGAATGCCTCGATGCCTATTCCAATTCCCATACCCGTGAATCCAATTATTTCAAAAACTATCAATTCAAACCATAAATGATTCACAACAACCATGGGAAAATTAATTTAATCAATAATGCTCAAAACCCTCAACCCACATTCAAAATCATCAATTAAATCTCACGGATAAAAATTATAAATACATGATTTAACAAAATAAGCTTTGGGGAAGAGTAACATACCTTAGATATACAAGAATTTGAAAGAAATTTAGAGCTTTAAACCCCGAAGATGAGTGCATCTTGAAATCCTTAAGCTTTTCTTAGGTTTTAACTTTGAGAGTGAAATTTGGGGTTTTGATCTTTCAAAACTGAAGGTATTAAACTTATTTTATGTTTAAAGGTCGCACATGGGTGAAAAGACCTAAAATCCCCCACCTCAAGGTAATAAAACAAAAACTACATGATTGTTACACCTCGGCATTGCACGTTGCTTATCAAAGAGGCTATCCTCTATGATATGGCGATATCACAAAAGCACACTGCCTTTGTATCATGCTAATATCATGGAGGGTACCTCCGTGACATGGCATAAATGTAGAGGCTTATTGATTCAGAATTCAAAATTAACCCCAAACCTCTTTTGAAAATTCTGAAACTCTTTCGAGACACTCTATTAACATCTCTAATTGCATTTCTAGTCAAAAATTGATGTTTCAGACTCGAGAAGGTCAAAAATAAAATGTTCAAAATTTTTAAGGGTGTTATACCTTCAGATCAATCTTTAAGAATGTTAATTCTAAGCATATAATGGATATGATGATGCATTTTGGGTACTGCTTATCTTCCTGAATGAAAGAAATCAGGAGAAAAATAAAAATGAGAGTCTTATTGGTGAAAACCCTCACAGGCTCTGTAAGGCGATGGTAGGTAAGAGAAATAAAAATGAGAGAGTTTTATTGGTGAAAACCCTCATGGGAACTGTAAGACGGTTATGAATTAAGAGAAATAAAATAAGAGAGGCTTGTTGGCAAAAACTCTTTAAGGCGTCACTAGTTGAATGAGGTCTATAAGTGTAATTGTCTTAAGAAAGCAACTATGTTTTAGGGTCATTAACTCAATAACAATTGGTGTAAAGTTGGATGGAAAGATTAGGCAGCTTAATTTGAAAAACATGTCATAATTATTAGAACTGATGTTTGTTTCAAATAAGTTTTTCTTTTCTTCATCTTCAAAAGGGAACATTTAATATCTTTTCTTTCTTTTTAATATTTCTATTTTTGTTTGTTTGAGTCTGTTTTCCAAATAGAATATCATTATCATTTTTCTTATGCCTTTGAGTCATGTCCATGTCAAAAAGAACTGAGAAAAGATTTCAAAACTTGCAACCAACTTCTTTAATTGCACAAAGAAAAATAAAATCCAACATATAAAATGACATAACCTAAAGCGAAGCAAGGTGTTTGAACTGGCAGGTTATGAACTCATGATAATGCAAAGTTTCAGTGGAGTTTAGTTTGGAGATATCGTAGGACAGAGATACTATGTTTGTTTCAAAGCCACTCTTAATAGTTTGAGTTTGGATCAATTATGCAATAATACAATGACATATGTCAATAGTTGGAAGCAATATTGAATGTGACAAATGTAAGAGCGATTGCCTCAAAAGCTAAAGCCATAAATCATCCACCATGTTTTTAAAATCATAAGTTTTTCTTTATAAGAAACAAGAAAACACATAACCTTCAAATCAAAGGGCCTCAATCCTAAATGTACAAAGGGGTAATTCCTCACTTCTGTAAACCAAAGAGGCAGTATTGCTACATAGGTTTGATAATCATAATCATGGTAAAAATGCATCATCCTATATTGATAGGAGACACACTTCCTTGACTGGCTATTTCAATTTTATTTTTTAGGTGACACACTTCCTAACTTGAAACTTTACTCCTAGAAGATGCACTTTCTAGTCGAGTCATTCTATTTAACCCCTAGGAGATACACTTCCTTGACTAGGTAATTTAGTTTTTGCTCGTTAGGTGACACACTTTCTAACTTTAACCATTACTCCAAGAAGATGAACTTTCTAGTCGAGCCATTTCAATTTAACCCCAAGGAGAAGCACTTACTTGTATGGGTAATTCAAATTTCATTTGTTAGGTGACACACCTCCTAACTTGAATCCATACTCCAAGAAAATGTACTTTATAGTTAAGTCATGCAATTTAACCCCGAGGAGATGCATTTCCTTGTCTGGGTAATTCAAATTTCATTCATTATGTATCACACCTCCTAACTTAAATCTTTACTCCTAGAAGATGCACTTTCTAGTTGAGTCATGCAATTTAACCCCTAGGAGACGCACTTTCTTGTCTAGGTAACTCAAATTTTATTAGTTAGGTGATACACTTCCTAAATTGAACCTTTACTCTAAGAAGATACACTTTCTAGTTGAGTTATTTCATTTAACCCCTAGGAGATGCACTTTCTTGTCTGGGTAATTCAATTTTTGTTTATTAGGTGAAAAACTTCCTAACTTGAACCTATGCTCCTAGAATCCGCACTTCCTAGTTGAGTCCTTCCATTTAACCCCTAGGAGATGCACTTACTTATCTGGATAATTCAATTTTGTTTTTTAAGTGACGCACTTCCTAACTTGAACCTTTTCTTCTAGAAGCCACACTTTTTAGTTGAGTCCTTCTATTTAACCCCTTGGAGAAGCACTTTCTTGTCTAGTTAATTCAAATTTTATTTTAGGTGACTCACTTCCTAACTTAAAATATTGCTCCTAGAAGTCACACTTTCTAGTCGAGCCATTCCATTTAACCCCTAGGAGATGCATTTCCTTGTCTGGAATTTCAAGTTTCATATGACCGGTGACACACTTCTTAATTGGAACCTTTATTTCTTAAAGACACACTTTCTAGTAAGAATTCTTCACTTTAATTCTTAGAAGATGGACTTCCTAGTCTTGGTCATTTAGTTTTACTCTGAAGAGATGCATTTATTGGTTAGAGTATTGATTCACCTTTGCATTATACATTTTTAAAGTAGTTGTGATTGAGTTTGACACCTACAAAAGTTTTATGATGTTAAACAGGGGCAAAATAATTGTGTTCATGTTGTTTGAAACTTCACTTTAGGATCCTCCTGGAAAATGGGACTTTATTTTCTTGAGGAATAAGATCTCTCGTTATCATAAGCTTAGTTTGGGATAATGTTCGTTCTAGTTTTGATTTTGATTTTAGAAGCCCGTTTGACAAACAGGGTGATGAAATAGTAAGTCAGGAGCCTGCCTAAAGAAGAGGGTGATGAAATAGTAAGTCAGGAGCCCTCTTGAAGAATAGAGTGATGAAATTACAAGTTGGGATCCCGCTTGGAGAATAGGGTAATGAAATAGCAAGTTAGGAGCCCACTTGGAGAATAGGGTTGAAGAAATAGCAAGTCAGGATCCCTCCTGGAGAATAAGGTGATGAAATAACAAGTTAGGAGCCCGCCTAAAGAATAGGATAATGAAATAGCAAGTCAGGATCCCGCATAGAGAATACGGTGATGAAATGGAAAATCAGGATCCTGGCTGGAGAATAGGGTGATGAAATAGCAAGTGAGGAGCCCACCTAAAGAATAGGGTGATGAAATAGTAAGTCAAGATCCTTCCTGGATAATAGGGTGATAAACTAGTAAGTCAGGAGCTTGTATGGAAAATAGGGTGATGAAATAACAAGTCAGGAGCCCGCCTAGAACATAGGGTGAGGAAATTACAAGTCAAGAGCCAGACTGGAGAATAGGGTGAAGACATTGAAATTAGGATCTCGCTTGGAGAATAGAGTGAAGAAATACCAAGTCAAGATCCCACCTAGAGAATAGGATGATGAAATATCAAGTCAGGAGCCCGCCAGGAGAATAGGTTAAAGAAATAGAAAGTCAGGAGCCCGCTTGAAAAATAGGGTGAAAATTTTTAAGTGAAGACTAAAGTGAGAAGTACCACCCAAAGAACATGATCAATTTTCAAGTTCATCTTCAATACCAAATTTTGCATAAAGAAAGGATTCACTTTAAGTTTAACCCAATGAAAATAAGATATTTTATCACTTGAGAAAGTACTAAAGACTCAAGACAAGAAACAAGAGATGTTGCATAGATCGGACTTTGTAATTTTATTTATCTTTTTCACTTGTAATTTTATTTTTTGATGTATGATAGAGCTGCTGACCAAAACCTCAACATAACCTCATTTGAATCTCCAACTCGGTATAGTCTATCTCTTTTTCGAACCTGGAACTACATATGACTTGATTCCCGTATAACCTGGTATATGTAGGATGCCCAAAATCAAGAATCGATTGCTCTCTATCTTTCTGTTTCTTTCTTTTGAATAATGGTCAGGTTAAAATCTTATCTCATTGTCTACTTCTTTGTCTACAAACACTTTATGTTCACAGACAATGAAGGGCATGACATAGATATGTAATTTTGCCCCTCCAAAAGTCAATTTTATCCATTTTACCTAACCTTACCTTACACCCCACCCTATTTAATAAATTTTCCACAAAATGACAAAAATAATTAATTCTCAACAAAATAACAACTTTGGACACCTCACCCCCACCCCCCACACCCTACCCTCCCTATTTTTTTCACATTTTTAATTTCCCATAACATAATATGAACTCACAAAAAACATAAATTTTTTAACTCACATACGACTATATACACACATACACTTCCATTCACAAAATAGGCAGCAATAGCCACATATTAAGAACACATTTACATTCGCATTTCTCATTCACAATACTCGCGTATGCAAACATATCTGTACTAACAATACACATACATAATTCAAATGTACAAAGAGTGAAAATAGAGAAGAATTGATAGAAAAAGAGTGAGAAGGTGAGATAAATTAAGAAGGGTGAGGAAGATCAGTGAGAATATGCCTGACTTAGAGTTTTCTGGTGAATTTCTCGTTGAAATTGGATCTAGCTCATCGGGATGATCCAACCCAATCCTAAAATACCCAAACCATCTTCATCTCTATTTTTGTACATAAATCTCATCGAGAAATGTTATTACAGACTGTCAGGGCCTATCGGAGCTTCAACAAACTAAGTCACCACCGGAAGCCCGTGATCAGTCACTTCCAGTAGCCAAATTATCCAAACTAGTAGTTTGAATTTATTTCAGTAGAGTTCCATCGGGAATCACGTATGGGTTTTTCGGGTTTCCAAGTTCCTATTTGGGTTGCTTGTTTGTTCACATTAATTTTTATTTGAATCATATTTCAAAGATTTTCGTGGTTGATTTGGTTTGTAGTTGAAATTTTGGTATTCGCTGATGTTCTCCGGTCAGTTGTTTATTCTCTTCTTAAGTCAATCGAAAGTACTCGAAAGGTCCTATTCTTCAACTCTTTCTCTTCATTTTATCTTAATTTGGTGTAATGATGTTATGATTATGTGTTTGATGATTGTGGTGGGTGATTTTTGCTTGATGTTTGTTTGCGGTGAATAATTGATCTTGACGATACAAATTTGATTACCATGTGGATTTGGATAGCTAATTCCACATAGGGAGCCTGTGTTAAAAATAAATTTGGGGGTGGGGGGAATTGAATAATTGATAAAGGTGAATATTGGTTATTTTGATTCATTGATGGTTGTTTAATTCAGAACAAACATTGATTTTGTTTAACGTATAGTATCATGTTTAAGTCAAGGATTGATAGGCAAGTCTTAGGTTTTAGGTAGGCAAGCCTTCAGATTCTATATTATCGAATGAGTGAATGCTTATTTTGAATGATTATTCTCCTTATATCGCATTTTCTATAAAATATATTTATTCGCCGGTGGATGCCTCGAGGTCACATGTATATATTCATCAGGAAATTCCTCATGACACTCTATATTTGGAAGATTGATCATAAACAAGGCCCGAGATATTGGGTAAATCATAGTTTAGGGTAGCCAGAGTAATTTACGTTTTCATTTCAACACTTTTTATCCTTTAGTCTATACTAATTAGACTAGGCATTATTTTTCAGAGTTATGACTTGTTTGGTTGTTTGTTTTCTTGATTGTGTGTTTTGTTGGTGTAAGAATTTAATAGTGTCATACTAGCCGATATACTTCACGAAATAACCGTGGTCAAACCACGGGATCGAGGGGTTCGTAACACTTTCTCCTCAGTTAATAAAATTGCTTAATCGAAATATCTGTTTGCGGACCAGTTTTAAAGAGTCAAAAATTATTTTGCAAAAGAATTACCGAATGTTTTATCCTTTTTGGACTTGATTTTAAAGAAAATAATTTTGACCCTTTTTTAAAAACTACTTGAAAAACTTGAAGAAAATTTTGAAATAATTTTAAGAAAATTATAGAGTTGTCACTTGATTTTTATAGAAAATACCAAGAAAACTAAAAGAAATTTAAAAGATTCAAAAACAGAAATAAAATTTTGAATGTAGAAAAAGTGAATAAGGGTTCAATTAATTCCCTAATAAGGTTAAGGCACTAAGGAGCGTCCGTTTTAAAAACTGTTCACTAAAAAAACAGTTTTTGACTAACTTAGAAAAGGGTGGCACTTTGCAAAAAGGTTGATTTTATAAAAAAATATTAAAATTATTTATTTACATTTTTAAAATGACAACTCTTTACTCAAACGAGAAATATTCTACTTGAATTAGACCAAGTAACTTCATTGATTATAGAAAGTTAATATTTCAAAACAACTTAATTTCTTAGGTTTGAAGAAAATTACTTCAATCTAAATAAACTATTAGTCATGTGGACTTGTTTTGAGGAGAAAAACGAAGGAACCAATTTAATCTATTTTAAACAAGATGAATTAGGTGAGAACAGTTATTGATTAAGTAGAAAAGTCAAGATAAAATAGAATGGCAACAACATAGAGAACCACTAGGTTAATTAATTAAAGTTAAGGTTAATACAAATAAACAAGAATAACTCATAAATTATACGAGAATAAAAGATAAAGAGTTGGAGTTGGGCCTCTTTTTTGGCCCATCAATAAGCTGCACAGCTTTGGGATTCAAACATTATGGACTTTGGATCCATTTTCATCCCGATATATCACAGCTCCTTTCCCTGCGTTTACTGTATACTCAATGTATATATGGTTGTGTTTCAGCCATGTATACACAACTTTAGTCCTCCAATTCTATAATAAGCTTCCTTTTCAACTCTCCTATTCTGGGACCCATATATTTGAGTATAAATGTTGTATACCAGCGCTGTATCAGTCCATTTGGGACTTTGACGAGGAGTTGACTCGAGGATCGGAGAATTTTGTTTCGAGGTAATGCAGTTGAAGAGAGTCTCGTGAACTCAGATCAAGGTTCCATGTAACAAAGAAAGAGGGAAATTAGTACATGACCTAGGATAAATATTTTGACATATTTTGAGAGTACATCAATATAAAAGGAACTATACAAACTATAACAAATTTTGAAAGTGCAATATCAGGTAAACTAAACACACAATTTTAGAAATAACTTGCTTGGTTCAAGACTAAGAGCAAATACAATACCCAAACAATCAAAATGAAACATCATTTATTTAGAGATAAAATGACAATTGTATACCCTTAAAAACATGAACATACATAAACCAATCATAAAGGTGAGAAAAGGGAAAAGGCGCTTGAATCTGTTAAGCATAACATTACCAATTTTCTTTCAAAAGAATTAATTATTCTACCTAGTTGAAACCAAACAAATCTCAAACTAGAATCCCATGGCACATAATATTCCTCAAACTAGAATCCCATGGCAAATTATATTCTGGTACAACATTTCATCCCTTTACAGCTTCGAGCAATCGAGCAAAACAACAATAATGAAATCTAAATGAACACACTAGATACCTATCTTTGAACATTATTACACCCTCAACAATACGAAATCACAAAGAGATCTCATTTTCTAATCTTTATGAACATGAAATGATGGTGTAGATATCAAATAAAAAGAAACAAAGATCAGGCAACACACTACACAAAGCTAAAATTTGTAGTTTTTTCAATGTCAGTACACATATTTTCATACAAGACCTAAACCATTCTCACAGTCGTTGCGAGATTCCAATTGTAATGCTAAAGAAAAATTGTAGAAAATATGAGCTCTTTACCTTTTTGTGTGCAGTGAATGGGACTTCGAAGCTTCGTAAGCACAATTCCCACCATAGTTTTGATTTGCTATAAAAAAATCCATTGATTTGGATGGATTTTTTAGAGTGCTTTGATGATTTATTGGTTATTTAGGGTTAGAGATGTGCACCTCCATAACCCTCAATTTTTTCCCAAGAAAAAACCTCTCTTTCACCCTTATCCCTCATTATCTATTTATAGGAGAAACTAGGGTTTCAAATATGAAAGAGTGGATTTCAAATCCGAATTTTGGGATTATTTTTTTTAGAAAATTTGAGGTCCACAATAAGACAAAGTTATGTATTTGTTGGCTTCTTGCCAAAAATGGTCTAACATGGTTTGAGAAAGGAAAAAGTTGATGAAATTCTAGCCATTTTTGGTTGTAGATGGGGTAAAACAGTAAATGAAGGGGAACGCTAGGTTGACTAGGTTTTGTCATTGATGATGCCAATATTGTTGTTGGTATAGCATTTTTTTTTATATTGTGTGATGTTGATACAGCTGTTGCACTGCACATTGTTGAAGGTGAAAAGAAAATAGGGGTTATATGGTTGGTCGGGATCGGTTTTGCTGAAGTGGGTTGGGTTATTTGTGTTTGGTTAAGTAGAAAAGAGGGAGTATAATGGGCTGGACTGGTTATATAATTTAAAAAAGGGTTAATGGGTGGTGAGTTGTATTATTTATTATTTGGGCCGCAGTTGACACGACCCGGATCCCGGTTCATGTCATTTGGGCACCCCAAGCTCACATGAATTAGAGACCGCCCCAATAATCCAACCCAAGCATCTCATCATACAAAAAGGAGTCAAAGGAACTCTGACTCATGAGTTAAGATTGCGGAAATAATATCATAAGTCAACATTAGATTCATGATAACTAACTCAAACCCAAGTTCACAGTTGTTCACAGTACCTCTATACAAAATGAAGTCAATAAATATATATGTCGGGCCAAGCCCCCGACAATAGCCAAACTGAGTCTTACAGAGACTAAGTCTAAAGAGAAGAGACCAAGAGGTGCATGTCTTCCGAAGTAAGGAATCTCACCACTTCAAGTCATTGCACGAATCACTTCAATCACCTAATCATTGTGTGGGAAGAGGAGAAGATGCCCCAACCCCTATGTTACATGAGGACATAGCGCCCGGAGATGGTTAACGGTTGGAACTCTAACATGTACCTTAAGGATAAGTGATAAAATAACATCATCAATCAACAATAAGTCAATATATAACAATTTATCTCATTCATACACTTATCCATACTTATAGGTATATCACATGCCAATCAAAAAATCAAGTCTCATAAATCATGCTTCAAGCATTCAATCATCATTCATAAAATAGAGGAATACGACCTCCCACACTTATAGCTTCAAATATTCTCAATAGGCAATGGACTCTAACCACATTCACATTATCATAGAACTTTAACCATGTGCACTCATTCATTAGTAAAGGACTTTAACCACATATATAGTCACACAAAAAAGGGACTCTAACCACATACATAATTATCTAAGCAAGGGAGTCCAACCTCATGCCCGCTCATTAGAAAAGGAACTCTAACCACATGTCTCATTTGGACTTTAACCATAAGTCATTTCCTTCAGCGAGGTGCTTTGAACTCATGAGATCTCCTTAAGCACAGGACTTCAACCTCGAGCAATAATCATTGGGAAAGGGAACCTCAAGCCATCCCAACTATCATTTATTGGCATTTGGGACTTTAACCCTATTGCATCATCAACATACATTCAATACAACATTTTAGGACTTTAACTATTTTAGCCACTTCAACACTGTACATGACCACATGGTCCTTATGGGATCTTCATAGATCAACCATCTCAATAGGCCAATACCTTCACTTAATCCAACTTACAAAACAAGTTATGGTCATCAAAACCTTTTGAACAATTTTGTGCCACATTATCACCATACTTAGATTCAACCAACAATTTAAGTTCATCCTTATATCTAGGGACTTTACCCTTTCATTAGCCAACAACATGGGTTATCAATTTCATCACACATGGTTCATAATTCCTTTAACACTTCATTTATCATTCATCCATGTTCATTGGGCCATTTCTCTATTCTAATACATCAACAACATATGACTAGACAACTTACTTAGATATTTTCACAGACACCCTGGGTGCATACCTTCAACAAGGTCATTTCAATGGTATATATTATCAAGATTAGGGTTACTCAAGACCCTCATGTTAATCCACCCACAACAATCACCCACATATTTATTTCATCATTAATATCACATATAAATATAAGTCTATGCATGATTCAACATTATACATCATTAGGCAACAAAACCCTTTTTATTTGATTTCAAAACCACCATGTACACTTACTAATCCAAGTGTGAAATACATAGGTTTATAGATATTTAAATAGGGGGATATATACATACCTTAAACCAGATGACACACAAACAATCTTGGCTTCTTCTCTTCACTAGATGAGCTCCCTCCAAACCCTAGCCTCTAATCTTGCTTCAAGAACCTTTTTAGACTATTTAGAATATTTGAGCCTTATAAATAAAGACTTAGGAGGATACAATGCCTTGTAGAGTGAGAGAGTTTAGGGTTTTATGCAATGGCAATAACCAAAGGGTCCTTAGTTAAAATCTAAAAGTTTATACAACTCCTCTATACAGTTTCCATTGTGATCTTACCCTAAGGTACAAGTGGTACCCTAACACGTACCGTAGGCTTACCCTAGGTCAACCATATACTATTGTGGATACGAGTGATCACCTCTGAGTCATGACCAAAGGGTAAGACTCAGCCCCTAATCATATACACAAACCGTATACCAAACAACCCACTACAAATAGAGACTACCCTCTATACGATTGAGTTGCATATGACTTATATGCATGGGTAAGACAAGGGAAGGTCAAGTCGTATAGAAAACAGTATGCTAACCTTATGGACTGATCAAAGGTATGAAAGGAGAGGGTAAGGTGGGTACAAGTTGTGAGCAAGGGTACAACTCAAGTCCCTAGTCATACCCAACTCAGAGACATAAAAATGAAGTTGTTTTTCAATGTTTCAAGTCTAGATGTTTCAACTCTCCCTGACTTGGATCATTCATCTGCGAATGATGGTCAAGGCAAGCATAAATACAAGTTAACATATCAATATGCATTAAATCGACCCTTACATAAGTTAGAAACATTTACTCAACAAGGATACAACACAACACATATCATGATCATCATCAATCAACCATTTGTTTCATTGGTCTTGGGGACTAAAACCTATTAATTATCAAGCACTTACTCATTTTACAACTTAGGGACTTCAACCCATCAAAATTCAAAGACATAAATCAACTCAAATAATTGGGGACTTCAACCCTTCACCTATTAAATAAATGAATCAACTCAAGGTACTAGGGACTTAAACCTATCACAACAAAACACACAAAGTTTCAGAGCATTAGGGACTTGAAATCATGGTCTAACAAGACATAACTAATTCAAACTAGGGGACTTTACCCAAGGCATAACTCAATTTTAAACATTAAGGACTCTAACCCATTGTCTATCAAAGACATAATCAAGCAACAAGATCTAACACATACCTCCATCACAAGCTTTTGAAATGAGAAATAAATACGGGTACTTGGAGTTTATGTCCTCTTCTACCTCCCAAGTAAGTTCCTTAGACTTTTGGTTCCTCTATAAAACTTTCACCAAAGCCACCTCTTTCATTCGCAACCAACAAACTTGTCAATCCAAGACTATCACCGGGACCTCCTCATAGGACAAAAAATTTGAGATACTAACATCTTCCGAGGGGATAACCAAAAAAGGATCACATACACAATTCTGCAACATAGAGACATGGAAAATCGGGTGAATGGATTCCATACTATAAGGAAACTCTAAATCATAAGCAACATTCCCAACCCTCTTCACAATCAAGTAGGGACCAACATAACGGGGACTAAACTTCCCCTTTTTTACCAAACTGCATCACTCCCTTAATGGGAGACACTTTCAAGAATACCAAATCACCAATACAAAACTCTAAGTCCCTACTCCTCACATCTGTATAGGACTTTTGATGACTTTAAGAGGCATCATGGATCACCTTCACCTTCTCTGTCTCTTGGTGCACTAAATTGGGGCCTAGAAATTTACCCTCACCAACTTTGTACCACCTAATGGGAGATTGAAAATTCCTACCATGCAATGCCTCAAAAGGCGCCATGCCAATACTAGAGTGGTAACTATTATTATAGGAGAACTCAATCAAAGAAAAGTGGTCATACCAAATACCACCATAATCAATCACATAAGCCTACAACATATCTTTCAATATTTGGATAGTTCTCTGCACTTGCCCATCTATCTACGGGTGGAATGCGGTATTAAGGCACACATTAGTTCCCAAACCTCTTTGGAATGACTTCCAATAGTGGGATGAAAATAGAGGACCACGATCCAATATTAGACATTGGAGCACCATGCAACTTTAAGATTTCACCAAGATATAACTTAGCATAATCTTTTATTGAGAAATTGGTTCTCACGTGAAAGAAATGGGTGGACTTGGTCATTCTATCAACAATGACCCAAATAGAATCACATTGATTTCGGGATATTGGAAGACCTGTAACAAAATCCATATTAATTGCCCTCTACTTCCACTCGGGCAACCCAATCTCTTGGTACAAACCACCAGGCCTCATGTGCTAAATTTTAATTTGTTAACACATCATACACTTGGCCACATAGCTAGCCACATATTGCTTTAAATTATTCCACCAATAGAACTCTCTAAGGCCATGATACATCTTAGTGGAACCGGGATGTATAGCATAACGGGCTCCATGAGCCTCAGCCATGATCTTTCCCTCAATCCATCGATGCTGGAAAAACATAGCCTATGTTGGTACCTCAAGATATGATCACCACCAAGGTACCTCAAGATATGATCACCACCAATCACAAAGTCCATGACCTTGTGTTGACTCATATTACTCTAGATCTTCATCGAGTCGGTTCCAATACTTGCTTCTCCTTTATCTCAACAACAAGAGACGACTGAGATACTGGATGCATAAACACACCACCATCCTCGGACTCTGCAAGTCAAACTCTAAGATTCGCCAAATAGCAAATATCCTTCACTTATTCCCACTTATCTTCATTAATATGGAACAAACTTTCCATGGATAACCAACAAAGAGCATTGGCGACTATATTCTCCTTACCGAGATGGTAATGAAGATTCATATCATAGTCTTTTAACACCTCAATCCACCTTTATTGCCAGAGATTTAACTCCTTTTGAGTAAACATATATTGAAGGAGGTTATGATCGGAAAAGATGTCGACATAAACACCATAAAGATAATACCATCAAATCTTCAAAGCAAAGACCGCGACTAATAACTTTAAATCATAGGTAGGGTAGTTATTTTCATGAAATTTTAATTGCCTAAAAGTATACGGCACCACCCTAACATATTGTATCAATACGCAACAAAGACTGACACGAGAAGCATCACAATACACCAAAAAAACATCGCTACCCTCAGGCAAGGACAAAACTAAAGCTGAAGTCAATTTATCTTTCAAATTCTCAAAACTACCCTCACTCGCATTGGATCAAAAGAACTTGACCTTTTTCTGGGTCAACATGGTTAATGGGGCAGCTGTCATGTAAAAACTCTCCACAAACCTTTTATAATAACCGGATAGACCCAAGAAGCACCGAATATCGACTGGATTTGTAGGTCTAGACCACTTCTTAACCGCCACAACCTTTTAGCGATCTACCATGATCCCTTCACTAGAGATGGCACGACCATGAAAAGCTATGTCTTTCAATAAAAACTCACAATTGGAGAACTTGGCATACAAATAATAATCCTTCAAAGATTGTAACACGTCACAGAGGTGATATTCATGATCCACCTCACTCTTAGAATACACTAAGATATCATCAAAGAAGACAATGACAAACATGTCTAAGAACAGACAGAAGACCCTATTCATCAAATCCATAAATGCCGTTGGGGCATTGATCAACCCAAAGGACATGACAAGAAACTTACAGTGACCATACCAGGTTCTACAGACAGTCTTAGGGATATCTACATCCCTAATCTTGAGCTAATGATAACTCGATCTAAGATCAATCTTAGAGAAACACTTCACACCCTGAAGTTGATCAAACAAATCATCTATCCTAGGAAGAGTACTTATTCTTTATGGTCACTTTGTTTAACTAACAATAATCAATGCACATATGGAGGAAACTATCCTTCTTGTGCACGAACAACACTGGAGCACCCCATGGAGACATGCTAGGGTGGATAAACCCTTATTTAAGAGGTATTTCAATTTCTGCTTAAGCTCTTTTAGCTCTGCTGGAGCCATTCTATAAGGAGGGGTTGAAATTGGATAAGTGTCCAGAACAAATCGATCCTAAAATCAATTTCCCTATCAGGAGAAACATCGGGAAGATCATCGAGAAATACCTTGAGAAACTCATTCACCATAGGAATGGATTCTAGGGAAGGCTCTTTCGAGTTGGAATCTTTAACTCGGACTAAATGATATAAACACCCCTTCGAAATCAACTTTTGATCTTTAAGCTAAAAAATGAATATTTCCTTAGGAACTAGAGAACCACCTTCCCATACAATGACCGGCTCATTAGGGAATTTGAACATGACCCTACAGGTCTGACAATCTAAGGTAGCATAGCATGAGTACAACCAATCCATCCTAAAATGACATTAAAATCAACCATGTCTAACTCTATCAAGTCTACAAAAGTATCTCTACCTCCAACAGATATCACACATCTCCTATAAATTCTTATAACAACCACAGAGTCTCCCACCAGGGTAGAAATAGAAAAAGAAACCGACAGACTCTCAAGAGCACAATCAAGATACACAGCCACATACGGGGTCACATAAGAAAGAGAAGACCCTAGATCAAGCAAATAATACACGTTACAAGAGAAAAGTCACAATATATCCATGATAATATCGGGAGACACCTCAGAATCTTGGAAAGTAGGAAGCACATACAAGCGATTTCGACAAACACTGGTGCTAGAAATATAAGCACAAGAAGACATAGCACCCTTTGGTGTGGGAGGAGGTAGAGTAGCAATAGGCACCATATTAGCCCAAGAAGAATCTGATGAGGGGCACTCATAATACATATGCGCAACCTGACCACAATGATAACACTAGTTTGTCCCCTTCTCACACTAACCACGATAACTCTGATTGCAGAATTTGTAAGGTGGGTAGGGTGGAACAGACTGAGCACCACTAATCTGGAATTAGTTACCCTATTCCCAAAACCCGCTACTAAACTGAGATCGATGATCACCCGATAACTTTGGGTAAGAAGAGCAAACACTAGATGAGGAGAACAAACCTAAACTCCCCCACTTTTTTGTACTTGCCACCATCTCTACCACTACTCTCAGAAGGCCTAAACTTCTTTCATCGTCTCTTACTAAGATCAACTTTCTTTTCTTCACATCCTCTACTTGTTTCAAATAGACAATCAACCTAGAAATATCCATGTTCTAAATCAACAAAGTCGCCAGTCTCTTTAGGACTAACTCATGGGATAATTCCAAGACAAACTTATGCATTTTTGCCCTTATTCTAGAAACCATCTCCGGAGCATACCTCAACAATTAATGGAATTTCAAGGCATGATCTTGAATAGACATCCTCCCTTGCTTTAAGTTTATAAAATCTTCCACCTTTGCTTCTCTCAACTCTTGAGAAAAGAAGCAATCTAAGAAAGCCTTGGAGAAATCCACCCATGAAGCTGGACTAGAATCAACACCTCTAGACAATTCCTACCCTTCATACCATTGGTATGCTACAACTTTCAAGTGGTAGAAAGCATGCTCAACAACTTCAACTTCTGAAGAATTCATGATTCGTAAAATCTTCACTATTTCATTAACGAAGCCTTGAGGATCTTACTCAACCTTCGTACCCCTGAACATAGGAGGGCTCAACATCATAAATTGGCCAATTCTTAAGGCCTAAAAAAATGTCAGTCGGAGTGCCACGCTTCAATTGATAGGCTACCAATTGATCTAAGAGGTTGATAGAGCAATAAAACTCTACATTAGCAGCATCCCTATAAGGTGAAAGAATAGGAGGGTCACTCTTATAGTTGGGTTGGTGTAGATAGGCAGAACCCGCGAAGATGATTGGATGTCGTAACCTTAGCTCGGGTCCAAACTCTAAAAGTTGGACGAGCTTCATCCATAGGGCCCTGAGAAGGATTTGCCTAAGCCTAGATCTTCTTGGAGGCATGATCTGAAAGATACCAAATAGAAATCAGAGAAATCTGAGACCTTAGACTCTATAGCTTAAGATAAAAACACAAAAAAAAAAAACATTTCCTAAAATGTCTTATAGCTTATTTTTATAAGTGTGGTGCACTTCACACAGATAAAAGAGAGTCTACTTGACATAGTATTATGAACACCCAACTGACCATGAACCTAGGCTCTAATACCAACTTGACACGGCTCGAACCCTGGGTAATATCGTATGGACACCCCAACCTCATATGAACTAGAGGACGCCCCAATAACCCAGCCCAAGTATCTCATCCTATGAAAAGGA
The DNA here is from genome assembly GCF_002878395.1 of Capsicum annuum. Lineage (NCBI taxonomy): Eukaryota > Viridiplantae > Streptophyta > Magnoliopsida > Solanales > Solanaceae > Capsicum > Capsicum annuum. The sequence continues at coordinate 79,191,922 of NC_061112.1, forward strand.
GTCAAAGGAACTCTGACTCACAAGATAAGATTGAAAAAATAATATCATAAGTCAACATTAGATTCATGATAACTAACTTACACCCAAGTTCACAATTGTTCATAATAACTCTTTAAAAAATAAATTCAATAAGTGTATATATCGGGACAAGCCCCTGACAATGTCCAAAGAGAGTCTTAAAGAGACCAATTCTAAAGCTACGAGACCAAGAGGTACATGTCTTCTGAAGAAATCTTACTACTTCAAGTCAATACATGAACCATTTCAATACTTAATCACTGTGCGTGAAGGGAAGAAGATGCTCCCACCTTATGTTGCATGGGGACATAGCACCTGGAGATGGTTAGTGGTTGGAACGCTAGCATAACTCAAGGATAAGTGATAAAATAACATCATCAATAAAAAAAATTCAATATACCACAATTTATCTCATTCATACACTTATCCATACATATAGGTATATCACATGCCAATCGAAAAATCAAGTCTCATCAATCACACTTTAAGCACCCAATCATTATTCATGAAATGAAGGACTACGACCTCCCACACTTATAGCTTCAAACATTCTCAATAGACAAGGGACTCTAACCACATTCACATTATCATGGGACTTTAACCATGCACTCTCATTCATTATTCAAGGACTTTAACAACATATACATTCATATAAATAAGGTACTTTAACTACACACACAATCATCTAGGCAAGGGACTCAACCTCATGCCCTCTTATTAAATAAAGGACTCTAATCACATGTCCCATTTGGATTTTAACCACAAGTTGTTTCCTTCGGGGAGATTCTTTGACCTCAAGAGATCTCTTTAAGAACAGGACTTCAACCTCGAGCAATAATCATTGAGCGAGAGACTTCAACCTCAATCCATTCATAAGGAAAGGGACTTTGACCTCAAGCCATCACAACTATTATTTGTTGGTATTTGGAACTTTAAACTTTTTGCCCATGCATCAATATACATTCAATACAATTTAAGGACTTTAACTATTCTAGGTACTTCAATATTATACATGACCATATGGTCTTTATGGGAGCATTTATTGCTCAACCATCTTAATAGGCCAATGCCTTCACTTAATCCAACATACAAAACAAGTTATGGTCATCAAGACCCTTACAACAATTATGTGCCACATTCTCACCACACTTGGATTCAACATATAATTTAAGTTCATCTTTATATCTAGGGACTTTGCGCTTTCATTAGCCAACAACCAAGGTTATTAATTTCATCACACATGGTTCATAATTCCTTTATCACATTATTTATCATTCATCCATGTTCATTGGTCTATTGGCCTAGTTCAATACATCAACAATATATGACTAGACAACTTAGATATTTTCACTAATACCTTGGATGCATACCTTCAACAAGGCCATTTCCATGGTATATAATATCAAGATTAGGGTTACTCAAGACCCTCATGTTAATACAAATACAAAATCACAGACACATTCAATTCATCATCAATATCACATGTAAACATAAGTCTAAGCAAGATTCAATATTATACATCATTAGGCAACAAAACTCTTTTCATTTGTTTTCAAAACCACCATGTACACTTACTAATCCAAGTGAGAAATACATAGGTTTAGAGATATTTAAAGATTTAAGGAGATACATACCTTAATTAAGATGACACACCAATAATCTTGGATTCTTCTTGCCATTAGATAAGCTCCCTCTAAACCCTAGCCTTCAATCTTACTTCAAGAAGCTTTTTAGACTATTTGGAATGTTTGAGCCTTTTAAATGAAGACTTTGGAGGCTACAATAACTTATATAGTGAGATATTTTTGTGTTTTAGGCAAGAGAAATAACCAAATAGTCCTTAGTTAAAATCTTAATAGTTTATTCGCGCAGAGGTATGACTCCTCTATATGGTTCTCATAGTGATCGTACCCTAGGGTATGAGTGGTAACCTAATTTGTACCCTAGTATTATGCTAGGTAAACCATACTATTGTGGGTATGAGATATCACCTTTGAGCCATAACCAAAGGATACGACTCACCCCTTAGTCGTATATACAAATCGTATACCAAATAGTTTACTCCAAATGGGGACTACCCTCTATACAATTGAGTTTCATACGACTCATATACATGGATAAAATCAAGAAATGGTCACGTAGAATAGAATACAGTATGCTACTCTCATGGACTGATCAAGGTACAAAAGGGAAGGGCAAGTTGGGTATGAGTCGTGACCAAGGGTACGACTTAAGTCCCTAGTCGTACCTAACTCAGAGACACAAAAATAAAGTTGTTTTTCAATGGTTCGAGTCTAGATGTTTTAGCAGTTGTTGTTATTGGGTTACTGGCCAATGATTAATTAAATAGGAAGAATGGGTAGATTAGGATTTTGAATTTGAGAATTTAGGCTATTTATTAAATAACAAATAAATTAGGGTCTTGGTCAAATTTATTCAAATTTTAACCAAATTAAACATCAATTGGCCGATTGTGCAAATTCAATTTCAATTACGACCAAATTTAATAAGTTGACTAAGTTGAATTGTAAGTCGATACAAATTAACAATCGATTTATTTTTCGAATAACTCATTTTAAAGATAAAAATATATCAAGATACTCTTTTAAAATTTTCAAGATAGTTCTTCACTGAAAATCTATTTATTGAAATGATATTATTTAAGCAACAAAAATTAAGTGATCTCATATACGTTAGTATGAAAATATATAATTCTTTACTTAAATAAAAAAAATTCAAACAAATGAACATTTTAGAAAGTATTTATTTGGATGAAATAAATATATTATTTTATTTAAAATCGAGGGAACATCAACAACATCCTCCTCCCTTTGGGTAGGGTGAATACATGTAACCCTAGGCAAGGAGAGTTTGACGTTCCTAATTTTCCGACCACAAATTAGTTTTCCGAAAGAATTTGATTTTTGCGCAAGTTTTGAGAAATCATGGCTAGACCCAGTAGCTGGTTTCATACATATATCAGGTTACATAAGAATTCAGGCCACTTGTAATTCATAACACTTGAATTTTTAGCATGATTTTTAAAAGATTCACAAGTTATCCCAATTTTCAAATTTTGATAAAACTAAAAAGCTGGAGAATATGTGGATTGGGAAGAGGTTGGAATGCAATCAAGTTTTCAACAAAGAGAAGATCCTACATAATCATGAGAGTTAGGGAATTAGATTGCCTATCGTTCGACTCGATTGGTGGAAAAGGTAGTCTTTTATGCTGAGAAGAACTTTGGATTAGAATGAGCGACAAACAATTAAGTTACAGAAAAAAGGCTTGTAACCTATTAACCATGAATATGGTGTTCTTCAAATCCATCTACAAGAATTTGTCCGTACATAATTTTCAAAGCTCTAGGTATGTTGTCACTCGAATTTCAATACTCCAAAAGTAAAATTAAAACCAAAATCCCAAAACACCCACATTCCTTGTGATAAGGAAGTGGTTTGATGGTAGAGGAAGTCATCTTATAGCTTACGTCCTAAGAGTTTGATATTACTCTTCTAACTGTGAACCAATTTATTGCTAAGAAAAGGTTGCACGTTGTACTGCATCCTTTTTGGAGTCACCGCAATTGTGACTTTTAGTTTGAGATGTTCATACTTTCGGATGCTCTCGGCAACATCTCAAGAAAAAAATTTTAGTAAAAAAATAATTCATGAATGGGGCATACAATCTATTACTGTATCTCCACATGAGATATTATCTAAAAAGTGAACTCGTCCTCTCATGTACCTATTTGTAGGGCGATAATTTTTGCAATTATAGACACAACAACCCTCTTGGTCATTCGAAAAAGGTGTTTTGATAGTTGAAAATTTCTTTGAAGTGGGGTGGCCCTCTTGAGGACCGATGACACTTTGTATAGAACGGCCCCTACAACCGCGTAATCCTATGTTGATGTGTCAATCCTTTTGTTCACCTATAATTATTCTCGTATGTGGAACGATAATATCTTTAGCTATTGAAAATAATCTTTTGAATGTGATCTTGGGTAAGTCTTGCGTATCTTGGTATTGATACGACTTATAGATATCCCTTAAATGGTCAACTTTTTAGTAATATTGAGCATCATTTGATGTTGTATATGAGATGAATTACAGATATTCTTTGAGTTGCTAGATTTTGGTCAATCTTGCATATTATCTGACCTTGGATAAGAGATAACTGACAAATATCCCTCGAATCACTAACAATCAGGTATTCCTGCACATCATTTGACCTTGGATACAATATGACTTATAGATATCTCTCAAATTAGTGTTCTTTGGGTAATCCTACTCATAATTGTTCTTAGATATGGCGTGAATTATAGAGAACTGTTGGACCTATCATGTGATAATCTTGCATATTTTTTGGTAAGAATTTAGTTGTGGCTTATAGACAACCGTCAAATAGTCAATCTTTAGGTAACCTTGCACACTATTCGGTTAGGATGTTGTTGCGGCTTACGGATGAACTATGGAATATCAACTCATGGATAATCTTGAACACTATCCTATCAAAAATACTGTGACTTATAGATGACCCTCGAATTGTCAACTCTTTAAAAATCTAGTACGTCGTACGTCTTCAAATAGCAACTTATAAACATTCTTCGAATCAGATGTTTCTTGAGATCTGGTGGTGAATGCCATTAGATCTTTGGTAGTTGATGTACTTGGAATGGCCATCTTGTCATAGACCTCTGTACAATGGCATGGCTCTCTTGGAATGATATGATGCAATAGGAAGATGAGGATGAATTCAAATATTCGTGCAGCAATTATAGAAAACATCATTGATGATGCCAATATTGTTGTTGGTATAGCATTTTTTGCTATTGTGTAATGTTGATACAGTTGTTGCATTGTATGTTGTTGAAGGTGAAAAGAAAATAAGGGTTATAAGGTTGGGCTGGGTCAATTTTGCTTAAATGGATTGGGTCATTTGTGTTTGGTTAAGTGGAAAAGAGGGAGTATAATAGGCCAGACTGGTTATATAATTTAAAAAGGGGTAGGGGCTAGTGAGTTGTATTGTTAATTATTTGGGTCGCAGTTGTTGTTGGGTTACTGGCTGATGATTAATTAAATGGGGGGAATGGGTAGATTAAGATTTTGGATTTGAGAATTTAGGTTATTTATTAAATAGCAAATAAAGTAGGGTCTTAGTAAAATTTATTCAAATTTTAATCAGATTGAACATCAATTGGCCAATTGTGCAAATTCATTTTTAATTACGGCCAAATTTAATAAATTGACTAAATTGAATTACAATTCGATATGAATTAACAATCGATTTAATTTCTGGCCTCTTGACTTTACAAAATCAAAAATAATTATCTTCCAAATAACTCATTTTAAAGATAAAAATGTATCAAGATTTACCCTTTTAAAATTTTCAAGATAGTTCTTCATTAGAAATCTATTTTTTTAAATGATAATTATTTAAGCAACCATAATTATGTGATCTCGTATACGTGAGTACGAAAATATATAATTCGTTACTTAAATGAAAAAATTCACCCAAATGAACATTTTAGAAAGAATTTAATTGGATGAAATAAATATTTTAATTTTATTTAAATCGAGGGAACCTAAAATTAAACCTAGTCGTGGAGGGCAATACTTCGGTATCAACACCAAAGGTGACTTGGAACACCAGATTTATGACAAGTGGCGACTCTGAGTTTAATTATAAAAAATCCTTCTCGAAATAAATTTTTATCTTTTAGTCACTTTGATAAACAAAACCTTTTTCGAAATTTAAAATCAATTAATCTTTATGGTGAAAAAGGTGTGTGACAATAAGTTAACATGGTAGAAGCCCATTATTAATATCAAAATATTTAAGAGGAATATCGTTATTTCTTTCATGTAGATCTATCATGTAAAACTAGTAAGAATATAATACTAGGTGTGGAAGCATATATAATGTATAAGCACAGATTCTCCATCTTGTGACTATCGATCATCCAAACCAATACATAAGTTATTATGTTCTTTCCAACAATAAGATACTACAAAGAAAATATTAAATCTAACTGTGGACCATAATACATAGTTACATGAATAGTTGCACAAGTTTATGTAATTCTCACTTATATCATCACTAGTGATAATGGCCGCGGTTCATGCGGTTAGAAACAACATTAGTAAATTTATATTAATAATACATAGTGGCAGATTATTATAAAGAAAATTATTTATTTTTATCTTATACCAGTAATAATTAATTGTATATAGTTAATTAAATTACAAATTCTTCCTTGTATTTATGTATTTTATTGGATAATAGAATTTTTGTGTAACACCCCAACTTAGGAAGGAGTCCCACATCGGCAAAATACAGGAGGGATGTTGGGCTTAGGAAGGAGTCTCACATCAGCAAAACACAGGAGAGATCTGGGTATATAAGTAATAAAGCCTTACTCCCTAGAGACGCATTTTAAAGTCGTGTGGGCTTGAGCCCAGAACGGACAATATCACTAGTGGGTTGGGGAGGTGCGGGGTCTCTCGAGCCTTCGTGGTTCGAGATGCCCGTTGCCAGGATCTCGAGTCGGGTCGAGACAGAATGGTATCATAACCTCTCCTGTGTTGTCCATGTCGATGTGGGCTAGAGTTCAAACTGAGTGTAGTCAAATCCCGGTAAGGCGGGGCAAACCTCAATCCTGAGTGTAGGCAAATTTCATTCGGTGGGGCAAACCTCGGCGAGGATACTGAGTCCATTAGGGGGGTGTATATATCTCGCTGAGTCCATAAGGGGAGGTTTATGTAACACCCCAACTTAGGAAGGATTCCCACATTAACAAAACACAGGAGGGATGTTGGATTTAGAAAGGAGTCCCACATCGGCATAACACAGGAGGGATACTGGACTTAGGAAGGAGTCCCACATCGGCAAAACACAGGAGGGATGTTGTGTACATAAGTAAGAAAGCCTTACTCCCTAGTGACGCATTTTAAAGCTGTGCAGGCCTGGGCCCAGAGCGAATAATATCACTAGTGGATTGGAGAGTTGCGGGATCTCTCGAACCTTCGTGGTTCGGGATGCCCGTCATGGCCAGGACCTCGGGTCGGATCGTGACATTTTGTTTCTCTAAAATTTTATCTTATATATTTAAATGAAATAAAGATGAGATAAGAATTTTAAAAAATTATGATCAATGAAAACAAATTAAAAGAAAAATTTTTAGTTATTATTTTGTACTTTGTAATTAGTTATGTCAACTATTATTTCATAATTATGTTTTAGTGTTAGTTCTAGTTATCCATAGTTTAAAGAATTTGATATAATAAAAATTAGCATTGCTTCGAGTTTGAAAGTTCTATCTCAGCAAGAAAGATTGCAAGTTCTATTTCACTAAGAAAGGGGCTATTAATAACAAATATCATTATCCTTCAACCTTTCATTGTTGATTGTTGCTCACGTAAAAAGGACCCCCCCCCCCCCCCCGCCCCGCTCATTTAAGAATTTTAGAAAAGTTAGATAACGTTAAAAAAGTACTTTAAAAATTGTGCAATATATTTAGAAGAAAACATAACAATGTCATTAGCAGCTATCTACTTCTCTTTCATCCTCTTCCATAGTTACAAAGTTGGGTCTATGTATTTTATACACCACGTTAATGAAACTAATGAAACAAACTACATAAAACTTTTTAAAAAATAAAGCGTTCTATGTGACATGAAAGGATATCAAAACTAATGAAGTCTCCCCTTTTAATGAAAGGATATCTAACTTCATGTACATCAATTCTTTTATAAGATGATGATAATACACTTAGAAATTAAAGATATAAAATAAAATAAAAGAAAGAAAATAAACAAAAGAGAAAAAAAAGAAATAACACACAATGAGATCTCAAAATTATACGAAGATATACTGAAATATAAATAGGCAGGACAAATGAATTGTGCATTTAATTATGAGTGATTAATTATATTTAAAAAAAAAAACTATCTAGGCATGCTATATAAATGAGTATTGATACTATGTGGGTGAAATAATGATAGAATTAGTCTTTATTACATATAGTAGATAACTATTTTAGATTATATTTAATTAGTCTTTAGACACGTACATTGTACGTGTGTTTCACGTAGTAAATTTTTATAGATTCGTAAAAACGATTAAAAATTCTATAAAAATATGTGTGCAGTGAGAAATGCAATGCAACAACTATAAATAAATCTTTATAAGTATGATTAAAAAGCACCAAATAAGGGGTGCATTTGAATATTTAAAATTAATTCATAATTTTAACCAACAAATGTAAATTATGAACTTTATTTAGTTATTAGCAAATTTTCAATAAAGTCAAAACTGACTAATTTGGGCCTAAATGAAAATATAAATTTACTGCAATTAAAAATTTATAAAAACTTAAATTAAAGAAGTTTAATGAGGAAAAAACAAAAGAAAATAACATAAAAGGAATCAAAAAAAGATAAAGAGATTGAGCAGTTAAGAGACTTAGCACACATTGAACTTGTATTAAAAATTTGAAAGAGTAAACAAACCTTTTCATGATAAATACCAATTGTTTGATTATAATTGATATTTTTATTCATTATATTTTAAAACTTTATGGCTTTAAATGTAAAAGAAATAAATGTACCAGAAAATATAATCACTTTTGTAGAAGCCTAAAGGCATATATGACCATTGGAATAGATTAATATTTATAATTTTTCATTCAAATTTATATTAGTTTCAGTAAATACTTTATTTAGTATTTAGTCTAATATGATATGATTACTATCTATATTTAATTAGTATTTTATAATGTTTTAATTTAATGTAGGAGTAAAATAAAAATCCAACATTTCACTTTGAAACTTACATCATCAATTGATAATAAAAGCAAAGGAAACACCATTCTAAATTCAACAATTGAGAAAGAGAAGTAACAAATATAACAAAAAAAAATGTAAATAAATGAAAAAAAAATAAAGAAATCCTAGCTTTGAAGAGTCCTTCCACTTTCTCTTTAATTGAGCAATGAATGTGGACAAAAATTTATTGATCATTAAAAGAATTATTCTTTTTGACTTTTTTTTCATTATTTTTCTTCTTTTCACTATTCACTCTAATTCTCTTGATTTTTTATTTTTATTTTTAATTAAAAACTTAATTTTTACATTTAAAATTTCTAATCGAACATTTTTTCTCTTAAAGATCAAAAAACAAATCTGCCATGTTGTGAGACTTTTGTCAAGTCATTTTGGCAATAGATTCTTTATACAAATGAATTCTTTTGGCCAAAATAAAATAATATGTATGTATACAATAACAACAACAACAACAAACCCAGTATATTCTCACCAAGTGGGGTCTGGGGAGGGTAGAGTGTACCCAATCCATACCACTACCTCTAAAAAAGTAGAGAGGTTGTTTCTGATAGACTATGTATGTATGTATGTATATATATACTTTTTGTATTAATTGATATATTTTCAAGTTAGGTTGTGAGATGTTAGATTTTTTTTTAATTGTTGATACTTGAAGAAAAAGAAATACTAAACTAGGATGCTTTATTATGAAAGTCAAGTGATATATAGTTCGAATTAGAGATAATCGAACAAAAAGAAAATCTAAAAATTAAATAAAAAATTCAAAAATAATGAATCATTGGCCAAAAAACTATGATCCAATAAGTTCTATGTTATCAACAAAGTAATAAGTTGAAAATATTTTTCGTTGCCCACATAGCGTTAAATTTTGTAATAAAGTCTTGTTCTTGAAGGGTGCATTTCTTGCATTTGACGAAATAGCTAATTGAAAATACTAAATTAAGCAATAAAAATTTATGTATCTATATATATATCTATCTATCTATGTACACACACACATATAGAGAGAGAGATCATTCAAACTTCTCTACTTCGCCATTCTAATTAAGTTGATAATCTCTCTTGGTGAATCTTCCAAGACATAAGCTCTCTTAATGAATCTTCCAAGATCATTGAACTTTCTTCTTTGTCATGATAAACTTGTATCAAATTAAATTAATTCTCTCTTTGATGATTTTTATACCAACATCAAACTTGCTTCTTAATCTTGATAATCTTGTGCATGTTTGACTATTAGTATACAAGAAGAAATTCTAAAGAATATTTAATGATCTTCATCAAAATGATGATTACCATATTATCACATGAAAAAGATGTAAAAAAAAAAGACAAAAAATACTATTAAAGAAAAGAAGGAGAAAATGAAAATGAGTATCCAACAATTCCATAGATGAATGGTATTTATAGATTGATTAATTCATAAGAACTAAGCAAAATGAAGTTGAGGAGACAGGTTATTTGAGTGGAGAATACAAATAGATGAAAGTTTATTTTATAACTTATGAATATAATTACAAATAGTAAATATGATAGAGTTTTTCTTTAATTAATAAACAAATTAATTAGTGAAAGAATGAAGAAAAAAATTCAAAAAAAGGAGAAAAAAGATAAATGGGAATGGAGGCCTCTAAGACATGCCACATAGGATTGTCTTAGAGTCTCCCTTATATATATATATATATATATATATATATATATATATATTGATTAGATTAGTAGTTACATCCAAGTATCTATACATAAGAGCGCATACCTTAACTTTAAATCTTAGAAGATCACTATTAATTTAGTTCAACCTTTCTAACAATGGAAACCAACATATATTTTTTTGTTATACAATGCATTGATAATCAGAGGTGGATCCGGGATTTCAAAGTTGTGGGTTCCCATTAAAAATAGGGGCTGAATTAAATGGAAAAAAACTAAGAACCTTCATAGGAATCGAACCCACGTTCAACTACCCAAGAGATATGCCGTTCTAAGATTCCTTTCCTACCACCAAGGCATCCCCTGATTTAGTTATGGATTTCCACCTATTAATATTTATACATTTTGATAATTCTTCTCATGAATTATCAGCCTTACAGTAGCGGGTGTGGGTTCCCAAAAACCCACACCTGCTACCGTTGATTCGGCTCTGTTGACAATCCATAAAGAATTCTAACAACAATATGTAATAACTATCCAAACAGAAAGAACTGAACCTTTTTTTTTCCTTGATACTCCCTCCATCTAAATTTATATGACACTTTTTCTTTTAACCTTTTTACATTTAGTTAATATTCAATTTTACCACTAAAAAATGTAATGCATAAGGTTGTGCCTTCGTTAATCAGATGTCTCATGTTTAAGCGGTGGATTTGGAAAAATCATTGATAGGGAGTGTTTTCCTAATGGGTCCTATATGATGCAAATCCGAATTAGTAAAACTTCAATGTGGATTTAAAAGACCGATAAAAATAAAAATAAGGTTTAACTTTAAATTTCACATTTTGTCATAATGAAATAATCTATAATCGCACAAATATCTCTGAGTTATTATAATCATAAATTTCAAGAGATTTTCTTTTTCTTTAATCTCCATGCCCAATCAAACAACTTCGCGCATACTCGTTCAGATTTTTTTCAAAACTAGTTAAGTGTACGTGCTTTACACTTGTGTATCACGTAAATTAATAATAAATGTATATAAAAAACAATTTATTATGTACATTATATTACTTTGAAATTTATAATTTCTTTAAGCATTTCTTTTCATAAAAATTAATTTGTGTACCTTAAGATATACTTCAGTTAATTTGAAAATAATTTTACCTATATGATAAATTCAGAAAAATTGAATTAAATTCCTTTTGTAATTAGTTAATTCAATGACTTGATTATTCATTATCAATATTACAACAACAACATACTCAGTAAAATCCCACAAATGAAGTCTGGGTAGGGTAAATGAAGAAAATATGACAACTACTCAGCCACAGAAAAACACTAATTAACCACAAAATATTGCGATACTCAAAGCACAATAAATAATAGCAATGATAGATAGCTATGGATAAACCCTACGCTTTTATGCTGCGGTGCATTATAATACTACTACCCGACTAACCTTCTATCCAAATACGCCTTCTCCACATCCCTCTATCTAAGGTCATGTCCTCGGTAACCTGAATATGTGTCGTGTTATCTAATCACCTCACCCTAATACTTTTTCAGCCTACCTCTGCCCCTCTTCGTAGTTACTATATCCAATCACTCGCACCTCCTCAAAGGGGTGTCTGAACCTCGCCTCATCACATATCCAAGCCATCTCAATCACATTTTTCTCATCTTTTCTAGCACAAAAATCACTCCCACTTTAGCACGAATAACCCCATTCCTGATTCTATCACACCTAGTGTATCCACACATGTAATACCCCGTATTTTCCTAGCCTAAATTAACTCTTAGTCCATGAGTTATCTAATATAAAATTTTTGAAATACTCAGTATTATTTAGTTTAAAGACTTCCATTGTATAGAGAATTCAATTAGCTTTCCAACGATATAAAATTCTCCTAAATCCGATAACCGGATAAAACGTTATGGCTATTTTAGGTTTTGTTTGTTAAACACCGTCATTCAAGCCAATAGTGCATCGCGGAGTATGCAAAAATGGAAATTGTCAGTTTTCAGTGAGGTACCGCGATACCGGCGCATCACGCCAAAGCTTATTTTCGGATTTGTCAATTTTCAGTGTACCAACGTGATCCTACCTCGTCGCGATGAGTTCAAATTCTAGAATCAAAGGAGAACTGCGATTCAGTCGCGTCATGCCAAGCCCTAAGTTCTCAATTGTCAATTTTCAGTGACACGACGGATAGCACCGCATCGTACCAGGGGGTGATTTCAAAAATTCTCGATGGAAATACAAAGTTTTGTCCAGGGTCAAAAATAAACCCTAGCTTCATGAAACCAAGAGCAATCTCCAAGGATTCACCAAGAACTTCAAGAAACTCACAAATTAAGGTATGTTAGGTGTTCATCTATGGATTCCTTTCACCCATAGAGTCCAATAATTTATTTTTAAAACTTCAAGATTTATGATTTCTATGCTTGAAATTGAATGTATTTATGTTCATGATAGAAATTGGGATTTGATTCATGTTTAATTATAAGTTTCCATGAAATTAAGATAATTATGTGAGGGATTATATGAATTGCATGCTAAACCCTTGAAATTGAAATTTAGTAATTATTTATGATGTTCATGTGTTGACCATTATGATGTGAAATATTCCATGTTCCTCAAGTGTTTGCTAAAATGCCTATGTAAAGTAGATAGTGGAATCATGACATGTCATTATGTGGTCCCAAATCATGTACATGTTAATGCATTACAAGTGTTTGATGAAATATATCTATGAATGCATTATGAATAAGTGAACAATGTTATGTTATTCAAGATTATGCTATGCTTTACTTTTCATGCTATCGAGTCCTGCGGGTATTTTATACTCGATAATTTAGTCGTTTACCTAGAGCCGGTTTCAGTTATAGAATAGTCTCAGTCATGTCACGATCAATACTACTCTTAGTCAATTACAGAACTCAGTCAGTTACAGAACTCAGGAAAACTCAGTAAACTCAGTATCAGTCTAGTCCAGTTTAGTACACTCAGTTCAGCGTCTTTTAATTGGAGTAGGATTCAGCACCGAGTGAACCCAAGGATGGGGGATCACCTTCCAGTAGAGGGTGTGACCCTTAGAAGTAATCCTTGCATTCCAGAACTATGTAGACAGCATAGGTTGAGACATCAACCTGCCAGTTGAGGATTGATAAGGTGTTTTAACATGCTAGATAAGGGTTCCACCATTCTCATTAGAGTACCTGCCAGATGAGGGTATCTCTTCAGTTGTCTTTACCCGTGGAATGGTGCTGACACCATTTTAATTGAGGTTACAGATCATACCCCAACTCAGTTATCTTACCTTATTTGGGGCATGTTGGTTAGACGATTACCTCCCACAGTTTTAGTCTAAGTCTTCAGAATAGAACTCAGTTCAGTTCTATAGAATCAGGACTGTCAAATACAATTAATCAGTATCAGTAACTCAGCTTTCAGAAATCTTAGATTATCAGTTACTCAGTATCAGAACTCAGTACTTAGCTTCAGAAAAATTAGTTACAGTATATATGTATGCAATACATTACGTACTCAGTATTTATAGCAGTTTTAGATTATCCATGTACTCTCATGTTCAGTTACTCTATATCATTCAGTCAGTTGTTATTCATGCATATGAACCCTTGCATTCAACCTTACCTCATCTAGTATACCAGTACATTCTATGTACTGACACATACTCTTTCTTTGTGCTATGATGTCTCATATCATAGGTTTGGATGCTCAGGTTCCCAACCGCACATAGACAGATTCAGATTCAGTCAGCAGTAGATTTTTAGCAGTGAGTCCTCATCACTCGAGGATATTTTTTTATTTTATTATTTCAATAGAATTAGTATTTCAGTAGATAGAGTTAGTTAGGGGATTGTCCCATAAACTTCACTTTCAGATAGTTCAGATTAGAGATTTTTAAGACTAGTTCTCAGACAGTATTCAATTTTACAGATTATTATTACAGTTTGATACTTTCAGCAGTATTTATGATATTTTGAACCTTAAGGCATTTCAGTCTATTTTCTGCATTTATTACAGTATATTATTCAGTGCTCACAACATATATTAGTCATGGGTTAGTTTGTGGTGTTTCGGGGTCGTAAGCACCATCTAGCATCTGGGGTACAAACTCAAGGCATTACAACACATCCATCTCAACATCCTCAATTATGCGACTTGCATCTTCTAAACGTGGAAGAACATTTATTTTTGTTGGTTAAAATTTTTAATATTGATTTTTCTCATATTAGTTTGAAAACATGGATGAAAAATAAATAGGAGAACCAAAATCTCGTTATTAATATTCTTGAAATTATTGACAACAACAAATGAAAATAATGCAAATAATTGTTATTATGTATGGATAATATTTAAAACAATGCAAATGATTAACAAATTTAAATTTTATGTTAGCTTGCTTGGGATAATATTTTATATTTTTGCATATTCTAATTAGGTAATAAACCTCGACAACTTCTTAAAGTTAGACACCATATATGTTATCATCTTCAATATATTTTGCTATTAAATTTTAATCTATAGAAGGATCATGTATCTAACAATTTTTATCTTAAAAAGTCACTCAACTTTATAGATATTTGAAAATTTAACTCATTAAGCTAGAAAGATAAATGCAAAAAAAAGATCAACTTAATAGATATTTGAAAAATTAGCTCATTAAGCTAGAAAGATAAATGCAAAATAAGAAGTTGGGGGGGGGGGGGTGATACAAAACTGCCCACAAACACAAGATAACAAGATGATAACAATACTAAGAAACAAGCAACACAAGACAAACACAAGATAACAAGAACAACACTAATATTTTGCAATAAAAGAAAGGATAGGTAGTGAGACATACACTACTATAAGAAGTAGGAACCAAAGGATGTATCAAATACTAGGACCCCTAAGTCCAATAATTGCAACACCACACTTTTAATTGAACCCAAGAGGGAATCCACCACTCAAGAACCCAAGTTTCTAAGCTAAATTGCAACACTAGTGATTCCATAATAAGGTTTACCCTAGTTACGGTTTGCTACACTCTCTCTCAAGAGATGAGTTGTTTCAATATCAATCAACAACTAAAGAGTAAATGACCTAATATTAGCCTACTTATAGTCTATTACATAACAAAAGATGAAATGTCCAAAAGACCCTTAATGAAAGAGGCACCCTTGGAGTGTAAGCTAGGGGCAGTTTTGGAGTGTTTCAAAGCCCTTCTTCACACTTCAATATATACACTCCCTTAGATGGATTTATAACACACTCACATATGTCTATCTTTGTGAACTATCCTTGAAGATTTGTAATTCTCGAGCTTGGCTCCTTGTGAATGGTCTTGAGCTCTTTGTACCCATATCATCCTCTCCATCTTGAAAGGAATTTGACCTTAAATTCATACCTTTAGGTGTGTCACGGTAGCCCCTCATCCTTTTCCCAAAGTTGGTTTTCTTAGCCAAGGACTTATCTAGGTGGTCAAGTGGGTATTTGTAAGAAACTCTCCTTGGATCTTCCTTTGGAAGCACATGTCCTTCAACCTGCACACAAGAAGAATTGATACTAGGTAAAATGCTAGAATCTAGGTTAGTGAGTAACAAGGGGATTTTGTATAAAAGTCCCACAATCAAGTGTTTCTTTCCCTTCGGTAACACTGTTTCCTCCCCTTCTTCACATACCCTACTCTCAGCTTCCTCTTTCCTATCCCTCTCCCCCTTGTCCTTCAACTCCCTTACTTATTGATGGAATTCACTTACTTGAGATGCTGAGAAAGGGTGGAGTGTAAGCTTTCGTCTATTGAGTTCAAGGATGTACCTATTGGTTCTTCAATTATGCTTGGGAGACCTATCAAATGGCCATGGTCTACCCAACAATAAGTGACAATTTTACATAGGGATCATATCACAAAGTGCCTTATTTTGATAACTCCCCATCTTGAACCGAATAACTACTTATTGGGTTACTTTCAACTCTCCACATACATTCAACCATTGAAAATTGTAAGGATTTGTAGAAGGCATAGTAGGTAGTTTCAAGATGTCAACTATGACGACACTAACATTATTAACACAACTACCACTATCAATGATCATTGAGCACACACTTCCTTTACTAAGGAATTTAGGATGAAAAATATTCTCCATTTGACTCAGATCAATCAATTCCTTACTAATCATGGCTTTTCTCACCATAAAATTAGGCACCTCACACTCACCATCATGTGGCCAAACATCTTCTCTACCTTTTTCATTTTGTACCTTAGTTTCTTCTTTCTCTCAATCTTGAGATTTGTTATTGTTATCATCTGGTTTGATCCCTACCTCTTCTCCAAGATAGTATAATTTTCCCTCCCTAAATATCACATTTCTCTAGTTTGGGCATTCACTAGCCTTGTGTCCCCACCCTTGACATTTGAAGCATTGAAGTCCCTTAGAGTTATAAGGAGGATTAGGTTTACCTTTATTTCTTAGAGGGTACCTTTAGGCAGCCTTGTCATCATCTTGGACATCCTTGGTATTGGGTTACTTGGCATTGAATGAGGGGTCCTTGTGCCAACTCGAGGGATATTATCCCTTGTATTTGTAACCCGACCTCTCCTTGAGCTCCCTTTCAATCTCTAATTTCTCTTGGAAGATGCCATATATAGTGTCAAACTTATGAATAGTCATGTGTGTAGATATGTCTTTGTTCAACCCAACCTTAAAACGTACAATGTCATAACTCACTTACTCTCCTCGGTGATAAAGCTTCAATATTAATTGTTGGAACTCATCATAGTAAGCCATGACACTCTTGCTACGTTGCCTCAAATTGTACAACTTGACAAGGAGCTCATGCCTACAAGTCTCAGGAAAGTAACTTTGCCTCATAAGGTTCTTCAATCTAAACTAAGGAGGGGGTTGTACCTCAATCAATTCATTCCCAAACCATTTAACAAACTCCCACCACGTGTTGGCATACTCTTTAAAATGATCTATAGCCTAACAAATCTTCTTTTATTTGGTGAGATCATTAAGTTGGAATATCTTGTCATAATCTAACTCCCATGCAAGATAAGCTTCAGGATCACTCTTACCCTTGAAAATGGGAAGGCTCACTTTGATGGAATTAATACCCACATCTCTATCTTGGTGGAGGTTTCCTTGTTGGTCCCATTGAACAACTCTTTCTCTATTTCCTTTGTTTCCTCTTTGATTCTTACGTCTTTCTCTCATATCTTTTTCCATCATATAAGCATTATCATAAGCTCTATACCCTTCATGTTCCTTTCTACCATATTTATCTACATGGGTGGGTCAGTTTTGGTTGGGTGTAGCTTAGAATGGAGGAATTTGATTTAGTGAAGTTTGAGGTCTTGGGTTAGGTGGAGTTTGATGGGAGGGTTCGAGTTTTTTTGTGACATTTGGCTTCCAAGTCCTTCTTATTGGACTTAGTCAAGTTGTGGGGGAAATAGTCTATTGAGGCCTTGGTTTTGAGGGTACATGGTAGTTTGGCTAATGGCATTTTGTGGTGATCGTGGTAGATTGAACATTTGATGTAGGGTTTTGGGGGTAATGGTGACGAAATTGTTTTGGTCATGTCCACTTGAAGAAATATAGTAGTGTTGAGGAGTAGAAGCACGAGAGTTCCTTCCACTCTCTACATGACCCAACTTCCACTCAATGATGACACATCCATTTGTATTTTTTCCATGCTTCGATTGAGAGCTTCAATCCCGACCAAGATAGTACTAAGAACATTGTTATCCACGGTTTGAGAGGTTGTCCCATCGGTTTTCATTGTACCTAAGAAGTTACCTACAAAACAACAAACAATTTAGTTGTAAAAGAAAGATCCTTACACTCTTCTCTCTTTGGATACTTCACACTTGGTCTCATAAGTGTTGTAAGTTGGCTTGTACTCCGTGAGATGTTGAGGGGTGAGTTCTACTCTTATCTGGAGTGGATTTTCATTTGAAAGACTCAAATGAAATATGGTTTGGACTTGATCCAAGGATTTACAACAAATCAAAAAGATAAAAAGCACACATGGTAACACAAAGAAATAGTCTCAAAACCAACTCACAATCTAGTAGGTGATTACTAGCTTGTAAATTAGTACTATAACCAACAAATAAAACTAAATAAAAAAGAAAAAGGGAACTAGGAATCCAAAATTTTGAGCCTAAAATTGTTGCATTGTATGAAAATGGGTGACGTGGCAGCCTCAAATTGGTTGCGGTTTTTGAAAAGTTCTTGTTTTTCCAACTTTGAATTTTTTTGTTCAACTTTCAATTTTTGGAAGAGTATATCGGTTTGGAGAAGAAGACAACAAGTTTTGGATCCCTTTTTCTCATTAAAAAAGGGTTGACTTTCTTTGCACCTTTCGGGCAAAACACATTTATGAAGGGTGGTTGGCTCTTTCTTTTTTTGGTCTGTCTTGGAAAACCTCCTTTCTCTCTTTTGGTAACTAGTATTTTGGAAGTCCTTTGTGTCCCCCTTACTTCTTTGGTATATTTTTGGGACTTGTTTCAAGACAAAAAAAATACTACAGTTCTTTCACTTGGTCTTAAGATCAACAACTACTATTGAAGATTCTTCTTGTCACAAGACCTGAAGATTGGTCAAGAACACCAAGAACCTTCAATAGAAATTCGAAGACTAAGGTTCACGTTTAACCTCAAAACAACAACAACTCTTTTTTAAGAACATATCCATAACAAAAATACCAACAAAACACCTTCAAGCTTCGAATCCACAACAACAACACCAACAACGTTCAAACTTTGAATTCGCAACAACAATACACGTGCAAGCTCAACTTGGATCTAGACTTTATGAGTGTTAGTGAAGAAGGAACTAACACTAGAAACATGCAACACACACAAAAATATCCTATATCAAGGATCTAAGTTTCGTCCAAGACACAAAAAACATGGACAAAATTCTTTTTGTGAGATTTTTGATTTTCAACATTTTTTTTATTTTCAAGTTTACAAGCCCAAGATTTGTTTTGTTGGAACAAAATCAATCCTTGCTATGATATCAAATGATACAAAACATCCCACAAACACAAAAAAAATGATAACAACATTAAGAAATAAGCAACACAAGATGAACACAATATAACAAGAACAACACTAACGATTTTGTAATAAAAGAAAGGATAGGTAGTGAGACATACACTATTACAAGAAGTAGGAACCAAAAGATGTATCAAATCCTAGGACCCCTAAGACCAATAACAGTAACACCACACTCTTACTTGAACCCAAAAGGGAATCTACTACTCAATAACCCAAGTTTCTAAGCCAAATTGCAACACTGGTGATTTCATACTAAGTGTTTCCCTAGTTACGGTTTGCTACACTCTCTCAAGACATGAGTTTTTTCAATATCAATCAACAACTAAAGAGTAAATGACCGAATATTAGCCTATTTATAGTCCATCACATAAAAAAAGATGAAATGTCCAAAAGACCCTTAATGAAAGGAGAGTCCTTGGAATGTAAGCTAGAGGCAGCTTTGGAGTATTTCAAAACCCTTCTTCACACTTCTGAAATATGTACACTCCCTTGGATGGGTTCATGACACACTCACATGCGTCCATCTTCGTGAACTAGCCTTGAATATTTGCAATTCCCGAGCTTAGCTCATTATGAATGGTCTTGAACTCTTTGTACCCGTATCAGGAGGGATACTGCTTAATAACCTTGGACTGCTTGGAAAATAAATTTTTTTTAGATAAAGAATTTAAATACACTTGAACTAATCTGAAATTAACTAATTATGCTAGTCATGTACAAACACTATAGAAACATACAAATACGCAAGACGTCATTGGAATACATATACAATTATACATAGCCTAACAAACAAACATACCAATAATCATAAATAGGCCAGTCACGTACCAAAGTATTTGTAGAACACAAGCTACACACTTCCAACGCTCACTAACAGCCTGTTTGGATGGTGGTTTCCCATGGTATGGTATGGTATGGTTACCATGGGAACCATGTTTGTTTCCATGGTTTTCTAAAAATGGTGGTATGGTATGTTACTATTCCATAGTTTGATAATCATGAAATGAAGCAATTTATTGAACCACCAAATTGGTGGTGTGCCATAATTTTCATTTTTCTTTTCCAACTATACCCTTATATAATTTTCCTTAATCCTATTTTATCCTTATCAATAAAATACATGCTAAGACTACGCATTTTTTAACAAGATCGAAGATTGCAAGACTTCCTGTTAGCAATATAAAAATTCAAAGAGTGAGAAAAATGATCACAGTTATTTAGTAGTAGTAGTTTTTAGTGCCAATAAAAACTCAATTCGATAAAAAAAAATTAAAAATTGAAATGGAGGGAAACAGAGTGAATGCACAAAAAACATATACATGAGAAGTGATTTTTGAACTCTAAGATACATACATGTATACCAATTGTTTTATTGATTGGGAAGTACTTCTCGATTGCATTAGTGTGCGTTCGTCAAACCTTTGTTTAGAAAATACCCTTGTGAATTTGGCATCTTAAAAGGATCATTGGGTAGCTATGAGAAGTATCAAGAAAGAAAGGACAACTAGTTACGCTAGCACTGATATGGATAAAAGAGTTAATATCTCAAATGTATTACAATTAGGGGCATTTTAGTAAATTTACCTGTTACCATACCGTATCATACCATCAAACCAAATAAAAAATCTATTATTAAATGGCAGTGAACGATACAGTTCATCCAAACATGGTACTATACCATACCATACTATACTATACCATACTACACCATACCATACATTATGAAACTATGGCAAACCACCATCCAAATAGGCTGTAATGGGTATGAAGATTGAGGGTGTTGGCTTGTTTCTCTTCACAAGTGCATATATTTATTTTATTAGGATTTTTCTATATATAGGAGTTATTAATTTTTCATACACCTTTTACTATATATTTTTTCTTTACCATATATTTTAGAATTCTTGGTTTAAAAATCCTTATTTATCAGGATTCTTTCCATATATGTAATTGAAGGAGGACTATTTCTACAAATTATGAAAATAATTACCTCCTTCGTCCCATTTTATGTGTCGTCATTTTCTTTTTTATTCATCCCCAAAAGAATGCTACATTTTTTTCCTGATAACTATTTAAAGACACAATTCAAATTTTACTCTTATTGGTCCACGTATAAAGTTTCACTTAATAAAGATAGTAGTGGTACATTTTTAATAGAAGATAATTTGGTAAACAACATCAAACCTTTTCTTATTTTTTAAACTTTATGTTCGGTCAAACTATAACACATAAAATGAGACGAAGGGAGTATATTATTATTTTGTCTGAGGTGAACCTATGATAAATCTATATCTATAATATATTAAAAGTGTAAAGGGTCTTAGAAATGTTGTTCGAACTTTTTGTCCTTCATTAAAAGTCTTTGTTTTAGACAAAATTGTCTTTTCCCTATTTTTCCTAATATAAGAGTTGAAAATTAATTAAATGTATTTATTGTAAAACCAACTAATATTTTTTTTCATTAGTTTAAGAATTCTAAACAACTAAATTTGATTTTAAGAAGATTTGAAAAATCTAAAAAGAAAGTCAAAAATATTAAAACAAGAAAAATTTAAGAAGTATCAAATTTTTAAAAGTTTTAAGTACGTAATAAGAATGTAATCAATGATATTGTAAAGATTTGACTTTAAAAACAATAAAAAAAATTTTAAACATAGAAAAATATAATTATACCACGACTATAATTCAAATTTATGTATCTCTCTTAGCATCCGACAGTAAGGGAAAGGGGTCCTGCATGACAAAAATGTAAAAATGATGATCCATCAACCACTCTGATGCTAAAATATATATGTGCTTACACTAAAATATATATTTATATTTACATTATTAGATTACCGTGTGAAAGATTTTTAAAAAGTGATTTAAACTTTTTACACTTTATTAAAATTCTTCACAATAAATAAAATTATTTAATTTTAAATAAACAATGCATTAAACTAGTTTAAGAAATCATAATTAAATAATTCTTTTTCCTACTAATGCACGCCACTTCGAACTCAATTGGTTTTAGGAGACTTCTGTCTCAAATAAGTTATTTATATTGATATAATCATTAGAAAAAAAAGATGAAAATGTAATTGGTTTTAAATTATGGAGTGGATATGTCGGATTCCAAAAAACAAGGAAAAGGTCCCTTGTATGAGGCCCACACATGTCTTGTGCGAGAAAAGCGTTGAGAAAATTAGTAATGATTTGTTGTTGGTCACTCACTTCCTTTAGCGAACGCTTCAACGGCATAATTCCCCGGCTAAAAAATTACACCCACAAATAACAATATATTGCAAACACTAGTATACCATCGATTTGTTCTTGCATTTCTCTCTCTTTGTCTCGTACATCTTTCATTCATCCCTTAATTTTTCTTCTCTTTTCTGTTAACCCATTTCTCCTCTTTTTCCTACATTTTGGATCCCATTTCCTTGGAATTTTAGGGTTAGGGTTTCCTCCTTTGTGTTGTTTTTCTGTGTGTGATTGTTGATTGTATATACAAATGTGTGATTGAGAGGAGGGGCAAAAGATAGAAAAGGAAGCCAGAAAGCCTCATAAATTCCATTTTTATAGAATCAGGTCTTCTGGAGAAGATCTGAGAGAGAAAGGAATATAGGAAAATGAGCGCCTCGAGGTTCATAAAATGTGTTACTGTGGGTGATGGTGCCGTTGGCAAGACTTGTCTCTTGATTTCTTACACCAGCAATACATTCCCGACGGTTTGTTTTTCTTGTTTCTAATCTTTTCTTCATATATTCCTGATGGATGGGGTTAAATTGGATTTTGCGGTTGAGCTTTCTGTTGTTCTTTTCTTGCTAATGTCCATTTTGGATGAAATTACTAAGAATCTTGCAATTATTTTTAGCATTGCGAATTCCTTTTGGGCTCTATTCAATACGATTCTTTGTCATGCCTGAGTTCATGGATATATTGGTAATCGGAAACAGCCTCTCTACCTTGTAGGGACAAGGTCTGCATACTATTGGCATCCCCAGACCCCATTGTGGGATTACATTGGGTAGATTGTTGTTGTTGTTGTATTGGTAAAATTATGTCTGAATTCTAGACGAAATTGGTGTATGTTGAATTCTGCACAGGCATGTGAATTGGTTTCCTTCCACTTGTTTCTGATTATTTGTATATGGCTAGTATCTTGTCATGCAAATACCAATAGTATCCTGTTTTTGATATTTGTTGAGGAAAAGTTTATTCGTGTATCCTCTCTGTGCGCCCTCTATCTTTATGCGACCTCTTTTCTATCCAGTTATGATAATTCAACGTGAAAATTGATTGCGCTTCGGGATAAACTTGGTGACATTGATATTATGGCTTTCACTCTTTGCTATTTTATTTATTGCAGCTTCCTCACATAAGACATCACTTGCAGTGTGTCTTTTTTTGCTGGGATTCAGTTCACATGACCATAGCTTTTCTGTGTGTTTGTATATCCTAAGAAGTTTTGCTATACTAATTTTCTAAATTTGACATCAATATCTTTTATCTCCTTTATTACATGTTTGACAGGATTATGTGCCAACTGTGTTTGACAATTTCAGTGCAAATGTGGTTGTCAATGGGGCTACTGTCAACCTAGGGTTGTGGGATACTGCTGGTAACTACATTAAACACCGTTTAGTATTCCCTCTTTTTTCTTTGGCAGAAGCTTCTAATTTCTATTTAGGCCAAATACATAGTGAGCACCTAAAACTTGGTATGCAATGTCACTTAGACACTTTAATTTTTGCTATGACCAATTGAACACTTTTACTTGTCCGAATTGTCTCTTGGAAACTTCAGTCATCAAGACCAAACAAAATCAAGCAGGTAACTTTTACGCACTAAAAGTATGGTGAATGACCATTCAAATAAGGAAACATCTCATTTTTGAAAACATACATGTCATCCTAAAAAACTCTTAAAAATTGAATATTTTCTTTATCCCCAATATCTTCATCCTCCCAAAAACAAACGGCATAACCACTTGTAAAGGAAATCTTATGTGCTTTAAAAATTCCTTTCACACAAAATGCTTTAGTAAAGCTTCCTGCTGATTAAGTTGTTGTTTGTTAAAGTTGGTTTGTGTGACTTCATATTAAAGTCACTGTTTTCATCCGGCAGTGTACATGCATAGACACTTTAATTTGGTCTCCACTGACAGTTGAACACCCCAACTTTCATTGCAACCATTTAGACACCTTAACTTCAACTTGACACGAGTGCGTCTTGCGAATACCTTAGCTTTGAAAATGCACACCTTTAAGGGGGTGCATTCTCAATGTTGGGGTGTTTACAGGGCCAACTTAAACCAAGTCTAGATGTGCATTCTCTAAGTTGGGATATTTAGTTGTCAGTTGAGGCCAATTTAAGGTGTCTATCTATGTGGTATGCCTTTTCATCCTTTCACTTCTTGTTAATTGAAAGTTGGGGGCTACAGAAATGCCAACATTTTTTCCTCTGATTTCTATCGTATTAATTATTTCATGTCTGACATCCAAAATTTAATGTATCAACAAAAACTTACGACCTGTTCCCATCTAAGTCATCTATAGCACAAGAAATCATCATTTTAACTAATCCAGAAAATTCTCGCCGCAATGGCTGGAACGAGCCTTGCCAGAAGATGAAGACTTCCTCACAAGTTTTCTTATATCCTTTGTCGCTTCAGTCTTCTCCTTTTCTTACATTTAACTCTTCAACTTCTCAACTATTTTGTCTACTATATTCATGTTTTTTCTGTGCTTCTTGCTGCTCTTCTTCATCTTCAAGATTGGATTTTTCTTCTTCTTCTTCTTCCATCAATGATCCTCTCTTACCATTGTCCAGACACCCTTTTGAGTACTTTTATGGAGGGTGACTTCAGAAATTTACAAACAGAAAAAAGTGAATAGAAATAAGAAGAGAGTTAGATCAGGGCGGTAGATATCGGGTTTGGGGGGGGGGGGTGTATTTTTTCTAAGGAGGAATTAGAAGGGGGAGCCTTGGAGTAACTGGTAAAGTTGTTGCCATGAGACCAGGAGGTCACGGGTTTAAGCCTTGGAAACAACCTCTGGTAGAAATGCAAGGTAAGGCTGGTACGATACACCCTCATGGTGGGGCCCTTCCCCGGACAGCGCGCATAGCGATAGCTTTAGTGCACCGGGCTGCCCGTCTTTTAGAAATTTTACCTTATGGAAAACAAAAAATTTTAATATAAAAATAAAATCTATACAGTTTACACCCTCAAAGGCTGAGGGTGAAACACATGATGTGCCACATCAGCATCTTGTATCCACATCTATTTTTCTGTCAACTAAAGATGATTGGTTATGGTTATTTCATGCCACAAATTTGAGGGGCTGTCTGTATATTTTTGACCTATTTATTTGCGGATGTATTGTTATGCATGAATTTGCTGCTACCATTATGTTTGTATTTATATGATGTCATTATTATACACATTACAGGACAGGAGGATTACAATAGGTTAAGACCTCTGAGTTACCGTGGAGCTGATGTTTTCATTTTGGCATTCTCTCTCATCAGTAAAGCCAGTTATGAAAATGTTTCCAAGAAGGTAGTGTAACATTTCCTTTTTCTCTTTGTTTTATTTTTCCTCTTAGTTGTTGGTTCATGGAAATTTATTTTGCTTTATTGATTATTTTCCAGTGGATTCCTGAGTTGAAGCATTATGCCCCTGGTGTCCCCATAGTGCTTGTTGGAACAAAACTTGGTAAAGTTCTATTAATAAAAATATGATCTTGGGTTTATTTGTATATCTCATGAGGTGATTGTCAAGTGGTCTCTTTGATGTTTCCATCTTACTTTTATATTCTCAGTGATTAAAAGAGATCTTTCAGAAGGAGCTGATTATCTCAGTATAATAGTGCGGCAATTTTATTATGTTATAGTTCTGCTTATATTACCATATTGGCTCTGATAATCATGTATTCTCAAAATCCATGATGGTAAACAAAGTCTTTGAGTAGAAGGTACTTTGTTCCCTGTCACAAATACAAGATTGTAAAGAAACTGATGAAGAGAAAAAATAAGAAATATTGGGCCTTTTGGGCTATGGAAGTAGGAAATGTTTGGTGGTGTGGGGTGTGTGTGTGCACATGTTCGTCTCCCATGTCTCTTTGATAAAGTAAAGAGAATGCACTTTTCGTCTATACAAGGACACATTAATATAGTTGGAATTAAGTTCTCTTTGCCAAAGAAAATAGAAAACCAAATACAAAGGGTTTTCCTTGAAGTGTACATTTCTTATCTTTTACTGCTAGTTTCTATGCCTGTTCAGGTTGAAGGTTGTAATACAACTGCTTGTTTTATTTATGCTTCAAATTGTCGTTTTTCTCTTTTAAGAATTGTATATTCTATGTACTGGGTGACTCGTGTTATAATGTTTTGTTTTCGAACTTTTATGCCCCAATCTTTTTCTAGTTCTACTTTCCCCTTTCTTTTTTCATTCTAAGAGGATTATTCATATATATAATTATCCTACTTTCCACCTGTATTGAACTTAGATCTTCGAGATGATAAGCAATTCTTCACAGACCATCCTGGTGCTGTGCCAATTACTACTGCTCAGGTAAGGGTCACTGCAAGTAATCCCCCCTTTGAGTTGCTTGTGTGGAGTACACTGTGTATATTGTTATTTTAGTATTTAATTTCTTTTTCCAATGTTTAGGGTGAGGAGCTGAGGAAAACAATTGGTGCACCTTCCTACATTGAATGTAGTTCAAAAACACAGGAGGTATATTTCCTTTATAGCTTAGTGTTTCTTGTGCTAAACATCTTTTTTGATGTGTTTAATCGAACTATATGATTTGAAATGTTCTTGCTGCAGAATGTAAAAGGAGTCTTTGATGCTGCCATTAAAGTCGTGCTCCAGCCACCCAAGGCAAAGAAAAAGAAAGGAAAGTCTCAAAGGGCCTGCTCAATTTTGTGATCACACAGTAGGTCCGGGTTATTCCAGATCACAGTTCACGTTGTAATCTGTCCCCTCGCATCTGTTTCTGTTTTCCTTTTCTTGGAGGAAGTAGGAGGTCCATGTATGTTTCACTTGAAGCTACTAGTGATCTCTTGAAGCGTCAGGTGGCTCGATTTCTTGTATTGCTGTGATCTCTTATTACCGAGTTTCACAACACGCTGTAGGCCACTCAATTTCGTCCTCGCTGTTTTGATTTGTTTTATGTATTACTGATTGAAAGATCAATTTAGGAAAACAAATTTTCTCAGCAATGCTGTTTAGCATTTCTTACATTTTTGTTTTGATTTTAAAACTTTGGAATGTTTAGCACCCTTCTTAGTTGTGTAGACTTGTAGCTTTTCTTTTTGCCTAATCTTTTTTCCCAACGTTCAATCTAGAATCTTCTGTGTTGCATCTTCGTTTTCTGCTGATTGCAAATTCTTCTTTTATAGTATTTTTTATTTAGAAAAGCTGAAATTTTACGTGGAATTCATATTTACAATTTACAATATTTGCTCTTCCGCGGTATAACTGGTGAAACGGCAGACCTTAATTTGGCCATATTATTATGATGCTACTCTTATACTTTTCTTCATAAGTGACCTTTTCAACTTCTCTATTTTTTTTTTTATCATGGGGGAATGAATGAAGTTTGTGACGTTTTAAATCGTAAAAGATATTATACCATTATAATAAAAAACTATTTTTTTCTTAATAATGCTTGATTCTCAAGAAATATCTAATAAATAAGGGCATAAGTAAACAATGAAATGAGCTAGGGTGGTACTTATTTTGGCATGGAGAGAGTTATTCATGAGAGATGGTCCACTCCTAAATGTTTTTGTTTCAATTGATGGTTGTGGGCAATAAATGGAGTGTTAAAATAGATATTATTCGTCCTTAGCCTTGTTGATATAAATTAAATGGGAATGTCAGCTGTACAATGTTTACGGAGTGACAAAATGGATTCTGTTGTTGATTAGATTGTCCTGTGTCATAACTCAGCTGGATAAGATACACTTGATGTTTTAATAGAGTTCAATGTGTTGCACTAATCTGTCTTTTCAAACAGAAAAATGGTTGGTTTAACATGCTTTCTCTAGGTCTATTAGACTGAGTCATGTTTCATGATTTAAAAAACAATAAGAAGTTGCGCATAACATCCAAGTGCTTACGTATTATTGTCTATGGTTGGCCTCTAGGTAGAATCAGTTGGTAGATTTGAGAGGCGGTGGATGTTAGTAGTTTGAGTTAGCTGAACAGCTCGTGAATTCAACCGGGACAAAGCTTCAAAAGAGCAGGGATCAAGGTCGGCTAGTGAGGCGATGGGGGATAAGCTTTAATGTCGAGAGGGAAACAACATGGATCACCAACAAAGGCCTCTAATGACCGTTCCGTAATAAATGAGGTAGGAGTGCAGATGTCTCAGTAGTCCTTACAACAATAGATACTTGGTCTTGTGTGTATCAACCCGTGAAGTGATGTAGCTAACGTGTTAATAGCTTGCCCAGGGAGCATGTTCGCACAAATGAAACTCAAAGGCAGCGGGCCCTGCAAGTGGTGGGGCATGTGGTTTAATTTGATGCAAAACGAAGAACTTTATTAGGGCTTGACATGCCACAAATTCTCTCGAAAGAGAGGGGTGGCTTTGAGAATGCAGATACAGGTGATGCATGGTTGTCGTCAACTCGTACATAAGGTGTTGGGTTAAGTAGCACAACTCTCATGTGTAGTTTCCATCATTAAGTTTGGAATCATGAACTGCAATGATAAAATAGAGGAAGATGAGATGACTTCAAGTCATCATGCTTCTTATGCCTTGGCAGCACATGTGCTACAATAGCGAAACAAAAGGTCAAAATCCTATGAGGGAGAGCTAACCCCAGAAACACGTCCTCACTCAGGTTGCAACTATTATTCTGGGTACAAAATTTGTATATATAACAATATGAACTTCAACACTAAGTTCAAGAACTACAGTGAAGTTCAACAACTTCAAACACAAGTTCAAATGAATGATTAATTGAACTTTCAAAATGAAGTTTCTACTATTTTTAGGAAAACAGTAAAACCAACTTAAGAAATGAAGATGAAACAGAAAAAGTTTTATAATCAAGCCCACCGAATTCATGGTGTGTCCTTAATGAATTCATTTCCCCCAAGACCCGAGGTTAATGGAATATTTCCTCTCAGAATAAAATGATTCACTTTCAGAAAATAGTGGTACCTCAAATTTTCTAAAACTTTGAACTCACTCAACGATTTGATGATCACGCAAGAGTTTTTAGAAGAAGAAGACGATGTTTTCAACTCAAATTCATGTTTTTACCTGATAAAAGAATTAGGTATTTATAGACATCAAGATGTTGCTTCATCAATGATTCTGAACGGTGCACCTCTTCATGAAGGAACTATTCAAAAAAGTTGTAAATCTTCAGAAAAGTCATAAGCCATTAGAAAGGTTATAACCATGTAAAGTGAAAAGACGACAATTCAAATTGCTTCTTTTTTCTTGGTGTCTTTCTAGAAAAAATCACCTATTTATTTTCCATTCACACCTTTTACAAACCTAACAATCCCCCACATGAATGAGTAATGACTATAATATCAAAAAAATTATGGATAAGTGTGTGATCTACAAGCAAAGACTAATTGTATCTGGATTAGTAGGTTTCCCTTAGAACTTTCCGTAGTGAACTTGCATCGTATGCAATCGGCCAGTCGGTAGATGTGATATCTTTGAACCTTCAAACTTTAATGTACACCTAGACAACACAAGTCACACAACCAATCTTTTACCGTTTATAATTCTTATGGTTTTTTTCGTTTCAGCTAGGAAGATGACCTGGTTTCATGAGAGCTTAGAGAATAAGCCTTTACTATCATTCTCCTTGAAGCGGCTTCCACTCCTCTCTCACATATGTGATTCCTAAATGTTTAATCCTTTAGATCAAACTATTTGGTCCAATCTACCAAACTTAGAAACCAATAAAAAACTTCAAACCATAAGCCTTATCCTTATTTCCTGAACATTGTCTTCATCATGAGAATTGGTTGAGTATATTGACAATATTGAACCGTCACTCACAACTTTGCTTTATCTCCTTGGACCTAGCTCTTGGGATCTCTAGTCTGCTAGGTAGAGTTACCGCTATGATGACATGTCCTAGGCCGTAAACCTATTTTCTTCGATGATCTCTCAACTCCCTCTCTAGATAGGCCTTTTATAAGTGGATCTAACATATTATCCTTTGACTTCACATAGTCAACCGTGATAATTCCACTAGAGAGTAGTTCTCTAACGATATTATGTCTCCGTCTTATATGATGAGATTTACTATTATACATCATGATTCTTACCCTACCTATTGCCGTTTGACTATCACAGTGTATACATACTGGTGCAAAAGGTTTGGGCCAATAAGGAATATCTTTCAAGAAATTTCTGAGCTATTCAGCTTCTTCACGGGCTTTTCTAATGCGATAAATTCAGATTTTATTGTAAAGTGGTCAATATATGTCTCTTTGTATGATTTTCAAGAGACTTCTCCTCCACCTAAAGTAAATACATATCCATTTGTGGATTTTACTTCATTCGATCTAGTGATTCAATTTGCATCATTATATCTTTCTATTATCGTTGGATATTTGTTATAATGCAAAGCATAGTCTTGAGTATATTTTAGATACCCCAAAAACCTTTTCATTGCCATCAAATGAGTTTGATTGGGATTACTTTTGTACCGAATCAATTTACTAATATCACATGCTATGTCTGGTCGTGTACAATTCGTGATATACATCAAACTTCCCAACACTGTTGTGTAGTCCTACTGTGAGTCACTTTCACCTTCATTTTTTAGAGTGCAAAGCTCACATTTAATAGAGTCTTGGCAATACTGAAGTCCAAATACTTAAATTTGTCAAGTACTTTTTCAATGTAATTAGACTATGACAACGCCAACCTTTGTAGAGTTCTATGAAATTCTTATTCCTAAGATCACATCTGCAACTCCAAGGTCTTTTATATCTGACTTTCTCTCAAGCATTCATTTCATAATATTTATGTCAGAAATGTCTCTACTTATGATCAATATATCATCCACATATAAGCAAATAATGACTTTGTGATGTTGAGTGTATGTAATGTAAACACATTTATCGCATTAATTTATCTTAAAGTCGTTTGCCAACATGGTTTGGTCAAACTTTGCATTCCACTATTTGGGTGATTATTTTAGTCCATAAAGTGACTTAACAAGTTTGCACACTTTCTTTTCTTTATTAGGAATCACAAAACCCTTAGGTTGTTTTATTTAAATTTCTTCCTCCAATTCTCTATTTAAGATGTTGTTTTCATATCCATTTGATGGATTTCAAGATCATATACCGTGGCTAAGGCATCCAATATCTAAATGGACGTTATCCTTGTCACAGACGAGTATGTGTTGAAATAATCAAAACCTTCTTTTGTCTAAAGTCTTTCACAACAAGTCTTGTCTTATATTTGTCAATAGTACCATCAGCTTTTAGTTTCCTTTCAAAGATCCATTTGGAACCTAAACATTTATTTCTTGAAGGAAGATCAACCAACTCCCAAGTATGGTTGCTCAAGATTGAATAAATTTCACTATTGGCTGCCACTTTCCAAAGGGATAAGTTCAAAGACGTCATAACTTCTTTTTGAGGCTCATTTTCAAGAAAAAATGCTACAAAATCCGATCCAAAGTAAGTTGAAGTTCTTTGACATGTACTACGCCTTGAATTCTCATCATTAAGTACATTTACGTTTGGTTCATATCGAGGTCATTTAGATCCTCCACTAGACTGCTCATGTCCAGTTTTATACAGATAAATGTATTCAAAGAACTCAAAACTATCTGATTCAATTATCATATTTTCATTAATATCTGGATGTTTGAATTTATGAACAAAAAATCGACATTCTTTATTGCTTTTAGGATATCCAATCAACATATGGTCCATAGTCTTAAGTCCTATTTTTACCCTTTTAGGCATAGAAACTTGGACTTTTTCACTAGACACACCCATGCTTTTAAATATTTTAAGTTAGATTTCCTTTCTTTCTATTTTCATTTAGAATTAAATGTGTCTTACTATGGGACACTTTATTGAGTATTCGGTTTACTGTAAGGATAACATTCCCCACAAGTTTTGTGGTAAAATTAAACTTATGAGTAAGACATTCATCATTTTCTTTAATATTTTTTTTTACTTTCTGCAATCTCATTTGATTGAGGTGAATAAGGGGCAGCAGTTTGATGAACATATTCATTTTCTAAATATAACTCTGTAAAAGGAGATTCATACTCTCCACCCCTATCACTTCTTATTATTTTGATCTTTTTATTCAACTATTGCTTCATCCTTACCATTTAGCAAATAAACATAACAATATCTAGTGCAATCGTTAATAAAAGTTATAAAATACTTTTTTCCACCATGAGATGATGTTGACATCATATCACAAATGTCTATATAGATTAAGTTTAAGGGATTGGAATTTCTTTC
The DNA here is from genome assembly GCF_002878395.1 of Capsicum annuum. Classification (NCBI taxonomy): domain Eukaryota; kingdom Viridiplantae; phylum Streptophyta; class Magnoliopsida; order Solanales; family Solanaceae; genus Capsicum; species Capsicum annuum. The sequence continues at coordinate 79,224,984 of NC_061112.1, forward strand.
AACAAACTTATATGGATACTTGACATACTTTGATTCCACTCATGTTTGACACTTTGATTTATTGCACTCAAAATTAGCAAAATTTCTAAATTGATCAGTTTTCGCAATATTTTGTAATTGACATATCCTAAATGTTCATGTCACAATTCGTTTAACTCAAGCAAGTACGAAGAAATAGAACTTCTATTAATTTCAACAATCATTACATTGATCTTAAAATGCCCCTCGATGAGGTAACCTTTACCTACATACCCTTCTTCTTTGCTAATTACAATCTTATTAGAAATAAATACACATTTGAATCCACTTTTGGTCAGAAGTAAAATAGAAACTGAATTCTTCTTAATTTTGAAACATGCCGGACGTTGTTGAGTGTCACCACCGTGCCTGATGTCATCTTCAAGTAAATTTTTCCCGTTTCTTTAACTTTTGCTATTGCGGAGTTAGCCATATAAATCTTCTCCTCATCTTGAGCCAAAGTATACGATGCAAACAACTCCTAGTTGGTATATACATGGCGAGTGACACCAGAATTAATCCACCACTCTCTAGGATTACCAACAAAGTTTTCTTTTGAAAACATAACAAAAAGATCATCTACTTCATCTTTGGATTCAGCCATGTTGGCTTGATCCTTCTTCTTGCCTTTCTTAGGGGCTCGACAGTCTATCGACTTATGGCCAACCTTGCCATGATTAAAGCAATTTCCTTTGAATTTCTCTATAGAGGATTTCTTTGTTGTCCAGATGCTTTCTTTCATTTCTTTTCTTTGTAAGGGTCATCCTCCATAATATTTGCTCCACGAATTGAGGAATTCCCTTTTGACTCCTTCTCTACTGCTTTGTTATCTTCGTTAATTCGTAACCTCACAACGAGGTCTACAATTGATATCTCCTTTCTCTTATGCTTTAAGAAGTTTTTGAAGTCTTTCCATAAATGTGATAACTTATCTATTATTGTCGGTACTTGAATAGCCTCATTCATAATCAACCCTACATCAAAGGCCATGTGATTATTAAGAACAAACTTTACATGTTTAAATAAGGTATTTTCTATGTTCATATCTTCTGGCAGGAGATCATGCATGATTATTTGTAATTCTTGAACTTGAGAGACGACAACCATACTATCTATTATCTTAAAGTCAAGAAATCTTGCAACAATAAACTTCATTCTTGCATCATCCTTTGAGGTTTTCATACCGTTGTACACCTTCTTACAAGTCGTCTTAAAGGCCACTCAGTATATAGTTCTTACTTAAGAAATTCGAATGTTTCCAAACCTCCTTTACAATAAAACTTTCCTTGTTTGGTGTTTCTTTAGGAGATTCTGGAGCGTTTTCAGAAATGAACCTTTGAAGACTTAGAGTAGTCAAGTAAAATAACATATTTTGCTGCCAACATTTGAAACCCACATTCTAATTTTTTTTGAGTTTCTCTACTGATGTCATAGAGGGTGCAACACTTGAACAGCTTGACGTAGCAATAGTTGTTGCTGCTACACTTGCCATTCCATCATTAGAATGACTTTCAATAGGCTTTTTTGTTGTTACAAAGAGACAATCAATTTAGTATGTCAAAATACTAACTATAAAGTTCTAAAATTTTAAATGCTAACTTGGTTCTAGTTTAATGATGAAGTTTTTATGTTCTTCTAATCGTCAATCGAATGAACTTTAACTCATGATAAGGTTTTTATATATTCAAATCACTATTAGGGTCAAACAGAGTAGAAAGTCGAAAGTTTTAATCTCCAAAAACACAAAAATACAAAGAGTTCAATGAATCGGTGAAGTTTTTATATTCTTCAAACCGAATTTCCATACTGATTTCTCGATGTAGTTTTTATATTCTTTTAGCCAAGCGAGTAGAAAATCATAAGACTTTAGTCTCCACAAAATTAGACCCAATTCAAATTACAAAATTAAAGTACTTTCTTTATAAATGGTGATTTTTTTTCTTTCACCTAACAAGCTCAAAAATAAATAATTTTTTTTAATAAATTCCTTAAGATTGTTATTCTGGGTACAAAATATTTATATATAACAATATGAACTTCAACACTAAACTTAAGAACAACTTCAAGAACTATGATAAAGTTCAACAACTTCAAACACAAGTTCAAATGAATGATCAAATAAACTTTCAAAATGAAGTTTCTACTATTTTTCAGGAAAACAGTAAACCAACATAAGAAATCAAGATGAAACAGATAAACTTTAGAATCAAGTCCACGTGTGTCCTTAAGAAATCTATTCCCTCAAGTATTCGAGGTTAATGGAATCTTTCCTTCCAAGATAAAATGATTCATTTGCCGAAAATAGTGGTACCTCAAATTTTCTTAAACTTCAAACTCAACCAATGATTTGATAATCACACAAGAGTCTTTAGAAGAAGAAGAAGATGATGATTTTTCAACTCAAATTTGTGTCTTTACCTGAGAAAAAATTTAGGTATTTATAACCATCAAGGTGTTGCTTCATGAAGAGAAGCAATGGTTCAGAAAGGGGCACCTCTTCATAAAGGTGTAATTCTTTGAAAAAGTCACAACTCATTAGAAAGGTTAAAACCATCCAATGTGAAAAGGTGCCTATTTAAATTATATTTTATTTCTTGGTTTTTTTCCCAAAAAAATACCTATTCATTTTCCTTCCACACTCCTACAAACCTAACAACAACTTGCTTATATGAAGATGGAATCACAAGTAATCGTCGACCAATCATACAATGATGAACGCTTCTCTGGGTCTGGTACACACTGCCCGTCACATTGTGAAGACGACCATGCATGAAGTTGTTACCATAACTGCAAGAAAAGATATGCGAGGGTAGGGCTACTAACTGGAGTGAAATCATAACAAGGTAGTCTTATTGAAAGGTGCAACTAGATGACCTCCTTTTCAAAGAAAACTCATGCTTGTTAGATATTTTGATTTGTCACTACCTCACACCCCCACAAAATAGAATGCAACTACCTCTAAGTTAAACATGCAGATTTGAAGCCTTTGTTGCTTTCTCGACATTGAAATAGAATTAAGCCTATCACCAGAAAGAGAGGGAATGGATACCTCACAACGATTAACACATACAAAGAATTAGATTATATTATTATAAAAGATAATTTTGAGTTTAACTCGTTAAGCCAAATTAACAAATAAATCATGATCCAAATTATTTAAACTTAAGCAAATTAATAAATTACTAAAAGAATAATTTTTATCACCTCTAATCATAACCAAAAGGGCGAGATTGACAAACAAAGAAGGCTGATATTTCAAATACATCATGTTCAAACATATTACATGAAGATTATTAGATACACTTAACAGAACATAATTAATGGTGGCTAACAGACTGATTGGATAAAATTTGGTAGGTTAAAATGGGTAAGACAAAAACTAGTTAAGTTGTAACTCGTCTATATCAATATGGATAAATTGGATAGAATATGAGTTGGATTAAAAAACAATAATTACGTTATGTTATTAATGTATATCAATTGTAGTAAATGTCTATCAAGATCTACTTGATGTCTATTAGGATTTGAAGTATCTGTCTTTTACTTAGAAACTAGGAGTAAATTTTCCTTCAATGTAAATCACTCCTCAAGAGAAATAGAATTACTATCTATTCTTCTTTATTCTTAGTTATTTCATAACACATTATCAGCACAAGACTCTACCGTTTCAAATTTGAAGGCTAAGGCTAAGATACAGATAATTTTTAAAGTAAGCTGTCCAATTGTTAAGATATTTTTTTGATTAATTCTAGCACTACACATATGATATTTAAAGATGAGAAATATTTCTCTTATCTAAACATGGACAAGATCAATGTGACTACAATTTTTGGTAGTGCTAATTTGATTGAAGGCTTCGAAAAAAACCATTATAATCTTGTCCAAGGGAACTAAACTCATCATAAATAATGCTATGTTTTCTCCTTAGTCTCAGAGAATCTTGATCAGTTTTAAAGATATCTTTGAAAATGGTTATCATATCAAGACAATTGATGAGATGAATCTTGAAATCTTAGTATCACCAAGAATGTCTCTAGGAAGACATGTGTTATAAAAAAGTTTCCTGTTTTATTTTATGGCCTGTATTGGACAAAGATTTTAGCAATTGAGGCACATTCTATAGTAAACAAGAAGTTTACTAATTCCAATACTTTCATACTTTGGCATGATCATCTGAGACATCCTGGATCTATAATGATGAGACAAATCATAGAAAATTCAAATGGGCATCAATTAAAAAACTTGAAGGTTCTTTCAAATGGTGAGTTTTCATGTAATGCTTGTTATCAAGGGAAGATGATTGTGAGGCCATCACCAAAAAATTTGGGATTGAGTCCCCTGCGTTCTTGGAACGCATACATGGGAACATTTATGGACCCATTTATCCACCTAGTAGGTCGTTTAGACACTTTATGGTCCTAATAGATGCTTCTTCTAGATGGTATCAATGTGCCTTTTATCATCTCGCAACTTGGCATTTACAAAATTATTGGCATAAATAATACAATTACGGACATAGTTTTCTGCTAATCAGATTAAGTTTATTCGCCTTGATAATGTTGCAGAATTTTTATTCCAAGTATTTAATAAATATTGCTTATAGATTGAGATAAGAGTGAAAAATCCTGTATCCCATGTTCACACTCAAAATGGCCTTGTCGAGTCATTAATTAAATGTCTACAGTTGATAGCAAGACCATTACTTATGAAAACTAAGTTGCCCACTTCTAGTTGGGATCATGCAATTTTGCATACTGCAACACTTGTTCGTCTTAGAATGACAAATTATCATAAATTTTCTCCATTGCAATTGGTTTTGGGTCAAGAGCCTAATATATCTCATTTGAGATTTTTTGGGTGCGGTGTATATGTGCCTATATCACCACAAAACCGCATCAAGATGGGCCTCCAAAGAAGGTTAGGAATTTATGTTGGGTTTGAATCACCCTCCATTATTCTCTATCTTGAACCATTAACGGGAGATATATTCATTGCTCGATTTATAGATTGTTGGTTTGATGAGATAGTTTTTCCAAAATTAGAGGGGGAAAATAGTGATATCAAAAGAGATTTTTTATGAAAAACTCCATCGTTGTCTCATCTTGATCCACGTGCTTCTATTTGTGAGCAAAAAGTACAAAAGATTATTCATCTGTAGAAAATTGTAAATCAAATGCCAGATACATTTACTAATTTGAAAAGGATTACCAAATCACATATTCCTGCAGAGACTTTCCTAATTCGAATTGATGTTCCTAAGGGACCATCTGTTAGTATCATGGATAATGAATCGAAAGCACACTTGAAGCGTGGTACACCATTAGGTTCTAAGGATCAAAATCCTAGAAAAAGAAAAGCAAATAGTTAAGATGACACTACAAAAGATCCTCGTATGAAAGTTCAAGATTTGTGCAATGTTGATATTCTTGAAGGACTTAATGATCCTGAGACTTAAGAAAATGAGAAACTAGCTGTAAATTCAATTGATGTCGAAATTAATTTGAATCAATCTGAAATAGTAGTGGATTATGTCTTTGCATATAATGTTACAACAAAAATCATGCAAGATAGTAAGGATTTTGAACCTCGATCTGTCATAGAATGTCGATAAAGAAATTACTGGCCAAAATGGTAAGAAACAATTCAATTTGAATTGAATTCACTTGCTAAACGTGAAGTTTTTGGACCTATAGCTTAAACACCTAATGCTATTATGACTGTTAGCTATAAATGGGTCTTTGTGTAAAAAATAAATGATAAAAATGAAATACAAAGGTATAAGGCACACCTTGTTGCACAAGGTTTTTCACAACGGCTTGGTGTCAATTATGACGAGACATATTCACCAGTTATGAACGCAATAACATTGTATTATCTTATTAGTTTCACTGTCCATGAGAGTTTTGAAATGCATTTGATGGGTGTGGTAACAACCTATCTATATGGATCACTTGATAATGATATATACATGAAAATTTCAAAAGGATTTAAAATGCCAAAAACATATAGTTCAAAGCCTCGGAAAATGTATTCCATTAGATTCAAAGATCATTGTATGGTTTGAAGCAATCTAGACGCATGTGGTTTAACCGTCTTAGTAAATATTTTTCTAAGAAATGTTATAAGAATGATGAAATTTGCCCATGTGTTTTTATAAAGAAAACAACGTCGGAGTTTGTTATACTTGGTGTCTATGTCGATGATATAAACCTTATTGGAACTCCAATAGAGCTTCAAAAGGCAATTGATTACTTTAAGAAAGAATTTGAGATGAAAGATCTTGAAAAGATAAAGTTATGCCTTGGTTTGCAAATTGAGCATTTGACAAACGGTATCTTTGTCCATCAATCTGCCTACAAAGAAAAAGTGTTGAAACGATTCTATATGGATAGAGCACATCCATTAAGTACTCCGATCGTTGTTCAATCACTTGTTGTGAATAAAGATCCATTCCGACCTCAATAAAAGAATGAGGAACTCCTTGGTCATGAAATACCATATCTTAGTGCAATTGGTGCACTAATATTTTTTGAAAATACTACAAAGCCTGATATAGCCATTTCATTTAATTTGTTATCAAGGTATAGTTCTACTCCTACTAGGAGACATTGGAATGAGATCAAACACATATTACGATATCTAAAAGGGACTATCGATATAGACTTATTTTATTCTAAAGATTTTAGTTTTGATCTTGTTGGTTATGCTGATGCTGGGTACTTATCAGACCCGCATAAAGCTCGGTCTCAAATAAGCTATATTTTCATATGTGGGGGTACTTCCGTATCTCAGAGATCTACAAAGCAGTCTATCATATCCACTTCATCAAATCATGCTGAGATTATAGCTATTCATGAAGCAAGCCGAGAACGTGTGTGGTTGAGGTTCATAATACATCTCATTCAAAAAAAATGTGGCTTGAAATGTGATAAAGTTCTTAGATTTTATATGAAGATAACGCAGCATGCATAACATCAACTTAAAGGAGGATTCATAAAATGAGATAGAATAAAGCATATTTCGCCAAAGCTCTTTTATACACATGAGCTCCAAAAGAATGGTGATATTAATGTACAACAGATTCGTTCAAGTGGCAATGTGACTGATTTATTCACCAAGTCTCTTCCAACTGCAACTTTCAAGAAGATGGTGCACAAGATCTGAATGCAAAGATTCAATGATGTTCTTATTAGGGAGAGTTAATACGCGCTGTACTCTTTTTTCCTTATGAGGTTTTGTCCCACTAGGTTTTCCTTGTAAGATTTTTAATGAGGCAACCTATATGCGTATTTCTAGCCATTCAAGGGGGAGTGTTATGATATTAATGTACATTAATTTTAGTGAATGTCTATCAAGATCTACTTGATGTCTATTAGAATTTGAAGTATCTATCTTTTACTCAGAAACTAGGATTAAATTTTTCCTATAAATAGAAGGGCTTCCTTCATTATAAATCACCCCTCAAGAGAAATAAGAATTACTATCTATTCTCTCTCTACTCTTCTTCTTTATTCTTAGTTATTTCATAATAAATTATACATTTTAGGTCTTATTTTTTTTTTACTTAATGAAGATATGAATGTGAATGACTCAAACTTTAGGCCATTAAGTGCATTTATTTTTATTATGATTTAAGCACTTAATTAGTCTGAATAAGTCTTAATCATTTTAGAACAAAGTCTTAATGTTATTAAGAGGCATTCTTATTTGGAATAATATTTACCGCCATTCTATCCACAATCACTAACCACCACCACTAATCACCTCCGCCATTATAACTACCACTATTTTCAACCACTATTACGGTCACTAACCACCAACACCACAAGAAATATGATTTTTTTGGCGAGTTTCAGTGCCTACCATAAATGTTGCCACAAAAAATTATACATTAATGGCTGATTTCAAATTAAACTTTTTAAGTTTTAGAGTTTGTTTTTTTATTTTTCTTTAAACTTTTTAATTTTTAGAGTTTGCTTTTTTATTCTTCTTTGAATTGAATCTGTCCATTTTATCTAATGTGGTCTTGTAGAGTATACTTCGTTTTTATGTACAAGAAAGGCCACACGATAGCTTTGTTCAAAATTAAAATTGTAACTGGAATATAAACAAAATTTTGGATACCTTTGGTTAAAATCGAAACTGTAGAGGGGTAATATAAAATAGGTGTTTTGGTTATAGTGCTATCCTTTCAGATTCACTGTATTTATTATTGGGTAAATCTCAATCCATTTTCAAATTGGGTTCAAATGAGCCCAATTAATCTCTACTTCAACCCTTTTAATTAAAAAAATTATTTTCTTAATGAAAATAGAAAAAAAAAGTGACAATGTGTCCGTTCACTCTCAAAATCATCCACCTAACCTCACCCCCACCTTACCCCAACCCCACCACAAGCCAACTTAAACCCCCCACCCCGCCTTCCCTAAATAAATCATTTTTATTTCTTAAAAATACTTTATAAATTTTCTTCTTGTCCCCACCTCATCCCCATCCCCCCCTTCCTACCCCGAACCCCCACCCCACCCCACCCTAAAAGATTAAAAATCATTTAATTTTTAAAAGTAAATAAATAAGTTTTTTGAACAAAAATATTAATCTTACCCCAACACCCATCTCTTTCTACTTCCTACACCCCACACTCTCCTCCCATATATGACATATCCCCTCCCTCCTCCCCCAAACATATATCTTTCTTAAAATAAATAAATTTATTTTTTTAAAGAAACTATTTTTTTTTTAAAACTCTTACCGCAATCTCCATCCTTTCCCTAACCCCTACCTCCACATCCACACACACCTACACCCTGCCTGCTCCCAGTGTTTTTTGTAAGAAAAAACTATTTATTTTTTAATAAAATCAAATTTCTTTTAAATTTTTTTACCTCAACCCCCATCCTAAAACCCACCCCTCCTATCCCCAACCCCTTACCCCACACCTCTCCTTAAAAAATAAATTTTTATTTTAAAAAATAAATTTTGAAAAAATATTGTATCCCACCCCCACTCCCTACCCACCCTCCCAACTTTTTAAACACATTCAAATTTATTTTCTTTACAAGTGGTAAATTTTTAATTGGGTGGGTTAAGACCCATTAATATGTTAATATTTTTTAGACTAAGCGGGTAAAATTGGGTGGGTCAAGACCCAACCTGATTTTTACCCATTTCAACCCAAAGTGAATTTGGACGGGTCATGACCCAACCCGATATCTACTTCAACCCATTTAATATCTTCAATCTTAACCCAACCCGTCCATTTAATATCCCTATATTTGTTTATACCTTTATACTTGATATTTCTCTAGTAGATAGATATATCCTTTATCATACTTAATATTTTGTGATTGATCTTTCTACGCACACACACACACATTTATGTAACGTTATTATCAAATAACTGAATTTCAAACCCATTAATATGTTAATATTTTTTAGACTAAGCGGGTAAAATTGAATGGGTCAAGACCCAACCTGATTTTTATCCATTTCAACCCAAAGTGAATTTGGGCGGGTCATGACCCAACCCGATATCCACTTCAACCCATTTAATATCTTCAATCTTAACCCAACCCGCCCATTTGATACCCTTATAGTTGTTTATACCTTTATACTTGATATTTCTCTAGTAGATAGATATATCCTTTATCATACTTAATATTTTATGATTGATATTTCTATGCACACACACATACACATATATGTAACATTATTATTAAATAACCGAATTTGGGCGTGGTAGAGATGGGAGAAATGCAAAGGATCATGAACGTGGAAATTTTGAAGGACCTGATAATTCTAGAGCAACGCCTGCCTACAAACCTTGTCCACCAAAATTATCTAGACTTCCAGTCACAAATACAACCAATAAGGATTATTGAACCATATCTGGAGATGGTACGATATTATCGTACTCATCAAGGACCTTCTTTAGAGACGATACAATCTAGCCGTACTCATTAAATACCTTCTTTAGAGATAATACAATCTATTCATACTCATTAAGAATCTTCTTTGGAGACAATACAGTCTAGTCGTACTTGTTGGGTTATAAGTGATGAAAGTGAAAGGAAAATTGAGGGAAAAGTGAATATGTGAATTCACGTTATAGAAGATTGTTTTTACCACATTAGTGGAATAAAAGAACATTTTTTTGCTTAAATTAAGAAGCATTTCTTTATGTGTATAGTGAGTCAAGAAGAAGACAACCCTCGCGTCATGTTATCGCTCACCTGACTTAGGCTTTGGATTTGTCAAATGATCGAGAGATTATCTTTTTAGTCAAAATTCATTAGAAACTTAAGAGTTAATGATTTTTAATCCAAAAATTTGATACACATGTCACAACGCACCTCAAAGAGATGTGAACCTTCGAAGCACTATTTGAAAATAATAATGTAATCTACTGATGCATATGGGGTCTGTAGGTTGGATGAAAGGCTTTTTTTTGGATAAAATGTGACAACACCCGCATGTGGACTATCTGCAGGCATAAGTGGTCAGCAGGTTGACGATGGTCCAAAATAGTACGTCTTTTCAAGAACCATTGTTTCTTTCCTGAAGCACCACCTTTTTACTATAAATATCTGATATGTTTCTTAAGTGAAGACATGAAATTTTGATGTAAAAACATTCTCTTCTTCTTAAAAAAACTCAAGTGAGATTCAAAAATCATTGAGTGAGTTCATGATTTGGTAAATTTGAGCTACCACTATTTGCTAAAGTGAATCATTTGATCGTGGGAAGGTATATTCCATTAACCTTGGGTACCTGAGGGGAATAAATTCCTTAAGGACCAACCGTGAATTCAGTGGACTTGGTTCTTTCTTCATCTCTTTCTTATATTTTTTCTAGTTCTTAGAAAATTGTTTGAAACTTTATTTTGATAGTTCATAATTTGTTCAAACTTGTGTTTGAAGTTCTTATTATAAATACACTGTACTCAAAAAACAATAATCTTAAGGGATTTATATATCTATATTTTTGAAATATGGAGATTAAAGATTTGGTTTTCTACTCTGCTTGAACTTTATAGTGATTTGAAGATATAAAAACTTCATCACGAGTCAACGATTTATCCGGTTGATGATTTGAAGGATATAAAACTTCATCGTCAAACTAGAAACAAGTTGTTTAAAGTTTAAGACTTTATTATTAGTATTTGTGATACTAAATTGGTTGTCTATTCATGGCAGAAAAATGACTATTGAAAATCAATGATGGAATGACGAATGTTGCAACAATTAACATTGTTACTTTGAGTCTTTCAAATGCTACTCCTATCATGGTACCGATGGAAAAATCAAGAAATTTTTTTGGTATTGATTTCAAAAGATGGTAGCAGAAGATGCTCTTTAACTTGACTGCCTTAAGTCTGCAAAGGTTCATCATGGATAGCATTCTTGAATCATCGGAAGAAACTCTATAAAAATAACATTTCTTAGTAACTAAAGCTTGGAAGCACTCAAACTTTTTATGTAAGAATTACAGTCTGAGTGGCCTACAGGATGATTTGTGCAATATGTAAAACAACATGAAGACCTTGAAGGTATTCTATGATGCTTTAGAAAAGAAGTACATAATGGAGGATGCCAGAATGAAGAAATTAATTGTTGCAAAGTTTTTGGACTTCAAGATGGTAAACAGTTAAGATGTAGTTACCCAAGTTCAAGAGTTGCAAGTCATACTCCACGACCTCCTTGTTAACTATAGAATTTCATTTAATGCCTTTGTTAAATTTTTTAAGAATGTTATAAATATTCACTTAACCTTGATTGTAGGTTTGGTTGTGAATGATGCTTTTCAAGTGGCTAAACTAATCGAGAAATTACCACCTTTATAGAAGGACTTCAAAATATACATTTATTATAAGCGCAAGAAGATGTCTGTTGAAGATCTCATTGTGAGTGTGAGGATTGAAGAGGATAATAAGGCAGCAAATAAGAGCTCTCATTCAAATTCTATAATAAATGGATTAAATATTATGGAAGATAATCCTGCTAAATCAAAGAAGGAAAAGAAAGCATCAGGACAAAAAGGCAATCCTCATAAGAAGAAATTCAAAGAATATTGCTTCAATTATGACAAAATTGGCCACAAATCTGTTGACTATCAGACTCCGAAAAAGGGCAAGAAAAATGATCAAGAAAATATGGATGAATTCAAAGAAGAATATCACGACCTGTGGCTACCCCCTAGTCGTGAAATGGTGATTAAGACCACAAGTGACCCCAATATAACCTATGGCCTGGTACCTGCTATGATCACTGAATAAAATGAAAGTAAAACAACATGTGCATAAAATAAACCAATAAGGTACTGTCAGTATTAATACTAAAATATTTAAAATGACATGTCTAAAGTATCTGATAAACTCTAGAAAACTAGACTGTCTGTATAAAACAATTGATAATAACTTAAACCTGAATGATTGTCTAACTATTTGAAGGGTTCTAAGAATCATAAGGAGTTGATGGGAAAAACCCTCAACTAACTCCAATTAACTGAATTATAATGAAATGCTGAAATATACGAAGTAACTTATCACGTCCTCGATGGATGAGGACTCACCACTAGTGCCATGGGGAAACTGCTGAGCTATCTAAGAAAGGTAGGGAAACTGTGTGTCCAAACCTATGTTATAAGACAACATAGCACAAGAGAAAGGTATGCGATCAGTAATTTGAATGTACTAGTACGTGAGATAAGGACTAACTAAAATACATGCGAAACCTGAATGTAATTACATGAACATGTAAAACTGAAACATGCAAGACAAAGCATTTTAATACACTGACATTATCTGAATAACTGGTGTAGTTTATATAACTGACTAAATAGATACTGAAACTTGACTACTTGGTTTAGTAAAACAGAACTGAAATAGACTGCCAATATTGAATAAAACTGCTGGAGCTATCATTTAACCAACATAAACCATGGATATTACCATGGATTCCAACGTCTGACCCATATTGATAAGGGTTGTTCCATCCTTGCCATCGGAGTGGAACCTGAACTAGAGTGATCACTAAACTGAGCCCAATTTGGCCAAAAGGGGAGACACTTTTTGTTAACTCCCTAAATCCTATGGGGGCTCGTAGTTTCTAGGAAGTAAGATGCATTAAACCCACACTTCCCTCTTGGTGCTAAATCCTACTCCCAACTGAATGGCACTGGTGTTATTCATGGTTCAACATAACATGGTTTTGTAATAGCAAGGATCAACTTGAACTTGAACATATTAATCAAAATCATGGCTGACTAACTTATAATTTAAAAAGTCTTAAATAGCAAGTAAACATATAGGTATCAGGTGTTCAGAACCTGCCATCACTGAATGATTACAAACTTCAATAACAACGATAAGAAAGTGATATAGCATCATAGTTCAAGGATTCAAAATATAAGACATTCATTAAACTGATGAGTTTCATGAGTTGGAATATGGCAATGAGTCAACCATGGAAAGGTAATATACACACTGGGATTAATCCAAGAATTGGATAAGTTAACATGGAATCAATTTTAATATACATAGTAAGTTAAAATTCGAAGCATAACAGAACTTAATTTACATAGGATCATATGAGGACATGAATTGAATTTAATTACTAAGGAAAAGCATGGATTAAACCCATCTTAATTATGTAATATTTCATAATGAAGGAAGAGTCCATACTTTAATCTAAGAGAGGGTTTTTGGGATCAATGGACCAGAGAAACCAATTAATGAATACCCCTACAAACCTTAAAATTCTTGGCTTGGTGAATTAAACTTGACCTTTTAGACTTGGGAGATGATTTGAGAAGAAACCCTAATCTTGTTCTTGAGAATGGAAGTAGGGATATTTTGTTGTTTAATTGTTGGAAAAGAGAGGAAAAGTAACGTCCTTTGGGGTTAAATGTCATGAGTTTGGAGTTATAATGGGATAAAATACCAAAACACCCCTTAAAAACCTTCAGGAAATTGTTTGAAAGTTGTCTCGATGTGTTTGGGCATGACTCATATGTTATGAGTAAGATTCGTACCTTGAGTTATCACCAGGAACCCAAATTTTGACCCCTAATATTGTGGGTAAGACTCCTCCTAATGACTTGTATGGTCTGCTTACGAGTCGTATCAGTGAGTCGTACCCTACTGGCAGTTTTGACAGTGCTTCAGTATTTTGGCCATGACTTTTCACCCCAATATCGGATTATGGAAAAATTGGTATAGTTAGAAAGATAATTCAATAATCTATCTATAGGTGGGTATTTAGATCTTAAATTCTTAGTAGAACAAAAGTTATCCTCGTTTGAATATGACTACAGTTATATTCTTCATAAAAACTTAATCGCTAATGGATGTTTCAACTTGTTCATGAGCTAGGAGCTATTTGAGGACTTATTATATGTATAAGTAACATATAAAGCTATAAAAATATGAGGCTTGATTCTTGGATCCTTCACTAATCAGGATATAAGTCACAACTTATGACTCGTAACAAATCATATGACTAGCACTCATCCTCTCGTAACCTAGATAGAACTCATCTCACCTCACACTGACTTAGTTACGACTTACCATGTATGAATCATATAATTACCTTACAACTTCAAAGGTTTAAGTTTTACCTTAAGCAGAATATCACCCATCATATATTGTCATGGGTACTAGTCGTATGATGTCCATATAACTCTAAGGCATGTGTTGTATATTGTACAATGACTTTAAAACATGGGTTATTACAATATCTCCCTTTTGGGAACATTAATCTTCAAATTAGATTGGTTAGGTTGAGAGTACTAAGGTAATTTGAGACCATACACTGAATTTTCATAAACTGAAACGTGACTGAGTTTGGGACATGATACATGGACTGAAATGGTTTAGTAAATACATGCAATGACTTGAGAATGGTTACGTAGATGAGACAGAGATCTAAAAGAGTCGATTTAAGGAAAAATCATTACTTCAAGCTGAGTCTAAATTCGTGGAGAAAAGATAAGGGTACTTGGCTCGCATATCTGCCTCTGCTCCCCATGTAGCTCCCTCAACATATAGATTTTTCCATAGAACTTTCACCAAGGGAACCTTTTTGTTCCGTAGCCTACAAGTTTGATAGCCAAGGATCTCAACCAGGAATTTTTTGTAGGAAAGACTATCTTTCACCTCTACACTCTCTAAGGGAATAACTAAAGCTCGGTCGCTAATACATTTCTTTAAAAAAGAGACATGAAACACCTGATGCACTGATGCAAAATATGCAGGAAACTCTAACTCATAAGATACCTTCCCAAAACGGCTTATATTTCTATATGGGCTAACATAGCAGCGACTGGGTTTCCCCTTTTTGCCAAATCTCTTCACTCCTTTCATAGGTGCAATATTCAAATAAACTAAGTCACCAACATCAAACTCAAGGTCTCTTCTCTTCATATCTGCATAAGATTTCTGACGACTTTGAGATATCTTCAGCCTCTCTCAAATTAACCAAACTTTTTCCATCATCTCAAACACTAAAACTGGCCCTATCAAATCAGCCTCTCGTACTTCAAACCAACCAATAGGAGATATACATCTCCTTCCATAGATAGCCTTAAATGGAGCCATCTGGATACTCGAGTGTAACTGTTATTGTAGGCAAACTCAATCAAAGGTAAGTGGTCATCCCTACTACCCTCAAAATTAATAACTCTGGCACTTAATATGTCCTTTAAAGTCTCAATGGTCCTCTCTACCTATCCGCCTATTTGTGGATAAAAAGCCATACTGAGATAAACTTGGGTACCAAGAACCTTCTGGAAAGCCTTCCAAAAGTGAGAGGTAAATTGAGCACCTCTATCTGAATGATAGACAATGGGACCCCATGAAATTTCACTAACTCCCTAAGATAAGGCCTGGCATAATCCTTAGCTTAGTACGAAGTATGAACTGTCAATAAATAGGTTGACTTGTTCATTCTATGGATAATAACCCAAATTAAATTATGTTGTTGACGCATACAACCTATCACAAAATCCATATTAACCACCTCCCACTTCCAAGTAGCGATTCTAAACTCCTGAAGCATACCACTAGGCCTTTGGTTCTCAACCTTAACATGCTGACAATTTGAACACTTAGCCACAAACTCTACAATACGCTTTTTCATACCACTCCACCAATAGATTTCCTGCCAATCACAATATATCTTAGTAGCTCCTAGGTGGATAGAGTATCATGCACCATGCACCCCAGCTAATATTTGCTATCTCAGACCATTAACACATGAAACACATAGTCTTCCCTGACAATGAAGCACACCATCTCCCCTTCAGGATAAATCCTCCCCTTCCTGACCTCTAGCTAACTTCTTCAACTTGACCAAATTAGGATACCTATCTTGATTTTCTTTTAATCCAGCAACCAATGAAGATTTTGAACTATTTTGAACCCATATACTACATTCTACTGAATCAACTAACCAAACTACTAACCTAGTAAGATAATAAACCTCATGGACTAACTCCTTCTTATCATCTTCAACATGGACAACTCTACCCATAGACAATCTACTAAGGGCATCTGCCACTCATTGGCCTCGCTCAGATGATACAACACACTTATTTATAATTTTTTAATAACTCAAGCCACTTTTTCAAACAAAGATTCAGGTCTGTCTGCGTAAACACATACTGTAAACTCATGTGATTCATAAACACATCAATATGAACTCCATAAAGGTAATGCCTCCAAATATTTAAAGTGAAGACAACAACTGCCAACTCAAGATCACGGGTTAGATAATTCTTCTCATAGGGTTTAAGATGTCTAGAGGCTTAGTCTATGACCTTACCTCTCTGAATTAATACAAAACCAAACCAAATGTAGAGCATCACAATACATTATTAACCATTTGTGCCATCTAGAAAAGTCAATACTGGAGCGGATGTGAGTCGAGTCTTCAGCTTCCAAAAACTTTTTATGCAGAAATCTGACCACTAAAATTTGACTTTTTTTGAGTTAGTCTCGACAAGAGAAAGTAATATAAGAAAAACCTTTAACAAACCCCCTGTAATAGCTATCTAAATCCAAGAAACTTCTGATATCTAATGGAGAGATGGTTCAAGGTCAGTTTCTCACTGCTTTAGCCTTTTGAGGATCAACTTGAATGCCATCTCTGAAAATAATTTAACCAAGGAAGGGTACTGATTCCAACAAAAATTCACACTTACTGAACTTAGCAAATAACTGATGATCTCAATAGGTTTACAACACAACTTTTAGATGGTCTGCATGATGAATCTCACTATAGGAATAGACTAGGATATCATCAATGAAGTCTATGATGAATATGTCTAAGTACTTCTTGAATACCCTATTCATCAAGGGCATTCATTACTCCGAAACATATAAGTATGAATTCAAAGTGACCATACCGAGTTCTGAAGGTTCTCTTTGGAATGTCAAATTCACTTATTCTAAGATGATGATAGCCGGATCAGAGGTCTATCTTAGCAAAATAACTTACACATTGAAGTTGGTCAAATAAGTAATCAATTATGATAAGAGGATACTTATTCTTGATGGTGAATTTGTTCAACTGATGGTAGTCAATACACATTCTGAGAGAACTATCTTTCTTGCGCACGAATAGTACTAGAGAACCCTAAGAGGAAATATTGGGCTTGATGAAAACCCTTATCTAAGAGATCCTTCAACTTCTCTTTTAATTTCTTAAGCTTAGATGGAGCCATTCTGTAAGGTGGAATTGAGATAGGCTGGGTATCTGGAAGGAGATCTAATACGAAGTCAATTTTCCTTTTCGGAGGGATTCTGGGAAGAACTTTGAGAAATGTCTAGAAATTCCCTCACTACTAAAACCAACTCAAGACTCAGAGTTTCAACATTTAAGTTCTTTACCTAAGAGAGATTGTTAATACACCCCTTAGATATCATGTTTCTTGCCTTAAGATAGAAAACAAACCGCCCCTTAAGCATTGAAGTTCTACTCCTCTATTTGATGACCGGCTTATTAGGAAATTAGAACTGGACAATTCTATTTCTGCAATTAACTAACGCATAAGATGAGTGGAGCCAATCCACATCGATAATGACATCAAAATTAGTCATCTCTACCTTCACAAGATCAACTGAAGTAACTTTTTGAGACATTGAGACCCGAAAATTTCAATATACCCATATGGCTATATGGACTTACCCACTCGGGTAGATACTGAGAAAGGATCTACTAATATTTTGGGACTGACACCGAAGTCTACAACAATGTAAGGAGTCACAAAGAAAAGTGAACCTCTAGGATCTAACAATGTATAAACATAAAGATAGAAGACTTTTAATGTACCAGTAACCACATCAGGAGAACTTTCCTAATCATTCTAAGTCAGGAGAGCATACAACCTATTCTTGTGCTTCCCAATGGTCGCATTGGATGTTTCACCCTATTGAGTCGGGTGACCTGCTGGAGCTGATGAAAAATTGGACTGGCTACATTGGCATGAATCACCTTCTTTCTGTGCTACCTCTTAGCACTATTTTATATTGTGTCTTATCTTGCCACACCCAAAGCACATGTTACTGTCTGCCCGATATTCACTCTGATAGTTTCTACCACACTTCCTACTGAGCGGGTTGGTATGGCCACTATTTACACTACCATGGGTCTTAGAGCCTCACACTCTATCCTAAATTTCCTACTTGAACTTAGGCACTGGTGCACTAGCTGAATATGGAGCTAAGGATGAAAATTCTTGGCATAACTAAGAACGGTTACTACCTTTTGACCTTGGATAAGAAAAGTTGAAACTACCTGTTCTGGCCCTCTTATTCTCTCACTTTTTTTACTTAATCTTCTCCTTCTCAATCTGAGTAGAATGAACCATAAGATGAGATAGGTCTATCTCCTTAATCAATATCACGATCCTACACTTTTTAACCACACTATCAGGTTCACCAGATACAAACTTACTTATTCGAGATCTATTATCATTCACCATCGTAGGAGCACACATTGCCAACGGAGTTTACTTAAGCAAGTAATCCTTCATGCTCATACTTCATTGCTTTAAGTTTATAAACTCCTGAACCTTGGATTCCCTCAAATCTATTAGGAAGAACCTATCTAGGAAAGCCGTGCCAAACTCCTCCTACTCCATAGGTTCTGATTTTACACCCTTATCTTTCTTCCACTTCTTAAACTAGGTGTGAGCTACTCTTTATAACTGATATGTAGCCAAATCCATACTCTTACCCAAAGAGACACCCATGATATCTGTCACCTTCTGTACCATATCCAAAAACTCCTATTGATCTTCCTCAGACTTGGACCTAGAAAACAAAGGGGGATTCATCTGAGTGAAATCTCAAATCCAAATTGTAACTATATTTGCCACTGGATTAGCTGGGAAAACATCTTTCTGATTGTTTTGAGTATCTATAGAATGGGCTAAGGCCGTGACAGCATCCCTGAACTCAGTATGAGAAACATGGTCTTTCAGGGGATCTTCTTAAACAGGTTGTAGTGGGGATTAATCCCTATTCCTTCTTATTTTATTTCTTCTGGGAGACATTGTCTTTAAATAGAATGAAGGATAAGTTAGAAAAAGGAATTCAATAGAGCTCATGCTCTTTCACATGATGTAAATAAAAAAAGAAGGGAAACTTTTATGAAAACATCTTGTTGCCTCTTGTCCATAAGTGTGGCGTGCTTCAGAGCCATGCATAAGACTCTACTCAACGTGGCTTTCAGATACCCAGGGACACTTTAAAATATTAAGCTCTGATACCAAGTTTTGTCATGATCAGAGGCTACCCCTAGCCACGAAACGGTGCTTAAGACCATAAGTGACCCCAAGCTAACCCGTGGTTTGGTACTTGCTATGAGCACTGAACAAAATAAAAGTAAAATAACATGTGCAGAAAATAAACTAATAAGGTACTGCCAATCTAAATATTGAAATATATTAAATGACATGTCTAAAGTATTTGATAAACATTAGAAAACTAGACTGTCTATCTGAAATAACTAATAATAACTAAAAGCTAAATGACTGTCTAACTATTTGAAAGTCTCTAAGAATCATAATGAGTTGATGGGACAAATCCCCAACTAATGAAATATTGAAATGAATGAAATAATATATCACATCCTCGATGGATGAGGACTCACCACAAATGCCGCATAGAAACTACTGAGCTTCTAAGGAAGGTCAGGAAACTGTGCATCCGAACCTATATTATAAGACAACATAGCACAAGACAAAGGTATGCGATTGGTACCTTGAATGTACTGGGATGTGAGGTAAGGAATAACTGAAATACATGCAAAAATTGAATGTAATTACATGAACATGTAAAACTGAACATGCAAGACCAAGCATTTTAATAAATTGACATTATTGCATAACTAGTATAGTTTGTATAACTGACTAAGAAAATGCTGAAAGCTGGCTACTTGGTCTAACAAAACTAACTTAAATAGATTGCCAATACTGACTAAAAATATGGTATCTATCATGTAACCGACATAAACTATGGATATTACCATGGAATCCAATGTCTGACCCATGTTGAGGAGGGCTATTCCATCCTTGCCATCGAATTGGAACCTAAACTAGAGTGATCACTAAACTGAGCCCAATTCGGGCAAAAGGGGAAACTTTTTTCGGCGAGTCCCTAAATCTTAGAGGGGTACGTAGTTCCTGGGAAGTAGGATGCGCTGTACCCATATTTTCTTCTTAGTGATAAATCCTACTCCCAACTTAATGACACTGGTGTTATTCATAGTTCAACACAACATGGTATTGTACAAACAAGGATCAACTTGAAATTGAGCATTGTAATGAAATCATGGTCTGACTAACTTGAAATTTGAGAAGTCTGAAATAACAAATAAACACATAGGTATCGGGAGTTCGTAACCCGCTAGCAGTGAATAATTACAAACTTCAATAACAATGATAAGATGGTGATATAACATCATAGTTCAAGGATCCAAAAGATAAGACATTTATTAAACTGATGAGTTTCATGAGTTGGAACATGGGAATGAGTCAACCATGGCCAAGTAATATACACACTTAGATTAATACATGAATTGGATAAGTTAACCCGAAATCAATTTTAATATACATAGTAACTTGAAATTCAAAGCATTACATAACCTAATTTACATGGGATCATATGAGGAAATGAATTGAATTCAATTATGAAGGAAAAATATGGATTAACCTCATCTTAAACATGTAAGTTTTCGTAATGAAAGAAGAGTTCATACTTTAATCTAAGAAAGGGTTTTTGGGATCAATGGGTGAAATGAACCCATTTATGAATACTCCACATACCTTAAAGTTCTTGGCGTGGTGAAGTAAACTTGACCTTTGAGACTTGGGAGATGATCTTGAGAAGAAATCCAAATCTAGTTCTTGAGAATGGAAGTAGGGATAATTTGTTTTTTAAATGATGGAAAAGAGAGGAAAATTAACTTCCCTTAGGGTTAAATGTCCTGAGTTGGGAGTTATAAGGGGAGAAAAGACCAAAAAATCCCTCAAAAACCTTCTAGAAATCGTTTGGAAGCTGTCTCAATGTGTTTGGGTACAACTCATATGTTATGGGTATGAGTTGTACTTTGATTCATCACCAGGAACCAAAATTTTGACCCCTACTATTGTTGATGTAACTCCTCCCGATGACTCGTATGGTTTGCTTACATGTCGTATCTGTGAGTCGTACCCTAATGACAGCTTTGACAGTGCTTCAGTAATTTGGCCACGACTTTTCACCCCGATATCGAATTAAGGAAAAATTGGTCGCGTTAGAAAGCTAATTGAATTATATATCTATGAGTGGATATTTAGCTCTTTAATTCTTCATAGAACAAAAGTTATGCTCATATGAATATGACTATAGTTATATTCTTTATATGAACTTAACTGCTGTGGGATGTTTTGACTTGTTCATGAACTATGAGCTATTTGAGGACTTAATATATGTATAAGTAACTTATAAATCAATAGAAACATGAGGATTGATTTTTGGATCCTTCACTAATCAAGATATGAGTCATAAATTACGACTCATAAGAAGTCATATGATTAGCACTCATCCTCTCATAACCTTGCAAAAACTCATCTCACCTTGCACTAAATTGGTTACAACTTACCATGTACGACTCGTATGATCACCTTACGAGTTATATGGTTTAATTAATACCTTAAACGTAATATCACCCATCACACACTGTCATGGGTACGAGTTGAACATATGAGTCGTATGTTGCACAGTGACTTCACAATATGTAGCATTATAATATCTCCACCCTGGAAACATTCTTCCTCGAATGAGACTTGTTATGCTAAGAGTAATAAGGTAATTTGAGGCCATACACTAATTGTTGATGAACTAAAATATGACTGAGTCTGAGACATGATACATGGATTGAATTGGTTTTGTGATTACATTCAATGACATGAGAATGGTCACATATATAAAATAGAGATTAGTAAGAGTCAATTTAAGAAAGATCGTTACCTCAAAAAGAATCTAAATTCGTGGAGAAAAGATAAGGGTACTTCGCTTGCATATCTGCTTCTGCTTCCCAAGTAGCTCCCTCAACAAACTCATTTTGCCGTAGAACTTTCACCAAGGGACCTCTTTGTTCCTCAACCTACGAGTTTGATGGTCAGGGATCTCAACTGGGATTTCTTCATAGGAGAGACTATCTTTTACCTCCACACTCTCTAAGGGCATGACTAAAGCTGGGTCGTTTATATATTTCTTTAACAAGGAGACAAGTAACACCTATGCACTGATGCCAAATCTATAGGAAACTCTAATTTATAAGCTACCTTCCCAAAACAACTTAAGATTCTATATGGGCCAACATAGTGGGGACTGTGTTTCCCCTTCTTGCCAAATCTCTTCACTCCTTTCATAGGCAAAATCTTCAAATAAACCATCACCAACATCAAACTCAAGTTCTTTTCTCCTTACATCTGTATAAGACTTCTAATGACTTTGGGCTGTCTTTAGCCTCTATCGAATTAAGTGACTTTCTCCACTACTTCAAACATTGAATCTGGCCCTATCAGAGCATTCTCTCTTACTTCAAACCAACCTATAGTAGATCTACATCTACTTTTATAGGGAGCCTCAAACGGAGCCCTCTGGATACTGAAGTGATATAAACTCTATCCAAGGACTCACACTCATAATAGTTATGGTGGCTATTATTATAGGCAAACTCTGCAAAAGATAAATGCTTCTCCCAATAGCCACCAAAATTCATCATATAAGTACGAAGCATATTCTTCAAAACCTGGGTAGTTCGCTCTGACTGACCATCAGTCTAGGGGTAAACTATTGTGCTAAAGTCAACCCATGTATCCAAATCATCTTGAAAAGTCTTCTAAAAGTGAGAAGTGAACATAGAATTTTGATCTGAAATGATAGACACCAGCATACCATGTAGTCATACAATCTTGTGAATATAGATACGGGCTAACCTCTCAGCACTGAAAGAGACTAGCACAAGAATGAAATTCCCAGACTTGGTCAATCGATCCATGATAGCCCAACAACAATCAAATCTATTATAAGTGCTAGGTAACCTAATACAAGCCAAATTAACTCTAAACCTTTGGATAGGATATGTTTGATGCTCAAGGTGCTTTATGACTCCTTATTTCTATTAAAAGATGCCACATAGATAAAGATTACCATTAAGAAGGGTGAAAGGACTTTGAAGAGGTCGAAGGAGTGTAAAACATGGCTCAAAAATCCTTTGGAAAGGACATGCACCCAAGGGATATTGGATCTACCTTTGATACACTCTAGCATTTCAAGAGCGGGTAAAAATAACACTTAGAGGGTTTTTTCTTGCATTTGGGTCATTTGTGGGTCCTAATTATGTAATATTTATCCAAACTATAAATACTTGGTAACTAGGATTATTTCCTTAGTTAGTTTTGTTTGATGCTAATGATGAATTCATGAACAATCCACTTGGTGTGTTGAGTGTTTAGAAAAGCCAATGTTGAACCTTGTTTAGAAATAGTGGTTGTAAGGGAGATTCGATCCCCTTTTTTGGTAAACATAAGAGCTAGGTTCTAGGTAATTAATAGAGGAAGTCTTTAGGTTTGATACACCCTTTGGTTGCCCTTTTGTTTTCTTCTTGTGTCTATCTTTCTATCATTTATCCTTTTTATTCTTTTACTTATCATTTGTAAATTTCATTGTTTCTTTTGTGTTTTTGTTTGTTCTCATCGTTATAGATTACTCTCATATTATTTGATATTGAATTTTAGCTTTATTTCATTCTTTCAAAGTTAATCTTGGGTTTGTTATCTTGAAAATCAACAAAAAAGTGGTGTCAAAAATAAAAAATCCCCAAAAAGTCATAATTCACATTTATGTTCTTAGGTCAAATTTTGAGTTTTTGATTTTGTGTTTATATTGTGTTTCTAGTGTTAGATTTGTGTTCTCTAACACTATGCGAGTCAATGTACCAAATTTGAGTCAAATTGGAGCTTATTTGAGCTTTATACTATCATTGTAAGCTTGGGTTTGAAGGAATTTATAGTGTATTGAAGATTTCGAAGTTGGTTACCATATTTGAAGTGTTGGGTGAGGAATTTAAGAAAATAATGTGTGGTATGAGCTCATAATGTTGAAAAGTGCATAAGTTTGAATTTTCAACTCATTTCAAGCTAAGGTATTCTTGGTATGTTCTTGAAGAAATTGCTATCTTCAAGTTGAATTTTTCAACAAATTTGAGTGTTTGATCCAAAAATAAGGAAGAAAAGTAGTGAAAAAGTGTTTTTTCTTGGGCATATAAGGATAGTCTAAGGGATATCCCAACAAAATAGGACACAAAGGACCATTTGGAGGGCAAATCAACCAATTCAAGGCCAAGGGACGGGTGATCTGCCTTTAGCCTGTGCTGTAGATACATTTGGTATGCTTTAGACTTGCTCACATAGGTCAAACCAATAACTTGGATTCCTCTTGCACTTTCTATGTGCTGGGCATGATCCAAGTCTGCTTAGCATGTCAAGGTAGTTCCCACATGTGCTGGACATGCCTTTTATATGCGCCTAATATGTGGACACACTTCCAATGCAGTTCAAGCTTCCCCAATGTTAATTTCATGTTCCAAATGCATTATAACACTCCCAAAATCTAATTTTATCAATTTTTATTCCTTAGTTTCATTCCTCGATTCTTAAATCTATCTCTTGATTCTTATAAAAAACAATCAATAAGTAGTAATTCACCTACTAAGTTGGATGATTATTTCTCGAGTTCGAATTCATTCATCATCCCATTTCTTTCAATATTTTATCTTTTTAGTATCATTTTTATGTCATGATCCAAGTCCTTACATCTTTATTTGAGTCATTAAAACAAGTATCCACTTCGACTGCAAGTAGAGATTGACACCTTATTGACCATTAGAGTATAAGCAACATTCAATATTTGTCGCTCCAATTGTGAGAATCACAAAGGTGAGATTCATATGACTGTTGGTGTGGAGATTTAATACTAATCTTGTTTGTTCATTCTGTACGTACAAGGTGATATAAGGAATCATGTCCTTGATAGCCTTAGATAATAGTGACTATATATAGAAGACTATGATTGTAGTAAAGATAGTTATGACTATGAAGAAGATGAAGATTATGGAGGCTATAAATATAGACATGATCAAGAGTTGAATGAAAATGAGGGATACTATTTCTAAGGAGAATGTGATATGAATGATTATCCTAGTTCTTATAGTGATTATGGAGATGATGAAGAGCCTTGTGATGGTTCTTATAAGGAAGATGAGGGCTGTGAGGAGTTTTACACTTCCCACTACGAGCCTAGAGGTGATGTAAGGTATAACCCATTCATTTACAAATCTTATAAGAATCATGGTGAGAATGTACGTGAGGATTGTGGAGTTTTGTATTCCTTGTCTTGTTGTACTTCTTATAAAGGTCAAATCAATGTGAATAGTTATTTTAACTATAATAGAGGTTTGTCATTGGGAATAAAAGTGCGTGCATCTCCAAAGCTTAGGGGTACTACATATTACTCTTTTTATCCTAGTAGCCAAACGTATGAAAATGTGAACCAATATAGATATAGAGGGTATAGTAGGAGTCAAGATCTTTCTACTCTCCCCATCTTTATAGGAGAGTCGGGTCCTGAAGAATATCTTGATTGGGAATGGGAGTGTGAAAGGATCTTCATGGATTATGATATAAGCGATATAAAAAGATCTATGTGTACCCTTAAACATTTTCAAGGTCCAACGTCGTTGTGGTGGGATATCAAAAAAAAGTTCGACCAAACATGGAGTGACTTAAAGGAACTCATGAGATATTCCTATGTACCAATGGGGTATACGAATCTTTACAATATTGATCCAAGAGAAAACATTTGCACTGGAAGGGTAAGCATTTGTGGGGGTTCTGGGATGCCTTCTTATGCTAAATGATTGGTGTTATATAAACTACATCATAACACCCATGGTTAACCATATAGGGATACCTCAAGATTCTTTACTTGTTCCATACTTCTTGAAAGGGTATAGAGTTTTTGAGAGCGTAAAGGTTTTCTTTACCCGATGTGGGTACTATGAGGAGTTATGGTGTCACATCTTCTCCTTGGAATGTGGACATATAACCTTAGGAGACAATTGGTTAGCAAGGCATAAAGTTCTAAATATGAAAAATTAGCCTAAGAATGTAATGAACCAATAGGGAAATCATCTCCTTCCACCTATTCTTCCCAAATCTCAAAGAGATGTGACAACTTGCTCCAAGTCTAATGAAAATGAGAGACAATAGATTGAGAGGAGTAAGAGAGTGCAAGGTGGAAAAAAAGAGTGCAAGGTGGAAACCTAATAGAGAAAAAAGAATAGGTTGAGAGGAGCGAAGTGCGGGGGTTGCCACTAAATTGAGCTAACATTGTTTTTCCTTTTAATAAGGACATGTATGTAGGGACCGACATAGAAAATGGAGGAGAACACGTACCAAAAGAGAAGATGCCCTTTGAATATTTGACAATGGAAATATTAGATGATTCCAAATATTTTGGAGGACCTTCACACTGAGGGAAAAGAAATTATTCTCAAGAACTTCAAGGTAACATAGCTAACTTTTACACTTTAGTACATGTGAATTATAATTGTGTGGCTAGTAAGCCATTGATTTTGAGTAGTAGCTTACCTACGCGTGAGTCTTATGATTCTTTACCTCTTGATGATGATTTACATATTTTGAGTATGGGTACACTTTTTTTTTCATATTAATGACCTAATTGACTCTTCTTGTAAGATCAATTTGTGTCCACCTAGTATTGAAGTCATTGTGATGAATGATAGTACATTATTTTGTAAAATTTGTGTTGATCAACTTATATGTGAAACTAGACCTCTACTTGAGGATGTGTATGATGATATTAATGAAACTCAAGTAAGTTATGATGTTGAAAATGTTGATCCAATGATTGGGAGTGACACTTTGAGCATGTCTTTTACTGAAGAACCTATTGCTTGCTGGGATCATAAGGATAAACATGTGTTTGACATATATTTGACACTTTATAGTTGTATTTTATAGATTTAAATTTCATGTTATAATTCCTCTTCAAGGAATGGTCGTTCTCTTTTTAAGAACAATATTTTGTTTGAAGATGATGAAATCACCCCTAGTGAATTACCTAGTGGTATGGATAATATTGATGATTTAGCTTATCATGAGGGATATATTATATATGAAAACCCACTATGGTGTGGTAAAATCCCACCTAAAGATGGAAATCTCTTCTTGGAAGATGCGAGTACTCTTAAGGGAAAGAAATGTGAAAGATTAAAAGGTGATGTTTGTGTACCCATTGCCTACACTTCTTTAACTATTCCAATTCTTGAACATACCCTTGATAGTGTTCTTGGGCATCATAGTGAGCATGTCCTTGAGTACACCTTAGATGAAATCAATTTGCATAATACCTTTCATTACTCTCTATTTTCTTTTGAAGATGCTTATGTTAGTGTAGAGAGCATGTCCTTTTGTTTTGGTGATACCTTTTGTGGAAAAGAGTGTAGTATTGACCCTTGTATATGGATACTCTATCCATTTGACCCCGGGGAAAAATTTGGATGAGGTGATTATTATACACCTGATTTGGTGCTTGGTCAAGATGATAAGAAAAGTTTGAATGAGGATGTTGGTATCCTTCCCTATGATAGAAAGTCTTTATTGGGGAGTCATAATCCACTTGATGGACCCATATTGTATAAGGGAAAGATCTCAAACAAAGATGAGAGATCTTTACAGAAGGGTAGCAATAAAAAGACCCGAGAGAGTTCACTATGGTGTTTTTCATTTCTTGACCAAGGTTTTATTACCTGTAGGTCAAAGAGTGAGCCTTTTATTGAAATCACTCTTGTTGAACCTCATTTATGTGATACCCTTCTTCATCACTTGTGTAATATTGATGACCCCTTTCTCAAATAAAGTTTTTTGAAAGGGAAAGGTTCTACAAGCTTAAATTTTATGATTGCATCCTTACGTGCATTATGTGCCAAATCTCTTGAGCCAAACTGCATTCTTATAGATAATAAAACCTTGGATGATGAATTTATTCTTGATTCCTTTTTATACTAGCAAAACTCCATTCTTATAGATAATAGCACCTTGGATGATGAATTTATTCTCTATTCCTTCTTATACTACCTCTTTACCTATGATGATATCCATACTAATATTGGAATTGTCTTATTTGGGGGGTAGGAAACTAGTTGGTTGGTCCACTTGGTTGATTAAAAAAGCATTATGGGTCATTCACATATTTGACCTCGAAAAACCCTTATGGATTGATGAACCATTGGTGGTACCATTTTCAATGTGGTCTCTTGAAGATATAATGAAGCATTTGTGACTTATGGCTCTTAAGATGAATGTAGTCTTAACTTCTTGGCTTGTTGATGCCATTCTGACCTTTCTGGTTTCCTTATCTCTTAATATTTGTCATATCCAAATACTTTTCAACCCTTTCAATAAGCTTTTCATGATTAAAACAAATGAAACTTTGTTATATCTTTAGTATGTGTAACCTTGGTATGATGCTATGATTATTAGTGCTAATCTTAACCCTCATGTCATGAGGATGTTGTATTTGTTTGTCCTTCCTTTGGTTTTGGATGGTTTGGATACGAGGTTGTATCCTTTTCAAGAAGGAGAGGATGATACAAGCCAAATTGCCTCTAGACCTTTGGATGGGATACGTATGATGCTCGAGGTGCTTGATAACTGCTTATTGCTATTAAAAGATGCCATATGGATGGAGATTACCATTAAGGAGGTGAAAGGACTTTGACGAGGTCGAGGAGTGCTAAATGGGGCTAAAAAAATCCCTTGGAAGGGACACGCGCCCATGGAACTTTGGCTCTCCATTTGATCTGCTCTAGCATTTCAAGAGCGGATCAAAACAGCCCCTAGTGGGCCTTTTCTTGCATTTGGGTCACTTGTGGGCCCTAATAATGTAATATTTAGCCAAACTATAAATACCTTGTAGATAGACTTATTTCCTTAGTTTTTTTTAATGATGATAATGAATTCATAAAAACTTTGTTGGGAGTGTTGAGTGATTGAAAAAGCCAATGTTGAACCTTGTTTACAATTGGTGGTTGTAAAGGAGATCTAATCCCTCTTCCGATCAATGTAAGAACTAGGTGCTTGTAGGTAATCAATAAGGGAGGTCTTTGGGCGAACTTTCATTAATTCTCTTTCCGGTTTGGTTTCCAAGAGGTGTGAACCATGAAAAAAGATGGGAGCAGAGGTTTCCACCCTTTACTCCAGGCCATAGTTGGTTTTGGTCGTTGAAGCTTCGTCGTAGTGACAAAGCTTTCATACTTCGAAGGCGGGCCATCAAGAAGGAGTGTAAACATATCAGATTGGGACACCGGTGTATTGATAGATGCAAATGAGCCATAACTGTTCTTGAATGTACGAAGGTAACCCGCCGTTTGATACACCCTTCAGTTGCCCTTTTGTTATCTTCTTATGTCTATATTTCTATCATCTATCCTTTTATTTTTTTACTTTCTATTTGTCAATTCATTGTTTCTTTAGTGTTTGTCTTTGTTCTCGTTGTCGTAGATTACTCTTGTATCACAACCTGGTCATGAAGTCCATAGTGGTCTATTCCTACTTCCACTTAGAAATGGGTAGTCTCCGAGCAATCCACCAGGCATTAAATGCTCGGCCTTCACCTTCTGAAAATAAAGGCAATGAGCCATAAAATCCACTACAGCCTTCCTCATACCACCCCACCTTAAGTCATGATACATCTTAGTCACTCCCGGATGGATGGACTATCTAGAACAATGGCCCTTCTCCAAATCAATCTTATCTAATCACCCACTCTTGGCCCCCCATCCTCAAAACTCTATTTGAATCAAGCGAGTCTACCTTAGCTTCGCCACTTAACACCATATCCTAAATCACCCTCAATCCAACATCATCAAACTAATAAGCTTGAATCTGCTCTATCAAAGAAGACCTAGCCTTCATAAATGCCAACACACACCCAAGTGACAAAATATCAAGCCTAACCATCTGGTTAGCTAAAGACTGAACCTCTAAGGACAAAGGCCTTTCCTGGGTCAAAAGATGCGCCAAGCTACCTATGCTAGTCGATTTCTAGCTCAAGGCATCTGCAACCACATTAGGATTGATCGGATGATAGAGAATATTGAAATCATAATCCTTAAGTAACTCAAGCCAACGATGCTGCCTTATATTAATATCTTGTCGGGTGAAGAAGTACAGGCTATAATGATCCAAGAAAATCTCACAACGGACTCGACATAAGTAGTGCCTCTACAAATTTAAAGCAAAAACAATCACGCAAAACTCCAAATCATGGGTAGGGTAATTCTTCTCATAGGGCTTCAACTGACAAGATGCATAAGCAATCACCTTACACTCCAACATCAACACAACACCTAACCCAATATCTGAAGCATCACAAAATATGGTAAAACCCACGTCCTCCTCGAGCAAAGTCACAATAGAAGCTTAAGTGAACAAATTCTTGAGCTTTTGAAAGCTCTCCTCACAAGCGTTGGACCATCAGAAAGAAATCTTCTTCTGAGTCAACTTGGCTAACGAAGCTATAATGGATGAGAAACTCCAACAAAACGCTGATAAGAACCTACCAAGCCGATAAAACTCCAAATCTTGATGGACGAAGTAGGCCTATCCCAACCACGAACCGCTGCAACCTTGGTTGGATTAGGCATAATACATTCTTTAGTCACCACATGACCCAAGAAAGAAACAGACTCCAACCAATACTCATAATTGGAGAACTTGGCATACATTTTCTCATCCCTCAATAATTTAAGAAAAATTTGCAAATGCTCTTCATGCTCAGTCTCACTCTTGGAATAAACGAAGATATCATCATAAATACAACAACAAAGGAATCAAAATACAGTCAAAACATCCAATTCATTAACTCCATCAATGCGGTAGGGGCATTAGTCAACCCAAAGGACATGACCAAGAACTCATAATCACTATAATGAATTTGAAAATCTGTGTTTGGAATATACAATGCTCTAATCCTCAACTAGAGATACCTGGATCTCAAATCAATCTTTGAAAACACCACAACACCCTGAAAATGATCAAAAAAATCATCAATATGAGGAAGAGGATACATATTCTTAACCACCAGCTTTGTTCAAATGCCAACAATCAATACATATACACATAAATCCATCCTTCTTCTTTACAAACAAAACAGAAGCACCCTAAGGTGATACTCTAGGTCAAATAAATCCCTTATCCAATAACTCCTGCAGCCGATCCTTTAATTTTTTTAACTTGGCTGGGGCCATCCTATAAGGAGGAATAGAAATGGGCTTGGTGTCTGGCCCAACATCAATGAAAAAATCAATATCATGATCCAGAGGTATTCTAAGAAAATCCGTAGGGAGCTAACATGACCAACTTGGTCTCTTTGTCGTAATGGGTGTCCTAAGTCTAATCGGGACCAAAGACCACCCCTGTTACCCAACCCAAC
Organism: Capsicum annuum; assembly: GCF_002878395.1. Taxonomy (NCBI): domain Eukaryota; kingdom Viridiplantae; phylum Streptophyta; class Magnoliopsida; order Solanales; family Solanaceae; genus Capsicum; species Capsicum annuum. Next base: position 79,257,070 of record NC_061112.1, read on the forward strand.
CTCCAGCCTCTGCCCTGAGTTGGTTGAATTTCAAACATATAGCAAGATAGCATAACTGGATAAGGACTGACCTTAGGATAGTTCTATTCCTAGACTAACCCTACCAAGTCATCCCATCCACCACACTGTTCCAACCAAACCACCAAGCCAAACCAATATCGAACCAAGGGCCATAAACCAGGCTATAACCCAAGGAGATCCAAAACATAATATGAATAATTCCAAAATAAAATACGATGGAGCAGTGAGAAATTATGTCCAATGATGTCAACCCCAATACCAATGCCAATATTATGGTCAACACCAATACTGATCCCTCCCATATCAACCCATAACAGTACCACAAAGGCTCTAACCAAAAGAATACCAAAATCCAGTTATGACAAGTCCCCAACCATAGCCAAAACCAATATCCATAAATAAGTCAAAGTATGAAATAACATCTATGAAATTGAGCCTTCCTAATAGATGGAAGCTCTCCACTTTAATCAAAATGTTGACCCCAAAGTTCGAATCGCCAAGCAGAAGGAGTGGAATAGTCAGTTCCTGCATCGCGTGGGGATACAACACCTGAAGATGGGTTAGCGGGTGAACGCTAGCATGAACTTAGGATAAGGATAAAATAATGCCATTTATAAAACCAAGTAAAAACCATCCATATGCAGATAACCATAAATATATATAACCATACCGGGAAAGGGAACTCAGTTTAGCATGCCATTAAAACCTTTACCTGTGTTGTGTAGCTTTGTTATTCTAAACCACCCATGGGCTATATGGGTTCAGCTCCCCCTGCTGAAAGGGCCCCAGTGCGTAAAGCCACATGACTAAGGAAGAAAACCAGGGATGACTAGTACATCCCTCAAAATATATAGTGTGACATCATGCACACGGTCACTAGGACCAAACCTCACATCGGTAAATATGAGTTTCTAGTTTAGATCCCCCAGGACCTCCACCTTCCACTGCTTTGCTACACCTCCCTACTTTAAGCCTAATTAAAACTATTTTCCATCCAAACCATTATTTTATTATTATTAACTGAGTCTTTTAGTAGTGGTATCATCATACCAATAATAACTTGCAAGTATTGTCCTTAGCCAATCCTTAAGGGATTCCCATGTACCGCACATGATTTCCAATTAACCAAAACCATGGCCACCAAGGCCTTTTCAATCCATTCAAAACCATTTAAACCATTCATATTATTTAGGGTTTTATTACCAAGTTTACTATGCATAAGTTCCATTGAAAAACCAATATTATAGTAAAAACATTTTTATAGGCATTTTATTAAACAAATTGGGGTATAGTATTTCAAAACCAAAGTCCATTACCAAAGAACCATTCCGATGCAAACAATTATCCAAAACCACCATTAATGAATATAAAAGCATAACTAAAATATGGGAAAACAATGACCAACCATTTATAACCAAAACCCCTAAATCATATTTGGAAATGCAAAATCATATAACATTCAAATCATGAAAATTTTTATAAAACCATGCCTTTAGTTGGAAATAACAATAAGGGAAGAGAATATGCCTTAAACCAAGATAATGATGGAGAGAAATCACCAAGACAAACCCGAATTTACTCCTTAAGATGATACCCTAGCTTCCTTTTCCCAAGAACTCTAGAGAGGATTTAAAAGTGTTTTCCAGGTATTTAAGAATGGAATAATAGGGCAAATAACCTCCCAAGTGAAATATAAGTCGTGGGACCTTATTAGGATAAGTGGGGAATTGTATAGATTGCCCTCACTTAAACTTCATTAAATTCTCATCATAGGGTATGAATGGCCCTTACGAGTTATGTCCATCCTGTATGAGTGGCACCCACCTCTCGTACCCTAGGTTTTCCCCCTTGGACCCAACACTATCTAAGTTATGAAACACCCAAACCCAAGTCGTATTCAAGTGTACGACTGGTACCCATAAATCGTACCCCTGGCAAAATTGAATCCAGAAGGTTGAACACTGACCACCATACGAGTCCTGGGTACGACTCATACACTAGTTTACGGCTTATAGTGAGCCACTCATACTCAAATCCAACTTAAGTTACCAAGTCTAAGATTAAGATCAGGAAAACCTAAACCAAACAATTCATATCCAAGCGTACAACTCATACCATTCAATCCATACCCATTCTAGTGACCAAAATCCATCCCACCAACCAACACTGGTCAGCATACGACTGGACCATACCATTCATACTACAATATACGGCTCGTACCCATGAGTTGTGTTGGGTCTAGAGATCAAAATTTTAGAAAATTTTCTAAGGTCCAGAAACTAGGGTGTTTCAGGAACATATCCATGAACTCATGAACTACACAAACAGAATGCAAAGAGAGAGGTGAACAATACTAGTATTACGAATATGAGCAAAATAAGATAAAAATCCTCTCTCAACCAATCTATGAGCTTGAACATATCATGAGTATGAGCCAAATAAGATAAACATACCCTATCATCTAATCTACAAATCCGAATATAAAATGTGATCCTCTTAGGACCTGGATGAAGCACACCCTTCTAAGCTACCTTGGTACATCCGACGAAGCTAAAGCCATTATCTTAGAAAAACAATCCATGAAAACATAACAAGGAGAGAACCAAGCCAGACTTAAAATAACATTGAAATCCACCATATCAAACACAATTAAATCTACCCAAGTCTCACGCGCTGCAAAAGTCACAACACAAGATTAGTACACTCAATCCATTACTAAAGAATCTCCTACAAGGGTATATATATGAATAAGCATAGCAAGAGGCTCACTAACAAAATCAAATCTCGAAGCCAAATATGTAGACATAGAAGCGAATGTCAATTTGAGATCAAATAGCACAGATGAAGATCTAAAATAAATAGGAACGATACCTGTGATCATAACATTAGAAGCCTCTGCTTCTAGTCTGGCTGGTATAGCATAGCACTGTCCACCACTAATAACTAGTTGATTAGACTTACGACTACCACCACAGGCTCCATCACCTCTTCCCCTCAAACTTCTAGTAGAACCCTTACCTCTAATAGCTGAAATAAGAGTAGTTATAATCACATGAAGTGGACAGTCCTTGGCCAAATAGCCAATATCATGACATACAAAGCAACCTTTATGGCCTGAATCGACAGGAAAAGGTACCACTAGGCCTGAACAATTACCCTGAACTTCTTGACTAGAAGGCCCACTACTAGAACTCAGCAAGGTTGCGTACACTAGTCTACCATGATACCTATGAAAATCTCTGAAATCTCTGCCTTAAGAAGCCTAAACTATAAAATCACCAAAAAAGTGCACCTTTTTGTCACCTCCCTTAGATGCTCACGGATTACCCTTATTCATCTTAGCATGATCCACTATACTAAAAAATAGCTCCAAATACAATGATCTAAGATATAGCTAACAAAACAAAATTAAAATCTTCATGAACTTCCAAATCTTCTCAAACTCAATGGAAATACTGGCATAAGAATATCCAGACAAGGCATAGAAGCATGCCTCAAACTCTACAATATTCATGGAGCGCTGCTCTAGGAGATCAAACTCATTTTTTATTTGATACCTCAGATAATAAGGCATGAACCTCTCCTAAAAGGTATCAACAAACTAGTCCCAATTAATCTCAGGAGAATTAAAAGGTCTAAAATCGACAAGCGACCTCCACTAATCTCTAGTAGTATATCTCAAATGAAAAGTGGTATAAGTAACCTCATGCAACTCAAGCACACCCAAATTATGCAACTTCTCCCATTAATCAATCAAGAACTCATATGGATCCTCACCCATAAAACCATTGAATCTAAGAGGACCTAAATGAGTAAATCTCTCAAACCTCTTCTGATCCTCAGAAGACATCACTATACTTGCAGCAAGAGAAGGCATGGTCAATCTGGCGGGCTGAGATCCCATCTAAAAAGTTAATATAGATGAAGTTTAAATTCTTGATCTTAGAGAAATACACTTAAATGTTGGTGCTGATAGAGGAATAGTACTCAGGGTTTGAGGAGTACCCAAAATAGAAGTAGGTTCTATATGAGGATCCACACTTAGAACTGGAAGAAGACCTAGCATAACCAAAGGAGAACCCTCTAAATGGGTTAACAAATGCACCAACAACCCCTCTAAAACTGGGGAAGATAAACTCTGAGGAACTAAAACTAAACCCATACCCCCAACATAATCAACATGAGGCTAAGGAGACAATCTCCTAGAACTCCTCCTAGATGAGGCAAATTCACATATCCGTCTACTCTATCGAGTCCGTTCATGACTCGAGGCTAACCCTCTGGATGAAGGCTCTGTATCTCTTATCTCGTGGGACCTATTCTATACCATTTATACAGAAAGAGTAAAAAACAACTCAGAACATGAGGATTGAAATAAATTTGCACTCTAAGGAATAAAATGAGAGAAGTTTCCAAATGACATCCTATAACCTCTCAAAGATATATACTGACAACTATGTACTAATCTGTAAAATGATATTAGACATCTTCTTCCCACACTATTGAAACCAATGAACCTGACTGCTCTAAAACCAATTTTTCATGACCCTTCATTGAACCTTGACAAGTAAGCCTATCACACAAATAGATACAAAAGGGAAATAATACTCAGATCCCAAGGTAAGGCTTCTAGAACGAAACCAAACCATACAAGTATAATAAATACGAAAAGGAACATAACCAATAACAATACCATAACTCCCCAAAACCCGATGTCAATACTAGAAGAACATATCTAGTACAACTCAAATCCAAATAAAATACATAAGATGTCCACAATAGATAGACCTTATCTCTAAAATACAAGTAAAGACATAGTATGATAAAAAAAGGTAGTAGAAGACATCCGAATGCCTGAAGATCGGCCACTACCTTGAGAGTTTCAAATATCGCCTGAATCAAGCAACGTGGGGCACACCCAAACCTAAATCTACACCAAAAGGGTATAGTAGGAGTCAATGCGGTCCACTTATACTCAATAGGTATCATCAGCCAACCGAGCAAAGTATAAAATGAGGCATACAAAAACACACTATGGGCTTGTCACCTGCACCAGAACATGTCCCATAATGGTATCCCACACAACTTATACTAACAGTTCTAATATATCCAATATATTGCAACAACACCAAAAAAACATCACAAATATACAGTAAATCACAAACAAGTAGAACAAAGAAAAGTAACATATACAAGATTATCAAGTAAAAGTAAAGGAAGATAGAAAAATTAGGCCAGTGAAAAGATAAGATAGATTACAATCACATCACAAGCATAATGAAGTAAATACAATGAGAATGATGATGACGCATGTGATTGTCGCACAACCTTCGAGAACATTGTACAGTCTCTGTATACACCTACTGATACAACCCAAACTAGGGCTTAGCCGTGTTGGGTGCCTCAAGTACAACCTAAACTAGAGACCACCCTCAATACCCAACTATAACCACCATGAACCCTATGCTAGATGAATTTTAAACATATATCAAGATAAAACAATTAATACTCAAAGATAATAATGAAGTCAATAACCATAACTGACCCACAATATAATTAAATATCCAACCGGTGTTAGCCCTATTACAAATACCAATGCCAAGGCTAAAACAATACCTACACCGCCCATGCCCAACTAGTCACACAAATCCTCTAGCTAAAACCAAAGAATATCCGGTTCGGACATACCCCCGACCATAGCAAAAACCAAAGTCCAAGAAATAAACAAAAGTATAAAATGATATCCATAACATGAAACAGAGTCTTCTAGAGTGTGGAAGCTCACCACTTTAGTCCAACACAAGATGTTCCCGAATCTAAAATCACTGAGCAAGAGGAGTAGTATGGCCGGTTCCAACATCGTATAGGGATACAACGTCCAAAAATGGGTTAGCGGGTGAACTATAACAGGTACTCAAGAATAAGAATAAAGTAATGCCATTATTTATAAACAAAGTAAATATCCAAATAGAACCATATCCATAAATATAAATATTATGTTGGGAAAGGAATCGGGTTTAGCATGCATTTAAAACTTTAACCTGGCTGTGTATCTTGATCGTCCTAAAACCACCCATGGGCTATATGGGTCCAGTATTATCCCCTGAATAGGCCTAGTGCTTGTAGCCCCACAAACTAGAGATATCATAGGGGCCAGGGTTTCCCGTGTACCCTTCGCCCTCCATGATACATATATATAAGTATAAACTTAGGGGATTCTTGTGAACCCCACAAGTATATGGTCACCATGAAAAACCCTAATGTCCGCAAACATAAGTTTTTAGTGTCCGTCCGTTGGACTCATACATTCACGTCTAGCTATCAAAAATCGCCATTATTGCCCAATTAAAACCTTCAGCGCATAACCAAACTACCAATTCTAGATTTTATTACTAAGGCATTACGAAGTGGTATCGTCATACCAACTATAGCTTATAAGTAATGTCATTAGCCATGCCTTAGGGGATTCCTATGTACCCCATAGGATCTCCAATCAATCAAACCCATGGCCATAAGGGACTTTCCAAAGAATTTAATTCAATCAATCCATTTATGGTTCCATTACCATATTATGCAATGTAAGGTTTTCAATAAAAGTCAAATTATGTATAAAAACATTCTCATTGGCATTTTAACAAACATATTGAGGGCATAGTATTTCCAAAACCAAAACCAAGAACCAATTAACCATTTTCATGAAATCACATGTTCAAAACCAAAAATATAACATGGTTTAAAACATGAAAAATCTTCATCCAACCATTATTAACCAAACCCCCAACAAATATTTCAAAACCAACACAAACCCACAATTATTCCATGAAAAACATCAAGTAAAACATGCTTTTAGTTTGAACTAACAATAAGGGAGGATTAAAATGCCTTAGATACCAAAGAAGATAGAGAGATCTACTCTTGAAAGCCCCATATTGAATCACTTTGGGGAAACCATAGCCCTTTCTTAAGCCAAAATCTTAAGATATATTTAAGAGTGATTTGAGAATGTTTGACTTGGGAATAGTAGGTTAATAAAGTCCCAAGAGTGTCTTAAGTCATGGGGTCAAAACTAGTTAAGAGGGAAAATGTCCAGAATACTTGCAACTTAATCTGTACAAATTCTCGTAGGTGGCAACAGTTTTGACCCCTCACTCGTACCCACATCATACTAGTGGTACCCTTAACTCGTATGACGATCAGAATATTGGACATCACATTCTATCCAACTTATGACTCATTAGCCTAAATCATACCCTACCATAAGACTAGTACCCTCAAATCATACCCTAAGCAGAAAAAATCTAAGATATGGATTCCTCATAGTTAACCTCATATTCACTCTTATGTCTAAGATAGTGAAAATTTAGCAAAATACATGCATAATTGTCTATCATTGCTTTAGTACCTATAACCCTCTTTCGAGGACGATATGGATTCCTAAAGTACACCAAAAACCCTTCTTTCAGAGATGGCATTGAACTTTCTAGAGCTTGCAGATTTCACTCATCAAACCCATGTAGGTATTTGGAGTTTTCTCCCATTAAATCCCAACCAAAATAGCATAGTAATAATAGAACCCATAAACATGAACTACCAATAAAATGCTATCAATAACAAAACCCACATACTTTAACTCCTATTCACACATAACCCCAAGAGGGAGATTTAGCTACACATAAATAAATAAGCATATATATACCCATAATCTCCATTGAATCAAGGTTGTAGAAGATCTAAGTTAATGTTACTTCAAACATGGATCTTCCACAATATCAAGAATGGAAGTGATCAAATCTTCCACTTAGCCAGTCTCCAATGTATTCTTCACCCAAAATTTATATAATATTTTCTTCTCCAAAAAATGGAGGCTACAAAGTCTCAAGCTAAAACCTAATAAAATTGGAGAAGAAGTAATCTAATGGAATGAATGATGTTTGGGTTATTTTGTGAAAATTGGGATCAACATGTACAGTTACAAATTTGCCCCTGGGCTAATTCCTCCGATTGGGCGTGACAACGTGCATTTGAATGTGTTCGTAGCTATGCGATTGTAGCTGACCTCTGTGACCGTGGGTGGATAACTTCTTCTTAAATACCATGATCATGGTTAGCAGACCATGACCGTAGTACCTGAGGCCATTTTTTGCTCAAAGCTTTCAGCTGTACTTTTTCTGCTCCATTCTGATTATTTTGATGCTTCGATCCACATCTTTTGATCTTCTCCACTATATACCTGCAAAGAGTGGATATGAGCATATCTAACCATGAATATGTCTCGTTTAATCTTTCAAAACAAGGTAATGTTCACTAATAATGAGTGCGAGTAAGTGGTAAAATCTCCATTTATAACACCCCCAGCTCAAAACATTTGTTTGTCCACAAGCAACACTACCTTACACCAAGAGACACAAATATTTATGCCCTACAATTTATTTCTTAAAGGTCATAACAACATCAACTTGGATCGAACCACAAGTATCTCATTGCACATGTGCTAGACTAATTTCACAACATCCCTCCTTATAAAGTGTAATACTCAAAGGATGCATAAGACTTTAAAGAGCAATCAAGAAACAAAGACCAATACTCTAAACACCTTTTGACTAGAACTAAATAATACTCCACTTGCCTTATTATTCGGGAGGTGACAAAACTCACTCACCTCAATTTGTTTGCATGGCCATTTTAGTAGAAACAAAAAATTTACACACCAAACTACCGAATATGTAAAAAGGAATTTTATGTGCAAAATTCTTCCCACACAAAATAAATCTCGATGAAACAAGTGTTATACCAAAGGCTTTCCCCTATTTTCAATCACCATTACACAAGAAGGTAAATGGTTGGAGATCTCAAAAGACTTTCTAAGCTTGTATCGTAGCTTTGGGTTAGGGTAGGATATCATTTAGGGAACTTGGTTATACCCTACCTTGAACATCTACATCACACTTTACAACACTCATCCGTTTAACTAAGGGTCACTCTTCTTTATTTTCTTTCTTCGTTCATGCCTACCTTTTGCTTTCTTTGTTCCCCACTTTCCTTTTACTTTTATTTTCTTGTATTTTTGTGCAAGTCATTCTTTTTTGGGATCCTTTCTTTTACTAAACATTCATTTTCAACACTTAGGCACATTTGGCATTTCACTAATACTTTGTGACCGTAAACTTACTTCCGTCGATTCTTACCACCCCCAACTTAAGCTTTTGGCCTTAGGTTGCATTTCCAAGTTCAAGGAGGGTACCATTCAAAAAAGGGATAAAAATAGAGGTTCACGATTTGTAATGAGCTTTCCAAAGAAAGGTTTAAAGGCTCAAAGAGAGTACTAGGGATTATAATTACGCACAAATAGAGTTTTTAGGATAGGGTGGGTTCCAAAATCACAAGGACGACCTAAGATCATTTCCCCAATTAAATACAATCAAAATTATTTTTAAAAGATTAATGGAGCAAGTTCTAGATAACACAAGTATACAAGAGATGAATTCAATAGTCTCACCAGACATCGCATGCAAAATTCATTAAGGGAGCTCAAATATACCTCCCGCGGGAGACACTATTGAGATATTTATCACTATTCACAAGTCAAAAATTTGTGGAACCACAAAAGGAGAAAAGGGTTTGTTACAACATTGTTCATGTTCATTGACCTTGATTTTTTCAAAAATTTTGGACGAAGGGGGTTTCTTGATTTGCAAAAGTACCACGCACAAATTACTAACAAATGGCTACAACCAAAGCCTTAGTCTAACATTTAGATTCAATCATGGTTGAGCTAACCATATGGCTACTCAGACTTCACCAATGGTGTGTAAAGTGATCCCAACTTAACAAAGTATAATGCTACCGATACTCAGGCTTCCCTTGCATTCAAAGACACTTAATGCTTTGGTAATCAAAATTCCCCTACACTTATGTCTCGAACCCAAACACGACACTTTACCCTTAAGAATTTCTTCACTCAATCCATCATAGGGAAAAGCTAATTGTGCATCAACAAGATTAAAATAAAATTAAATCAAAAGAATACTAAAAATAAAAGCAAAACACGATTATCCATAAAGTGTGGGCACCAACAGAGTACCCAAAAATATAGCATCTCAAAACACAATAAGAAAAATATCTAGAGTGTCCTCTAAAACACTCCCCAAAAACATCTAAGAAGTACAAATATAGGGACAGGCACCCCCAACTAGAAAGTTGGCAGTGCCCTCACTGCCTAGTTAGCAAGGTAAGAGTAAAGGATGCTCCCTGAATCATCTTCATCATCTCCGGTATACCCTGCATCATCTCCACCGTCATTAGAAATAGACCCCTCAGCAGTGGATCCATCATCACTATCGCTCCTCGATAAAGGTAGATATTATGTACGCTTAAGCACCTTGAAGATTCCCTTTACCCCTCTCTACAAGTTGGTGAAGAATTTTTCTCTCTTCTTTTCCATCTTCGACAACCTTTCCTATGACTTTTTGGAGGATCCTATATGATGTTGCGAAGGTCGAATATGCTCTTTCTAATTTGGTGACCCTAACACCTTACTTCTTCAGCTTCTCCTGATATATTTCATAGTCGGACTGAGCTGCATATGAATGGAAAGTAGTGGAGAATTGTCCTGGCCCCTAGGGTAATCCTGGAGCATGTTCCCTGATAGCAGAAATTCTATAAAAGAATTCTGGGAACTTTACTAGGGCTTTGTCCATAGAAATACTCCGTTCTAGGTATAGCTTGGACCTTGGGAGTTTCTTGTAATAATGGAAGTGACTTTCCAGAAGCAAGGTTCTGGATTCGTCTAAGTTATCCATTTTTAGCCGAGTACCAGTATATAGGACACTTTGTACCATTTTTAATATTTTTAAAGCCAAAACATATGCTAGATTAAAAGGAAGTAAATGTGGCACTATTTTAGGATATTTAGGGGGGGGAGGGGTGAAAAATAGATGTGAAAAAAGTTGGGTTTCTCTAGGCAGTTGTCCTCAGGTATGGAGATCGTGGAGCATTTACCGCAATTGCGCTACTGCAGTCACGGTCATCAGGACCACGATCACGATACTTGAGATCGCAGCTAACAATTCTACCATTTCTCAAAAGACACAAAATTAACACCAACTTTGTCTTCCAACTAGGTGTACAACATCATGATCAGATAAAAATAATCCTAGCTAGCAAGATCGCAGTCCCAAACTTAAAAGAATTCATACTGGACTAACTTAGGCAGTAAATGGACACCTATTATACACTTCAATTATAACTAGTCTAGTTTGGAATATGGGTACTTAAGACTTCAAGAAATGATGCGTAGTCACCCTACATTGCTAACCATAATTATAATTAAAAAAACATAGTTTTGGCATTATATCACTATTTCAAGCTTATTTCTAGCTATACGTCCTAAGTTTACACAAACAGTGAATGTAAGGGAGTTTGGACTACATACCAGGTGACTGATACAAAACGATTAAAATGAAACCTTAGATGCTATTAAGAGGCCAAAAATTTGAGTGAGATTATAAGAAAATTTGAAACTAAGTGTATAGGTGCATTACATTCATATGGTATTTTTAATCAGAGCTAACCGCGATCACGGTCCAAGTTATGCGATCATGGTCACATGGTCTCTGTAATCGCGGGGGATTGGATTTCGGTCATGATAATTAAGACCAAGCATCCAGGGTTCCTGCATGCCCTGGTTAGTCCATTTGCGAAGTTCTCACATCCCTTCTTTCCAAATTCAACCAAAATGCCCCTAAGTACCAATACTTTATGGACTATGCATGCTCACAAACAATAACAAAAATCAAAATCTACCCCAGCATATGTAAATAAAAGGATACAGGCTAGTTTTTATGGCGTGATGGGTTTCCTCACATCTTGAACTTAGTTTAACATTGCAGTACGATGATTTCATTCCTTCTCTTTATGTTCCCACTTAGAAAATTTAAATCTCCATCTCAACTTTAACTTAATATGCAATGAGCGGCAAAGGTATAGAAAATTCAAATCTTCCAAGATGAAACTTTGAAGAGGTGGTAAAATGGCAAGAAAGCTCCAATCTTGCCATTTTGAAGACTTGAACCTTTTACCTAACTTTACATTGATCTTTCAGATTCTCTGCTTGGGTAAAGTTAAAAACATCAATAAGCCATTCCTTGTACTTCGAAAGTTGAGCATCTTGGCTTTTGATGGACGGGGGTCCATGTGCTCCTTCAAAATGACAAACTCCAAAATGTAAGAGTCGGACTCCACCTCCCAACAATTCTCCATTAGCTAAAAAAGATAGGTCCCCATCACATCTTTTATTATGAATTCTTCTCCCTCGTAAGAGTCGGACGACTGGGAAGTCATTAAGGAATCTTCGCTACTAAGGTCATCATCATAGCTTGATTTCTCTTCATGATAACACTCGTCTTGAGTAGTGGGAAAGGTAGTGATAGATTCAAGCTTTTCTTCTTTTCCCAATAGCTCTTTTTTGACACTTGTCCATTCTTTGTACATATATTCCATATTCTCCCCCGTTGCATCAACCCAATCCAAGATGGCTAGTAACCTTAGGTCATAGCTACTGGACTCGGTGCATTATTCTTTCGGTTTCTCATCATATTACCTAATAAAATCATAGGATGAACTAGCAATTCAATTCGTATAATAGTGGAATGGGGTATTTGGACACTCTTTCCAATTTCCTTGTAGACGTCCACACATGGGGCAACCAAACTCCCAATCGAATTGAGATGGTAAATATCTCCCCGGGAAGCATACTAACAATCTCTCATGAAGTATGGTCCATAACAATACAAACATGGGGCGTCACGATATGACTTCCAATCATAAAACTCATATTTGTTAGAAGATGCCATAAGAAAAATAAAAATAAAATATAATCTACCTACACAGAAAATCACAAACACATATATACAAGCTTGAATTCAAGAAAGTGCTAAAATTCTATGCTAACTCAATACACCAAATTGTTCCCTGAAAACGGCGGCATTTTTTATAATGCTCAACTTACACGTCAATTAAGTTCAAGGCAGTCATCGTCAATATATTTACCCAACTTTGGAGTCGGGGTTAAATCCACAAGGAACAATTTGAGTGGCGATCAAATTAATTCGGAATGATAGATACAAGTTAAACTTAAACAAATGTTACAAAAAGATAAAATGGGGAAGGTGAGTTCCTACACTAATGTTTCTTTTTAGTATTTTCTAGTATAAATTTGGGGCTATGAATAATTAGAGTTTTAGCATTTACGCACAGATCTTGGATTATGAGTTACTAAGGGAGTGACATGTGGGAGCTAAGTATCAACATCACTTCAATAATTCCAATATGGGTGGGCTTGGTAGCAGCGCCCAAGCACACACGCAAGTGTACGTGGTCTTATCAAGTAGTAAAGTGGCTTCAAGGAAGCCCAAGTATCGATCTCTCAGGGACTTGTGTTCGCCGCCTATCTAATTTTTGTCTAACTAATTGAGAAAAAATAAACAAAAAGAGAGTTGTAATTTTATAAATTAAAAATAAAATAAATAATGCATAAAAATAAATTCTTGGAACAATCAATGGAGAAAAGCCCAGGGTTAAAGCACTTCGACCAATCATACTATATTATTGAATTAGATTCATTAACTTGCTTAACTTGGTTGTTGATTCGTAGGGTTAATTGCATGATCATGATTTCCCAACCTATAATCTTTTACCAAATATGGATATTACAACTACATCGTTGAGCGGGGATGTAATAATCCAATTAAGTTCTTTAAAGCTATCATCCTACGTATGAATTAAGTAAGGCATCTAAGTACATCCCTGTCCTAGACGCTCAGTTTAATTCTTTATTTTATAAAAGAATAAAAACCCAAGTTTTGTTTATTCCCATGTTTTATCTCCCTATTCCCTCTCCCGAGATCAAATGGTTGATAATAAATGTATTCTAAGGGTCACGAATCCTTAAAATAATTAAAACAAGAATAAAAAAACAACCAAATATGATAAGCAAAAATTAATTGAAATTAATCCAAAACAATAGTAATCATGATCTTGGATTTAACTCGGAAAGAGGGTTTAAACTTGAATGGAAATATTCATCATCCAATCCCTTAGAGTGATGCAAACCATAAAAATAACTAAATTAAGGAATAATAAAACCTAAAAAGAACTTGTGGTAGCCTCCAATGATGTTTCAAGTTGATCTAGGGTTTCCAAAAGGTCCCAAGATGTTTAAAACGGGTTTTAGGACATTATATTTATAGTAAAAAAGTTATAAACCAAGTTAGATTAGGTTTACATGCTGTTTTCCTTCAGCTGAGTGAAATTTTCCCGATTTTGGGAATTGGAGCGACGAAGTGACATGCAAATTCACAAATGTCAAAAAATCTGTCAAATTCCAATAGTTGTTCGCGATTTCAGCACGTCACGAGGCCTCCTTAAACTCCAATATAAGCTACACACGTCATATTGTCAAACACTTGGGCCTCTTCTTAATCTAGTGATGTTTTTAAATCATCAATTATCCGTATGTACAGTCCAAACACGCCCCATAATTTTCAGCGGTCCAAATTACGTCCAGCTTGCGTCTTGAGCTTCCGTGGTCATTTACGAGTCTTTTTGAGTTGTTTCCACTTGATTAGAAGATTTTATATCCTTAATATATCATCATAATCCATTCATAAAGAATAATAAATCATTAAAAACATCAATTAAGATCTCAAAACAATACAACATCCTCACCGATAAACTAGAAACACGAGCTAAGCATAGGCTAAATTCACATTGAGCTTTAACTCATTGTTTTCACTCTTTTCTTGATCCAATTAACCCTTGAACATTATAAGTAAGTTGTTTTACATATAAATACATAATAAAAACCTTAGTAACTAATTAAAACACATTAGAACTCAACACAAGAGACTAGAAAAATACCTAGCTCAAGCTAGTTATACTAGTTTTCTTGGTTGAACTCTAAATGCTCAAATTGAATCAAAAACTCATGTGAAACCACCATTAAACATTGTAAATACATACTAGGACCCATAAAAGATCATTTATATCATTCTCACCCCATTAATCACATGAATCATCCTAAAAACAAGGCTAAATAGGCTAGAATAGTAGCGCTAGAATGCATAAATACACCCAACATCACCACCCCACACTTAAAGTCTTGTTCGTCCTCGAATAAATCTTAACTAAAAGCATCATGAGCTGGAAAGACTCCATACTTCTACTAAATGTAATAAATTCAAGATAGAACTACAATGACTACATGGAATGCAAGTTTACAACACTAAGCATGTTATACACAATTGAAAGCTCAAAAATCCTACTCCAAAACATCCTATCCTCAAGAATGTACTCAATACATGGAAAAATCATTCATATTGCTCAATCAAGAACATCATAAAAATCACCCACATTCATCAAACATGTTCCCTCACAACACGAGTTACCTATAATCACTCACAATAATACAATTTATGACTTAATGAGTACAAGAATCAAATTACACTTACTCTCACAAAGAATTCACAAGTTACATACAATGAACTATAGGCTTGCCCTTAGTTTAATGCTCCACTAATAGTCGAATGTAAAGCTTAGCATCAATTAGGACTTCTTCGGCCTGTAATGTAGTCTCTAAGGGACGGGTAGGAACTATTTTGGCCAAGAATAGTGACTAACCTCTCTAAGCGCTTTAATACACTACATTATACATTTAAAATAAATCTCTAACAACCAAATTACACCATTTCTATCTACCATCTCTTTTATTTTTTCCCCATCTCTTTTAAGCATTTTCATAAACACTTGGTGGGAATATAGTTTATTACCACAAGAATCAATTTTTTTCCTTTTTCTCACAATCATGGAAATATTTCTTTTGTCAATTATATCACATTAATCCACCACACATCAAATATAAACACCAATAACTATTACCTTAGGGCATCAATTTCCCCTTTTTTTTCTTCAATTTCTCAAACTCCTTACTAAATCAATTTTTCATTAAAGCACTTAAGAGCTTTTCGGATCAAATTATAGTCTATCAAAGAAGGGATTAGGCTACATATGAGGTTGACAAAGAAAAAGCCAAAGGCTCAATAGGGGTTAACTAGGATAAAGAACAAGGGTAAGTAAAAGAAGGTATAAAATAAGGCTATCAAAGAAAAAAAATGCCTATATCATCTTCTAAATCTACATTCTTTATTTCGCTTTAACACACACATGGGGAAAGTTCTAGACATCACATGCAATAAGGAATATACAAAAAAATCTCACACGCACATGGCACATGCTCAACTCAATATGATCATCATAGACTCCCAACCAAACAATAGCATGAATTCAAAATTAAGCCAACAAAGCTAGAGTCACAAATTTGAGCCTAAGAGTCTCAAAAATAGCAATTCACACATTTCAACATGCTTTTACAAACAAACCCACTAGCATCATACGATAAAAAAAATAGCACCAACTAGAATGTCTTACATATACCTAACCTAAAAGTTTTTAAATTAAACCAAAATTTGGGAATTTCCCCACTCCATACTTAAAAATCTACTTTGTCCCCAAAGTGAATTTAAAAGTAAAAGATAAAAATACTTCCAGAGGCCTTTAGGCCTAGCTAGTAGCATCGTCACGCAAAAAAGGGATCCATGGAACCCCACACTCAATATTTGCCATGCTTCAAGCTCAAGTTTATAGTACTCAGGCTTCCCATTAACCCGTGACTCAACCAAAAACAAAAACTATGTGAAATTAAAAACTAAAAAGAAAACATACCTAATTAACTTGGGTAGTCTCCCAAGAAGCGCCTAATTTAGTATCGCGGCATGATCCAATCAACTTTTTCCTCCACCTAGAGGATATGAATTTCACCCCCAACATTGAATCTATCTTTTTGCCTTGATCATAGGAAGGTGGTACAAAGATTAAGGAACTGAGTAATAGAATATACATGATAAACCACTCGGCCTTTAAGTGAGGTGTGTTTTTATGTTGCTTATCTGGTGTAAAATCAAGAATTTAGGATTCTTGTTCCTCATATTCACACTCTTTCACTATTTTAAATAATTTCACAGATAAGACATCATCTAAAAATAATGTAAAAATGTGCTTTGAGTGACGCCCAACAAATCCTAATTCAAAATTTACACTCTCCATTACACCCTCACTTTTATTTACCTTCTCAATTTCAGTCTCAAAAGAAAGGTGAACGTTGAGTGGCTGCGATTCTTGTGGTGGTGGTGGTATCTCCTTAACCTCCCTAATTGTTTGTTGAGCATTGTCCACAAATATGACTAAATCAGGATTAAAAGGACACATATCTGCAGAGTGATACGAATTGACATAAGCCACACACCAACTCATAGTCTGCTGCTCAGGTCGTAAACAAGCAGGTCCCCTCTAAATGCTTGGATCAAAATTTGGACAAAAAGCTTCATGGTAGGATCCTCCACAATAATGACAAAAACCATCATCCCTCGAAAACCATCTATCCAAGAATGACATCTCACGAAGAGTGTGAGAAAAATAGAAATAAGGTAAAATAAAAAAAACAAAAAAAAATAAAAACTATTTACAACTCAATATAAAAAAATTAAAATAAGATAGTTGCCCACTTACAAGTCTCCGGTAACGGCACCAAAAACTTGACAGTGCTCAGGTGCACTCGCAAGTGTACGTGGTCTTATCAAGTAGTAAAGTGACTTCAAGGAAGCCCAAGTATTGATTTCTCAGGGACTTGTATTTGCCGCCTATCTAATTTTAGTCTAACTAATTGAGAAAAAATAAATAAAAAAAGAATTTGTAATTTTATAAATTTAAAACAAAATAAATAATGCATAAAAATAAATTCTTCGAACAATCAATGGAGAAAAGCCCAGGGTTAAAGCACTTCGAACAATCATACTATGTTATTGAATTTCATTCGTTAACTTGCTTATCTTGGTTGTTGATTCGTAGGGTTAATTGCATGATCATGATTTTCCAACCTATAATCTTTTACCTAATATATATATTACAACTACATCATTGAGCGGGGATGTAATAATCCCATTAAGTTCTTTGAAGCTATCATCCTACATATGAATCAAGTAAGGCATCTAAGTACATCCCTATCCTAGACGTTCAGTTTAATTTTTATTTTATAAAAGAATAAAAACTCAAACTTTGTTTATTTTCATGTTCTATCTCCCTATTCCCTCTCCAGAGATTAAAAGGTTGACAATGTATGTATTCTAAGGGTCGCGAATCGTTACAATAATTAAAACAAGAATAAACAAACAACCAAATATGATAAGCAAAAATTAATCGAAATTAATCCAAAATAATAGTAATCATGTTCTTGGTTTTAACCCCGGAAAGAGGATTTAACCTTGAATGGAAATATTCATCACCCAATCCCTTGGAATGATGATACAAACCATAAAAAAAAATTAAAGAATAATAAAACCTAAAAAGAAGTTGTGGTAGCCTCCAATAATGTTCCAAGTTGATCTAGGGTTTTCAAGAGGTCCCAAGATGTTTAAAATATTTTTTAGGACGTTATATTTATAGTAGAAAAGTTATAAACCAAGTTAGATTAGGTTTACATGCTGTTTTCCTTCAGCTGGTCAAAATTTTACTGATTTTGGCCATCAGCGCGATGCAGTGACATGCAAATTCACAATTGTCAAAAAATCAGTCAAATTCCAGTAGTTGTTCGCGATTTCAGAGCGTCACGAGGCCTCCTTAAACTCCAGTATAAGCTACACTATCCATATGGTCAAAACCATGGGCCTCTTATGAATCTATTGATGTTTTAAACTAATCCATTAGCCACCTGTACAGTCCACATGCGCCCCATACTTTTCAGGGGTCCAAATTGCGTCCAGCTTGTGTCTTGTGCTTCCGTGGTCATTTACGAGCCTTTTTGAGTTGTTTCCACTTGATTTGAAGATTATATATCTTTTATATATCATCATAATCCATTCATAAAGAATCCTAAATCATTAAAGACATCAATTAAGAGCTCAAAATAACACAACATCCTCACCGATGAACTAGAAACACGAGCTAAGCATAGGCTAAATTCACATTGAGCTTTAACTCATTATTTTCACTTTTTTCTTGATCCAATTGACCCTTGAACATTATAAATAATTTCTTTTACATATAAATACATAATAACAACATTAGTAACTTATTAAAACACATTAGAACCCAACACAAGAGACTAGAAAAACACCTAGCTCAAGCTAGTTATACTAGTTTTCTTGGTTGAACTCTAAATGCTCAAATTGAATCAAAACTCATGTGAAACCACCATTAAACATTGTAAACACATACTTGGACACATAAATGATCATTTATATCATTCTCACCCCATTAATCACATGAATCATCCTAAAAACAAGGCTAAATAGGCTAGAATAGTAGCGCTAAAATGCATAAATACACCCAACATTACTTGGTTATAGGTTTTGATGTTAGCCTTTCAAAAAAACACAAACCTTTAACCCATTGATCCTTTCAAATACGTAATGGGTTTGTTCAATAATTACTAACCGCAATCTTAATCAAGGCATCCCTATTTCTAGGATGAATCCCAAGACATAATTAACGTCATATTCACCCTTATGTCTGAGATAGTGAAAATTTAGAAAACTACATGCATAATTGTCTATCATTACTTTGGTCCCCATATCCCTCTTTTGTGGACGATATGAATTCCTAATGTTTGCCAAAAATACTTCTTTTGAAGATGACACTGAACTTTCTAGAGCTTGCATATTTCACTTATCAAACCCATATGGGTATTTGGAGCTGTCACCCATCAAATCACAACCAAAATAGCATAGTAATAATAGCACCCATAAACATGAACTACCAATAAAATGCTATCAATAACAAACCCCACACACTTTAACTCCTATTCACACAAAACCCCAAGAGGGAGATTTAGCTGCACACAAAATAAATAAGCATAGATATACTCATAATCTCCATTGAATCAAGGTTGTAGAAGATTTAAGAGAATGTTACTTCAAACTTGGCTATCCCATAATATCAACAATAGAAGTGAGAAAATCTTCCAATTCACAAGTCTTCAATGTATTCCTCACCCAAAATTTATACAATATTTTCTTCTCCAAAAAATGGAGGCTATAAAGTCTCAAGATAAAACCTAACAAAATTGGGGAAGAAGGAATGTAATGGAATAAATGATGTTTGGGTCATTTTATAAAAATTGAGATTAGCATGTGCAGTTATAAATTTTCCTCTGGGATGATTCCTCCACTTGGACGCGATTGCGTGCATTTGAATGCGTCCGTAGCTACGCGACCTCAACTGACCTCTGCAGCCACGGGTGGATGGCTTTTGCTTGACTGCTGCAATCGCAGTTAGCAGACCGCAAGTGGTACCTGAGGCCATTTTATGCTCCAAGCTTTCAACTACACTTTTCCTACTCCATTCTGATCATTTTTACACTTCGATCCACATCTTTTGATCTTCTCAACTATATGCCTACAAAGAGTGAATATGAGTGCATCTAACCATGAATATGTCTCATTTAATAATTCAAAACAAGGTAATTTGCACTAATATTAAGAGCGAGTGAGTGGTAAAATCACCCCTCATCACCCCACACAGTCACACATAACACATACAGTCCTAAAACCACCACATAATATCACATATAGGCTCTACACGGGCATAACACAGTAAGATAGCTTTTTTTGTGATTAGTTCCCATACCCTTTACATACTTTTGTATACAAATTAACTACCCAGCTAAGTCTGAAAGAGTTAATCCATAACATACCATAAAGGCCAAAAATGGGTCCACAATCCTTCAATTCACGACCTTACTTCTCACGAATAGTTCCTAAATCAACTAAAATATTAAAATATAGAATCTATGCATCAAAAAAAAGCTAATGATACCTAGATTGCTTATTTTTACTTCGAGATTAAAATGGGCCCCACAAATGAATTTTCAAAAAAGAAGGAAAAAATCATGACTTTATTTTAAAAACATGTTCCCCATATTTTTAGGAGTTTACAACTGAAAACCCAAGAAAAATGAGTTAAAAATAAGGTCCAAATTGAAAGAAAATCCTTTTTAAACTTTACTAGGAAAAATCTTCAAAATTCATTTAAAAATTGAGAATCAAAGTTGTTTTGATGGTGAAATTAAATAAAAACTAGCAATTATAGGATTAGGAATGTTATTTAAGTGAGAAGGTATTGAATTTGTGGCTTAATTCGATAAAGTACAATTTTTGGGCCTTTGGGGCCAAAACCCAATTTCCACTTTCAAATTTGCAATAATTTAATGATAACGATTGAAAAAATTAATTGAATGTGTGTTGGAGCTTACCTAAGCTTTAAAGTGAAGAAAATAGCTCAAAATCGCAAAACCCTAAGTTCCAAGTCACAAGAAGAGTAAAAATGATGAAAACACGGGTATATATACTAGTACTCGCGATTGCGGTACCTTGCCTAACAGAGGTATCGTGATTGCAGACATGGGTTGCGTCACAATCGTTCCTTTGCTAGAATAATCGTGATCGCGACCCAAGGCTCGCGATTGCAGGTGCACCAAAAAATGGGTGTACTAGCTGAGGACCTGGTATAATTTCTAAATCTTTGCGGGCCCTTCTAAATTCATCTAAAATCCCATACATACAAATGAACTACGCTACCCTATCAAATTTGATGCTTATGACTTAATAGCAATATCATATTTTTGAAAAGACATTGTTTTCATAAAGTTGAACCCTAAAATTCAAAATCAAAACTTTCCAAATAGAGGGTCAAAATGAGATTCAAAATCCATGAAACCACACCAACAATTTACCACCATAAAATTGATGTTCTTGATCTACTGATGCAGTTCATTCTGCCATCCATTACACAAATCAAAAGATATTCACTAAAATTAATTATAAGGCTCTCAAAGTCACCAAAAATTACAAAATCACATAAATTAAACTAAAATATATTGAGAATCATGCCAATCACCTCCACACTCCAGAAATACCACAATACAATTATGGGGAGGGGTAAAATAGACAAATCACACAAAAACTCATACTTCACAAATTTGTAAAAATATTCAGGTCGTTACAATCAAATAGTGTTCATGGCTAAAATGAATAAAAAATGTGAAAACTATAAATGGTAAAAGACTGGTTGTATGACTCGTGTTGTCTAGGTGTACACAAAAATTTGATGGTTCAAAGATACCACATCTACCGATTGACTGAGTGCATCCGATGCAAGATCACTATTAAAAGTTTAAAGGGAAACCTACTTATCCAAATGTAATTAGGTTTTCTTGAAGATCATACACTTATCTACAAATTTTTATATGAAATACCTATTCCTCATCCATATGGGGGATTGTTAGGTTTAAGTGATGAAAGAGAACAGAAAATGGAGGAAAGAAAAATGAAAATTCATGTTCACTTTACAGAAGAGTGTTTCTCCCACATTGGTGGGAGAAAGGAACATTCTTTTGCTAAAATTAAGAAGAATTCCTTAGTGTAGATAGTGAGGCAAGAAGAAGTCAAGTATCGAAAATCATCGTCGTTGCTTGCTCGGCTCAACTTTGTTTTTAACTTCAGATTTGGATTTAAATTTGGATTTGAATTTTTCAAATGATCAATCGAGAAATTATCTTCTTAGATAAAATTTATTTGAAACTTGAGAGTTAATAATTTTTTAGTCCAATAGTAAAGTTTTATTCATTTGTAGATACACACGAGTATGTACAAATGCATATCATAATGCACCTCAAATGGAAGTGTCCCTTGAATGCACTATTTGACATGAAAATGTGATCTGAGGACGTAGGTCACCATATATGGATGTAAATGGGGCTTGAAGGAGGCATGATAGGTTTTTTTTTGGGAAACAATGCGCCTTTGGCTGCATATGAACCATCTGTAGGCACAGGTGGGGCTTGTAGGTCGGGACGGTCCAAAACAGTGTGTCTTTTTAAGAATCATTATTTATTTTCGGAAGCACCACCTTTTGTCTATGAATACCTAACTTTTATTCAGATAAAGACATGAAAATTTGAAGTAAAAACACTCTCTTGAAAAACTTAAGTATGATTTATAAATCTTTGAGTTAGTTCGAACTTTGATAAATTTGAGGTACCACTATTTCCCAAAGAGAATCATTTTACCGTTGGAGGATATATTCCATTAACCTTGGTTACTTGAGGAGAATAAATTTCTTAAGAACACACCGTGCATTCAGTGGACTTGATTCTTTATTTCTTTATCTGGTTCTTATGGTCTTTTTATTATTTAGAAAATAGTTTGAACTTCATTTTGATAGTTCATAAATTGTTTGAACTTATGTTTGAAGTTCTTGTTGTAAATACAGATTGTACCTAGTAAACAACAGTACTTATCAAGGACCTTCTCTCGAGAAAATGCAATCAAGTAATACGCTCGAGGCTAAAAATGGTAGCACAAGTTAGTTTTTAAATTTTTTATTTTTCCAAAATTGTCTTGAAAATGAGTTCTTTTCTTCCATTGTTTTTAAATTTCTTTCCATATATATTAAATGCCATTTTGCACTATATATGGTGGTTGGTTTTATTTTTATATCTATTTAATGTTAATTAATAGTGAAATTTATCTGAATAATAATGGATATGAGGATATTTAACTAAATTATAGTGGCTTCTACAATATTTTCATTAAGCTATTTGTTGGAAACTTGAAGTTTTGATGAATGACAATAAGAATGAAACAAGTTGAATTTGATTCAAACACTTGATGATAAGGAAAAGCACTTTGAGTTGAAAAAGGAGTCCTACGTAAAGAAGGATTTTCACTTCTGAGTATATCTTGAAGAGTCCTATGTGTTGGAGGAGAAAGATTCTGATAAATTAATATATGCTAATTCAAAGAATTAGAATTTGACTACAACACCAAGGAGACAAGAGTTGAAATTGAAGAAGGAGTCTCACTTGAAGTAAAACTCTATGCAATAAGAGATTTGATTAGAGGAGGAGTTTCAAATAAAGAATGACTCTTTAGAGAGCTGTGCTTAAATAGAAGATGCAGCAGTCAGAATAATTCACGCACTTAAAAAATAAGAAAAGCTCAATCGACAGATTGACTTCACGAAGTGCTACTCAATCACTGAAGAAACATGTTGAAGAACCTGGTCCTTAGTACAGAATCTAGCTAAGAGTTTTATCGTTAATTTTTAGAGTTGTTCATTGTGTTTGAGCTATTCATGTAATATTAGTTTTAGTGTGTTATAAACTGAATTAGGAGCTAGTCTTCGAGTTGGGGAAATCTCAGAGACTTTGGGAACACATACCTTGGGAGGTATGCATGTAGTTAGGAATTATAGTTTATAATTCCTAGTTATTGAGTTATAGGGATTAGAGTTTATAATTCCTAGTTGTTGAGTTATAGGAATTAGAGTTTATAATTCCTATTTGTTGGTTACAAGAGTCTTGTAATTAGTCATTGTTGAGGCTCAGAGTTTTTTTAGTAAAGTTGGGGTTAAATCCTGAAGAGGTACAGGTCGTGTTTTTTTACACCTTTTGAGCCGGCTATTTTCCATGAAAAAATCATTGTGTTCTTTACTTTCTACTTATTGCTTCCTTGAAACACGTCAGTGGAACACGTCAAGCAACACATTCTATCGATAAGAAAAAGTCAGGTGAAAATAAGAAAATCAGTAGGGCATGAATTCTTAACAAGTGGTATCAGAACAAGGTTGTCTTGAAAAGGGCTAGCACCTAAGACAAAGATCAATATGATGAATTCCGCACCACCTACTGGTCATAGTAAAGGTCAATCTACTATTAGACCTCCACTTTTTGATGGTTCTCACTTTATTTGGTGGAAATATAGGATGGAAATATTCATTCAAGGGGAAGACTACGATTTATGAGATAGGATCACTGATGGTCCTACTATTCTAATAAAGTTTGAAGATGGGAAACAGGTCAAGAAAGTAAGAAGTGAATCACTCCACATGAATTATTGGCATTAAAGAAAAATTCTAAGGCCAAAAACATTTTAGTCTGTGGATTAGGACCTGCTGAATACAACAGGGTATCAACATGCACCACTGCTAAGCAAATTTGGGATGCTCTAGTAAATGCTCATGAAGGCATATATCTTAAGTAAGAAAATTCAGAATTTCTCTTCTCTTCACTGAGTATGATGCATTTAAGATGAAGGAGAATGAAACCTTGCATGAGATGATGACAAGGCTTACTGCCTTAACAAATGAGCTGACCTCCTTAGGAAAAGCTATATCTGAAGAAGAACAAGTCGAGAAGGTACTGAGGGTATTACCAAAATCAAAGTGGAATGTTAAGGTGACTGCAATCAGGGAAGCAAATTAAGATCTTGCAGGCATGACCCTGGATGAATTAGTGGGGAATTTAAGAACTTATGAAATGGAAATTTATGCAACTAAAGTTCTAGAAGCCCCAGAGTATACCTTATATCTGAAGGCATCTTACAGTGATAAAGAAATTAAACTTGATAAAGAACAAGTTGCCTTTATAGCTAAGAACTTCAGCAAATTTTTCAAAAAGAATAAGGGAATAGGTAGTAAGAAATGGTCAAATGACAATCTAAATGGCTACTACAAGTGTGGTAAGACTGATCATCATACCAAGGATTGTCCTGTCTGGGAAATAGAATAGAGAAAGAAAGGGCTGAAAAGGAATTGAAAGAAAAAATCAAAAAGAGGGAAGAATATGCAATGGTAGCAGCTTGGGAATTTGACTTAGATGATGATGAAGTTGATGAAGCAGCACTCCTGGCTCTTGGAGATTCAGACTTGGAGGAAGAAGATAATGCTTCTGAGGTAAGTATATTTAAACTTAAAGAAAAGTTGCATTTGTTTTCTAAAACAAAACTTATTTCCTTGATGAGTGCACTAATTGATGACTTCCAAGAATCAAGTTCTGATAGGGATGAGCTATTCAACAGTCTTGCAAGAATCAAATTTGATTTTATTGATTTAGAAGCTTGGAAGAACACTGTTGAATAGGAAAACTGCTCTCTCAAGAAACAGGTTGAGCAACTTGATTCTTCAAATAATGATCTTAAGTCTGAAGTTCTAAAATTGACACTCTCTGAAAAAGGAAAAAACACCAAGAGTAAAGAACAAGAAAAAGTTGAACTTGAATTGGTCAAGTACAAAGAAGAGTGCAATAATACAACAGAAATAGTGAATAAACTAAGTAAAGAAGTCTCTAAACTAAAACTTGACCTTGAAAGAGCAAACAGGTGGACAAATTCCTCAAGAATTGTTCATAAGTTGAGTGAAAGATATCACAGTGAAAAAGCTGGGTTGGGTTTTCACAAAAGTCTTGATTTTTATCAAGACTTGTGCTATATCTATAGAAACCTTGGACATCCAACCACTGAATGTCCAGTTGCTGCCAAAAGCAGATCCAGCAGTCTAAATCTAGCAAATAAACTATCTCAGACTAAGAAAAGGATAACTAAAACTGGTCAGAGAAATGGGTCACGTAACCTATTGCCTGCATGGGCTAGAAGAAATCTGATTCATCCTTTTACTAATAAGAAAGGACCCAAGCTTGTCTGGGTGCCTAAAGTTAACCCCTAATTTGTTTTGCAGGTGAGAGTAAAAGGAGGCAAGAAAAATTTATGCATAAATAAAGCTTGCTCAAGGCATAAGACTAGAAGAAAATAAAGTTTCTTTCACTCACCATATTTAAAGGGGGAATAGAACATTTGAAAGATGGCCAGATTTGTAGTGCTCGTGTAAGGGGGAAGCAAGAGAGATTTTAAAAAAAAATAAAAAAAGAGAATGATTATGAAACTGATGAGCATGCATAGGAATATATTGTACCACCTGGTTCAACTATTGTATAGACTGAGGGCATATTGACAGGGGGGGACCATAAATAAAGAATGGATACATCAATAAAACCAACACAAGTTGCAGGTAATTTTGTTAGTAGTTCATAAAAATTAGTGTTGTCAAAAGAATCTTGAGATATCTCATGGGAA
Source organism: Capsicum annuum (assembly GCF_002878395.1). NCBI lineage: Eukaryota > Viridiplantae > Streptophyta > Magnoliopsida > Solanales > Solanaceae > Capsicum > Capsicum annuum. The sequence continues at coordinate 79,284,105 of NC_061112.1, forward strand.
TCAATGGCTTAAGATTATGATATCCAAAGGAAAGAAATTTTACTCTTGGGGGCTATAAAAATATTGACTATATGGGTTACTTAATTGACTGGAGAAGCACCAAAGTCATTAAGTAGAGAGTATTTTGAAAGGAATAGGTTAGACTTGGGGATGATTAAAATTGCATGAACTCTCCTCAATGATTGACTAGAATAATCATTTTTTTAATCTTATTAGCTAAAAAGTTATTCTATTCAGTATTGCACATTTAGTGTTGTGTCCCAATTCTAGATTTTTGACCTTTTTAACCTAATTTTGTATTAGATTATGCAGAAAAATAGGTAAAACCAAGCAATTGTGATCACAAAGTTCTTCTTATTAGGTATGTTCTAAACTAACATAAGCATAGGCTGTCTAAGTTGAAATAGTTGAGCACACCTGTTCAATTTCACACACTTCATCCTTTCATTGTCTAATAAATCTAATGAATTGTTGACCAAACTTTCTTTGATTCTCTTCAAATGGGTGTGCACAAGTGTGTTAATCCTATACCAGAAATTCCTTCTTCTTTCTCAACCAAAATATCAGTTGTGTACTATGGATTTGCCAAGCTTGATCGTCAATCATATGCATCATATGTTTCTGAAGAATGAAAAGGGCCATGCTTTCCTTTTTAGTTCCTAATTAGTAATTTTTTTTGGGCTTCTCAATCCTAAATCAGGTTTGACTTATTAAAAAAAAATATGTTCTTGAACAGATGAATCATGTTGCTCTACCCGTTTCAATAAAGAGGGCTAAGACTCATTTGAGAAAACAAATCTGAACTAGAAGCTGCATAAGACAGTTATGAAGTTGAATAAGAGGTCTTTAAGGCTAGGATCATAACTTTGAAGCTTGACCTTGATTGATAGAGGGATGAAAATGTTGAAGTCATTCATCAATTGACACAGTTGATATCACCTATTCCACCATCCTCATCAGCTCCTCACTATTTATATCCTTAGCCATGTCCCATTTTTATACCGTATTCTTTTTTGATTAATGCTCAATTGTTTTGCTTTGTTCAATACTAGCTTAGGTTAATGTGGAACATGCTCTGTCAGTTAAATGGAATGGTTATCTTTGCTAAATTGACTCATATGTTTTCTCTCTTTACTACATTACTAGGTTGGCTAAAGTCTTTATCTGATTGTTTTGGTGATAACCCCAGTGGCCATGAATAGCATAACAAATCACTTTGGCTAGTATATTATTAGATTGAAATAGTTTTTCAATGATGCCAAAAGGGGGAAGATAAGAGGGTTGTGTAATGTTTATAACCCATTGACTAACTTGTTTCATTCGAGTGTTTTAAACTTTAGTGTCAACAGGTGAAGATGTTCGAATGCACAAAGACAAAAGGTTTTTTATAATCAAAAAGGGGGAATTTGTTGGAACCTTGAAGTTTTGATGAATGACAATATGAATGAAACAAGTTGAATTTGATTCAAAAACTTGATGATAAGGGAAAGCAAGTTGAGTTGAAAAAGGAGTCCTACGTAAAGAAGGAGTTTCACTTCTGAGTATATCTTGAAGAGTCCTATGTGTGGGAGGAGAAAGATTATGATAAATTAATATGTGCTGATTTAAAGAATTGAAATTTGACTACAACACCAAGGAGACAAGAGTTGGAATTGAAGAAGGAGTTTCACTTGAAATAAAACTCTATGCAATGAGAGTTTTGATTAGAGGAGGAGTTTGAAATAAAGAATGACTCTTTGGAGAGCTGTGCTTAAATAGAAGATGCAACAGTCAGAATAATTCGCGCACTTAAAAAGAAGAAAAGCTCAATCGACAAATTGACTTCACGAAGTGCCACTCAATCACTGAAGAAACACGTTGAAGAACCTGACCCTCAGTAGAGAATCCAGCTAAGAGTTTTAGCGTTGATTTTTAGAGTTTTTCATTATGTTTGAGCTATTCATGTAATATTAGTTTCAGTGTGTTATAAACTGAATTAGGAGCTAGTCTTCAAGTTGGGGAAAACTCAGAGACTTTGGGAACACATACCTTGGGAGAGGTGTGTGTGTAGTTAGGAATTAGAGTTTATAATTCCTAGTTATTGAGTTATAGGGATTAGAGTTTATAATTCCTAGTTGTTGAGTTATAGGAATTAGGGTTTATAATTCCTATTTGTTGGTTACAAGAGTTTTGTAATCAGTCGTTGTTGAGGCTCAGAGTTTTTTAGTGAAGTTGGGGTTAAATCCTGTAGAGGTGTAGGTCGTGATTTTTTTACACCTTTTGAGCCGGGTGTTTTCCACATAAAAATCATTGTGTTCTTTACTTTCTGTTTACTGCTTCCTTGAAACACGTCAGGCAACACGTTCCATCGATAAGTAAAAGTTAGGCGAAAATAAGAAAATCAGTAGGGCACCAATTTTTAACACTAGTCTTATAGAAAATTTGATGGCAAGTTATATTTCTACTTAATATTACTTAAAAGTTACTACTAGAATATTAAATTGAATAATTATACTCATTCATGTTACTGTATGAGTGCACTCGGTATTATTCTTTATAACTTAAAAGAATCATTGAGTATGATATATCATTATCTTCAAGAGCATATTTGAGTTTGTAAAATCTTTATGTTTCTTTGCCATGCAGTTTTATTAATGTAGCAATAAGAGTGAGTAAGGAAAATGTATATATCTAAAGAAACATGAAAACCATGTGTGGCATCAAAGTCACACTTAGCAGTAGGCGATGGGGATAGAGATATTGTTAATTATTGTGGTTTTATTAAGAGAAGAATCATCTTATTTAAATGTGGAAATTGGACTGGTACTGTTCTTAAATACGGCGAAGTAATGTGGGGAAAGGTTAAAATAGTATATTACTTTCAATATTTTTACTACATTAGATCGCATTGTTTGTTTATGTAGTTAGGATATAAAAAATATAATGTTGCATATGTTTATGTAGTTAGGATATCAGAAATATAATGTTGCATTTATGTTCGGTATAAATTTGAAGTAAGATCAATTGATGTGCAAGAGCATGTGTTACAAGCCTCTGTGATTAGCACTATGCAAAGTTTTTTTAAAGCATGGATAGCTCGATTAAGTTGGTATTACTCTTGCCACAAAACTAATGTTGACATATTATTCCATGGCCCTAAAGACGTTGAGCCCGGAGACCGGAGATACCTAATAAAGTATTTTAAAAGTGAAAAATTCAAGGTAACTTAAAAGTATTTAATAAATTAATCTTTTGAATATTAAATTCTTAATATGGTGAATTAGTTTAGGTTTAAAGTGATAGAAATAAGAAAAATAAGACAAAGGAAAGAACTAAACATTCTTGTGGTACAAGGTTTTTTTTTTGCAGAAATAGAGGAATCTATGGTGAAGATATTTTTATTCCATAATATCATATATACTTTGTAATTTATTTTTTTCGTATGTATGTTTCTCTTATTTAACTATATTGTAGAGAAATCCTGATACTAGAGAAAACAAACCACCTTATAAAGTTTGGAAAGTTCAACATACACGTAAGAATGATAAAGGGGAAGTAGTGTGGCCGGATGCACAATCCCAACAAGTTCATGTGATTTTTTAAAATCATTATTTTGCTATCTTTCTATAAGTTATATTTTATTATATTTTAGTGTTCATAATTATGCATAATTGCAGGGCCAGCTTCAAGAACTTGTGGTTCAACAACAGTCTGAACAGATTGAGAATCCCATGACTAGAAATGAGATTGTAAAATCAATTCTTGGTGCGAAAACAGGCTAAATTTGTGAAAAAGGATCTGGAAAAAAGCCCCCCAAAAGAGTTGCTTGTAGAAAGAAAACATAAAAGCCCGTGTATCTTCAGGGATGGAATGTCAAAAAATGCAAGATAATTTGAACTTAGCAAGAAGACAATGAACAAATGATTGTTGAGTTCCAAAGGAGTATGGAAGATGCGTTACAAAGGAAATTGGGAGAGGAGTTGCAAAGGAAGTTGGAGGAGGAGCGTGTAAGAAATGGATAGAAAGATTTCAGAACAAATTGTTGCTTTCTTGACAAAAATATATGTCACGACCTAAAAACTGAGACTGTAATAACACCAGTCGCTCCCATCACGATAGATAAGTCTAAAACCCAATCCAAATACAACAACTCAAAAGTATTGAAGTGGAGGAAAATAAGAACAAAATAAAACTCGAATGACCTTCAAAGAAGATTAACAGAGTAATATAGTTGAAATATAGATAATTCTAGATCTGATAGTCACTAATACAACTCTCTGATATAGAAATCAAAGAAAAATCCGAGTATTTTAAAATGCAGAAAATGATAAATAGGGGTAGAGGAGATTTTAGTAGTCTCTGAAATCAATAGCAGCTTTCTCGAATCTCCAAAGATACTAGCGTGAAATAAATCACAGGAACCAATGCCCAAAGATCTTTAGTTTGGTACTTGCATGTAAGGTATAAGAAAAGCAAGGATGAATATGAAAATGTGTGTACTCAGCAAACATTATCGATAGATCCTAATTCAAACTAGTAACGAGTAACACCACATCAGCCATCCAAATCAACCATACAACTTGTACTTAACAAGGCCACTTTAATCCAACAAAATTATGAAGTCCAACATTCGTAAGAATATTATAACACAATCCTAAAAATCCTCAATACAGTGAAATCAAATAACAGATATTCAAATATTTACAAATAGCATAAAATCAACAAATACAACTTACTTAATATGGACTAGAAATAAATGTATGCAACACAATAAATTTATCGTGTATACACCTATAGACTAATGACTACAACGCTAGGACCCATAGAGGCCTCACAAGGTTCATGTACTGTGCAAGCGTGAATTTAATCCTAATAATATATAATGTGTAAACATGCACTCTGATCCCATATAAAATACAACGAATGATGTGCAACATGAAACTTTGATCCCAAATCAATGGTCAATCAATACCATTTTAGCAACACATTTCATATCTTAAGTTAAATAAAACATCAACCCAAAAATCCACTCAACTTATCAATGAGGGTATTCTTATTAGCTAGAACGTTCAACAATTCATTTGCAATAGCAAACTAGGCCAATCATGCTAGCAAATAGGAAAAATAGTTCAAAACAAAAATAGATTTTAACCCCTTAAATAACACTGCTACCCGCATAGATACTCGTTACATTACTTATACAGGACTCCCATTCCCTATTAATCCTACTACACAAATCTAACACATAAATACTCTAAAAAATAGTCAAAGAAAGTCTTAACTTTTCTTAAATTGAAGTCGAAGAATCAATTTATAAACTTGCCCTTTTGTAAAGTTCCTGAATACTCAAAATATGTTATAAGAGTATGCACGAGTATGCACTAGTACATCAAATTTCAACTAAAAAGGATCATTATTCTATCCTCAAATTAAGAATTCTCACTCTAAGAATCCGAGACCTAAAACTTAAATTTGTCAAAGACAGTGGTTGATAATTGTATGCGAATTATGTAAACCTGAAGCTATTCATGGAACTAGTGATGCAAATGATATACAGTACATGTGTAGGATGCAATTCATATTCTTTTTGTTATGTATAAACCTCTCATTGAAAATTTTATGTTAAAATTCTTTCTAGTTTTGAAGTTATAAATTTTTATTTCGAACAAAATCAGAATGAGGTATGGTCTAGAGAAATTTAGAAATAATTTGAAAAAGATTGTTGATGTTTGATTTTATTTTTAGTTATCTAAGATGATAAGGAATCCGTAGAAATTTATAAAATTAAATTTGGGTGATTAGAATTCTCAGAATTGATCTTAGCATAAAAAACATTATTTGAAATATCTCGAATTTAAGGTCTGTTACAAAATTTGAGATATTTGGAAAAATCTAGAAATTTTGTCTTGCCAATACCACTATAGCAACATGTACAGTGCTATAGTGACTGTCACTATAGCCGAAAATTTTTTGCTATAGTGGCAATCAAACCCGGTTAACGACAACTATAGTTGAGGAAAGTCACAAATTTATTTAATTTTCTAATAAAATAATAAAATAATTTATTTTATTAAAACTCATTTTAGGAAAAAGGAGGAGTGATTTTTATCAGATTTACATTGTTCAGTTTCATTAAGGTGAGGATTTCATTTTCATTAACTAGTATTTGATAATTAAGTCTTAAAATTACTAAATTACATAGTTTGGGAGGGCTTTAGGGATGATTTTGGTTGTTTCTGATATAAGGGAGTGGATTAAGTAATAAGTTAATGAATTTTAATTATACAGTTAATTTATTCCTGCATTCCGTTGATTCACTAATTTATCTATGAAATTGGTAGCTTTAGGGGAATTACAGTAGAAAATTCCTAGAACGAGAATGGAATGGTCATAAATTTTACTTTACGGGTTAGGTGGGAGTTTTATTTAAAAATGGTAGGTTATTTTGTTAATTATGTATTTATATGTGTTCTAGATAAAGAGAAAGAAAAAATTGCATGGAAGGGCAAAACTCCTGCTTAGAGGAGTTGTGCAAGCTTGGTTCGAGGTAGGTAATGGTATTGTAGTTTAATCAAATTTGTGTTATATGTGTATGTGAAATACTTTGAAGTATGGATTTTTAGTACATATTATTTGGTATGGTCCATGCAAATGATTTTAGTTGTTATATGATTTTGAATTATAAATACAGAATATTTTAGTATTTACAATGTTCTCACAGGTTATTGGTGAAACAAGGTTAACAGACACTTATGTCTGAGGCTTTTTACATGGACAAAAATTATCCTCTATGGATCATTTCTAGAGGGTGGGTGTATTATCGATAGTTTGTATGTATGAGGGTCGATAAGATTATGCACTAGGAAAAACATTATCCTCTGTTATTTCCTTGTGTGCTGATATTATACCTGCTCTTACTTTTATACATGCAATGCATTTCAGTGACTCCTACAAGAC